>NW_005871114.1:1883634-1885811 GCF_000147115.1 Myotis lucifugus
GTGCTTCTCGGGGGAACCTCCATCAAGCAGGCCCGTGCGGGAAGGCTCCAGCGAAGCTGTCGCCGCGGTTGCAGCCACCAGGCCCGGTGGGACCCGGACCACGTCGCCCGGCCAGGCCCTCGGGCGCCCTGGCACTGACCCGGGGCCCCAGGAGGAGGAAGAGGAGGCCGCTGCGCAGACCCATCAGCGTCCTGCCCTCACCAGCCCTGAGCTGAAGCCGCCTCGGCAGCAGGGAGGCGTGTGGGGGAGACCTCGGGCCGAGAAGTTACCCGCCCCGGCGAGGGTGGGAGAAAACTTGAACGTGGAGAAATGCACGGGCCAGGACAAGTCCGTGCCGCGTGAGAATTCCCCCGGCCACCTTGGTGCCAAGGAGCTGGGATAAACTGGGAGAACTATGGCAGCTACTTTTACTGACTTGTACCTGACCGAACCCTTGGGGGCGTCGTGTGCTTGGATCGTTTAAAGATAGGGCCCAAGGGGCGGGAATCGTGAGGGCTTTTATAACAATACTTGAAAACTGAATGACAGGAATACATTTTCTTTATTTTCCGGTGGAGGAGCTTAGTGAAAATGGTGCTACAATTGTGCAAAGAAATTCCGGGGGGAAGAAGAATGCAAAAGCTTGGTGGTGGGTGGGGTGGGTGGCATGACCCCCTTCTCCCACGCATTGGCAGCTCCTCGAGGTGGGAGATGCGACCGTCAGTTAGAGGGTGGGAGGGGAGGTGGAGAATTTTGAAGGTGGGTCAAGTTGGAGTTGAATTTGGATTTTTTAAGGAATTGACCTTGCCACCTGTAGTTCAAGGTCACGGTTTGCTGTATGTGGGAGGCTGTGGGGTTCCTGAGAGAGCTAACACCCCCACGTCCTTTCTCTTCCTCCAAGAAGCCCAGTCTGTGCTTTCCTACCTTTTGGGAGTCCCCAGAAAAGACATAGGTGGAGAGGGACATGTGGGGAGAGTTACTTGTTTTTTTTTCTGTGCTTTCCTTTCCAGAACTCCTCCTCCTCCTCCCATGAGGCCACTCTTGGCCATGCCATGTGCTTTCTCAGAAACAGTCATAAACAATCTCTTGGATCTCCAGTCCTCCCATTCTGCTCTTGTCAATCCACCTGTTCTGGTGTCTGCACTGGTAGATTGAGACCCCGGCTCTTTTTCTTCTCTGTTCTGGCCCCTCTGTGGATCCGTGGGCCTGAGCCTCCGTGGGTCCTCACCCCTCACAGTGTCCTCCTGCCACCAACCCTTCTTTGTGAGTGACTGAAACCATTTTTAAATGTGATTCTCCGAAAGGAGAAACCGCGGGCTTTATCTTTGTGAAACTTGATGGCGCTTTAAGCAAGGTGCCACCCCCCCCCACCCGACTTTAAGGTAGCTAAACCCATTTTTAAAAAAAGATTCAATGGCTTTTTCATCCTTCAGATGTAGCTATTGAGGTACACTTCGCACCGGAGTGTCTGAAATTGTGGTGGTCCTGATTTATAGGATTTCTTAATTAAAATGTCTGCTGAATAAATTTGTTTTTTGTTTTGGAGCGTGGTTTGGCTTTTTGGTGGGAGGTGGGGGAAAGAAGAGAACTTGGGGATACGTTTAATAATGAAGAATGCACTTGGGGAGACCCAGGCCCAGCACAGAATGCTGGTAGCCCTGCAGGACTTGTGTGCTTCTCTTCTGGTTGGTCCACAAGATCAGAAAATTAAACTTAGCTTTTGTTGTTAATCCTGACCCGAGGATATTTTTTCCCTCTGGTTTTTAGAGAGAGTGGAGGGAAGGGAAGGAGGGGGAGTCAGAGAAACATCCATTGGCTGCCTCTGGTGCTACAGGCGACAGGCAGGGATCAAACCTGCAACCCAGATACATGCTCTGGACGGGGAATGGAACCTGAGACCCTTCAGTGCTCAGGCCGACACGCTAACCACTGAGTTACACCAGCCAGGGCATTAACATTTTGTGGAGTCCCTTCCTACTTGCTCCCTTGCCCTTTTCAAGAAAGCCTTTCTTGGCAAAGCCCCCGAGCTGGAGCTTCAGGGGAAGTGACTCAGTTTGAGTCAGCCTGCTGCTCACCAGCTATGTCATATGGGGCAAGTCACTGCTCTGTGCTTTTTTCCCTTATTTATCAGACAATAATACTTGCTGTGCAGATTTGTTGGGACAAATTGATAGTAACATTCTATAAGCATATTTTTA
>NW_005871114.1:1886363-1894801 GCF_000147115.1 Myotis lucifugus
TGGGATTTTATCCCAGGCAGTCTGGCTGTAGGATCTCCTTCCCTCAACCACATCTTCGAATCATCCTGTACCACCCACATGAGACTTTCTTGACACCATTTTCTCTCATGTTGGCTTTATTAAAGTTCTCAAGAGTATCCTACAAACTTGACCCACTAAATACCTCAACACAATAGCATCACTATTCTCAAACTCTACCTGTATACCAGCCTCATAGTGGAAGGTGCTGGGGATCTGGGATGAGGCAGGGTTTCAGACATCCTGGAAGAACCCACAAGCAGGTTTTGGGCCAAGTCCTTCACATAAGGTAATAGGAATTGCCTAAGAGAAGCACAGATAATCAATGGTATATGGCTGCTGCTTTTAGACCTTCAACTCCTCTGTAAGATGAGGGCATAGGGCCAAGATGGCAAGGTCTCACCCAGTTCAGATGTCCTGTGAGTCTGCAGGATGGCCAGCACAGCATTCAGGGGTGACGTTAGAATGGTGACAGGGAGGGAAGATCTGCTGGACCTGAGAAGCAAGGGAAAGGGAACTGAGAGCCCTGTTCTAGGCAAGCGCTCTGCAGGCACATTTCACAAGATGTTGCTTTTTAAAAAAATATATTTGATTTCGGAAAGGGAGAGAGAGAGAAACATCAACGATGAGAGAGAATCATTGATCGGCTGCCTCCTGCACGCTCCACACTGGGGATTGAGCCCGCAACCCAGGCATGTGCCTGACCAGGAATCAAGCCATGACCTCCTGGTTCATAGGTCAACATTCAACCACTGAGCCATGCCAGCTGGGCAAGATGTTGCTTTTCAAAGGGGAAAGGTAGGAATTATTGGTGCTAGAGCAGGATCTGAACTCATGGCTCTTAGGGTGACCCTCTTGCCACCTGGCTGTGCCTATGTACACCTTTCTTCCTTTACCCCAGCCCATGCTACTGATCAGCCATTTACAGAGTCTGTAGAGAGCCTAGTCCTGGGCCTGGGCTTGAGAAAGTGTCTCTGTATCAAGGAGGCAATGGTCCTTCCCAAGGTGTTGAAGTTTGGGATAGCATATTCCTAATAACACTTGGCCCAGGAATGATTATGGCTCGGATCTTTAACCCTGTGGAATGGGTAGGCACAGAACTAGGGGCATGGGCATAGGCAGAGCTGAGTCAACTCCATCTTCTGAAGGGGCTGAGGCCTGGTTTCCCTGGTAACATTCTGCAAGTCTTGAGTCCAGAAGGACCAGAACAATAGGGAAGTGGTAAGGAGAGGCTGATGGTGTGTATGCGGCAGAGGGGTGGTGGGGGTTGATTAGGAGTTTCACGTGGGAAGTGATAGGGACAGCAGCCTGGTGCTTCATAAATGACTATAAGTTGGAGAGAGATCAGGGTTGGAGATGAAAGATTTGGCATTTAGAGCTAAGAGGGGTGGGTTGAGCCTGGGAGATGCTATCAGTTGGGAAGAAATAACACTAGTTAATGTGCCGAGTGCATACCTTATGCCAGGATCTGTTCTAAGTACCTTACAGATACCAGCTCATCAAATCTATGTGGGAGGAAGAAGAGTAAACAAAAGGATTAGAAAGAAAGTGAGAGCAGAGAAACCAAGGGAGGCTGGAAGGTAAACGGGATGGTGGGTATGTGAGTGTATCTCCACATACTTGGGCACAAACACAGAGCTATATCCGTCTGTATTATCTCTTCGTGTGTCCTCTGTGGTGAGGTCCAGGGTATTTAAAATCAGATCTTGCTCAGTGACTTTCATCATTCTTTTTTAAAAAGATAAGTTTTTATCAACTTTTTTGTTGTTGTTTTTTTAGAGAGAGGAAGGAAGAGGGACTGAGAGATAGAGAAACATTTATCGGCTGCCTCCTGCACACCCCTACTGGTGATCAAGCCCCCAACCTGGGCATGTGCCCTGACTGGGAATTGAACTGGCGACCTTTTGGTGGATGATGCTCTAACTAACTGAGCCATACTGGCCAGGGATCCATTGTCTTTTTTGAACCCTGAAGTTATTCAACTTCCCTTTACTGGCACCATTAAATGGTGTGTTTTGAACATCTGCACTCTTGAGTTCTCCCCTCCTTAATACACCTGAAAAAAAGTACAATTTAGGGTGCATCTGAAGAAAGGTGATTTTGACTCCTATGTCTGGAGAAGATGTTCAGGAAAACCTAAGAAACCATTTTTCACCCATATTACGCTATGGAATCTGATTCAGACTAAAAAAGAAATGGGCAAAAGGCAGGGCAAAGGTAACATGATGAGATAATCAGCTTGTGACTTTTTTTAACCCACCCAAATCAATAAGTCAAACAAACTGCCTGAATAGCTTATCAGTTGGGGGTTGCGAGTTTTATCTCCTATGAGTCAGTTAATTGATAAGGGGAAGCAGTTAAAAAGTTCCTTGGTATCAGATTTAGTTTTTATCCTATTGTAGTATAAGGTACAGAGAAGGATTCATTTGTACAACAACAACGAAACATAGCTATCCCAGGCAAGAAGGGTTATGCAAGGTTGTTTCAATAGCCAATCCCCAGGTCCCAGGCCTTGCCTTGGTATGACAGTTTGTGACATAATATAGACATCAACCCCTACAATCCCTCTGCCTTTCAAACCTGTCCTGCCCAGGGAACCCCATCCCTTCCTGCCTCCAGGAGCCTTGTCCTTTAGCATCTTCCCTTCCGTTTCTCATCCACAGTCAGACAAGAATAAATTCTGCCATTGGCCCTGCTTTCCCTTTTTAGCTGCCGTCCCTCCTTTTCCATCTTCTTTGAACTTCTAGGCACCACAACTCATCATCTCTGCCCCAAGCACCACACACACACCCTTAGCTTCCACAACTCTGTTGAAATTGCCCAATTTGTTTGCTCTGCAAATATTTATTAGATACCAATACCCAGCGTTGTTACTAAATGCAGCTACCTTTCAGGCAGTGACCTAAGCGTTTTTACTAGAATTAGCTCAATGAATCTTCACAACCCTCTGAGACAGGGACTTTATTATCAAACTTCATGGATGAGGAACGCGAGGTTAGACAGATGAAGTGACCTGCCCAACGTCACAGGAAAGAGCTTTAACGGAAAGAGCCAGGGTTGTGACTGAGGCAGTCTGGCTCCAGAGCGTTTTGAACTATACTGAGGCCTACAGTTTTCTTTTCAGAATGTGTATGTTATATTTTCCTCTTTCTCCCCGCCTGCCCCCCCCCCCAGGCCCTTATCACCTGGTGCCTGGATGTTTTAACAGCCATCCAACTGATCTAGCTGACCATAAAGGTTTGTCCTTAACCTTTGTCCATCCCCCATGCTGTGTCCCCTGATAATCTGCCTAAAACATCCTCTTCATTTTGTCACTCTTCTGCCATCAAAGAATATATAATCTCTTTGGGAAAAGGAGACACTCACATATGAGCTCCTGAGATAAACCTATAAAGACTGTAAATAAAATGAGGAGTGAGAACAAAATGAATTTGAAGATCCCTTCCTGCGAAGAAATTGCATGACTTTCACAGTACAAATTATAGATGGGAGTGGACAGGGCAGGCATGCAGAACTTCAGGTGAGCACTGAATTTGAATTAGAAGGGGATGGGTTTTCCGAGGGGAAAGAGAGGAGCTAAGAGCTGTGGCTCCAAGCTATCCTCCCCACACACCCTCCCCTTTGTAACATCCCTGCTGCCTCTCTGCCAGTCCCAATCCTGAGCTGCTTTCAAGGTTTGGCTTGAAGGGGACCTCCATCCTTTTGTGATTAAACCTTTTCTAAACTGACTGATTATTCCCTTCCTATGCACTTTCCTGAGTGCTTACCTATACAACAGGGATGTATTCTCAAGAAACTGGTCTGATCTTCAGAGGAGACAGATTGAAGAATTCATTAAGAGGCAGGACTTAAAGTATTGACCTTTATGCAATAGCTTCCAGGAATGATGTTTTATTATTTGAATGTTTGTTTGCTATTTGTTTCCCATACATGATCTAATTTGACATTATCTAATTTAATCTTCACCCAATTCTTCAAGGTAGGCTGTATTCTTTTTTTTTTTCTTAAAAAATTACACACACACACATATATAATATATTTTTATTGATTTCAAAGAGGAAGTGAGAGGGGGGAGAGAGAAACATCAATGATGAGAGAGAATCATCAATCGGCTGTCCTTGTACACCCCCCACCGAGGATAGAGTCCACAACCTGGGCATGTGCCCTGACAGGGAATAGAACTGGCAACCTCTGGATGCCTGAGATGATGCTCAACCCCTGAGCCACACCGGCCGGGCAGTTGCTTCTTGCATGTGCCTTGACCAGGATTGAACCCGCAGTCTTGACGATGTTCTAACCAACTGAGCTACCTGGTCAGGGCGGTAGGCTTTATGTTTATTCCCCATTTTGCAGATGAGTTCATTGGGATTATTGAGGTGAAGGACCCTGTGCTAAATCACTGGGCTAGCAATGGAGGGCTGTCTGCAGAGTCTACACCCATCTATTAGCCTCCTGGGAAACACTGTTATGGGCAGGTCACCTGTTCTGCCTTTAGTTATGGATGGAAAACCAGGAGGAAGTGCCGCATGGGAGAGTTTTTGCCCCTTTGCCTGCCCTAGCCTTCACGGCGTTCAAATGGAGTGCACCTCAGTGTGGAAACATCTATCTCTGGGCTTCCATCTCTAAATGACGCGGTAGCACTAGACCACTGAAGGCTGCACTCTCCCAGGGCTGACATTCTGTGATTACTGAGCATTGGTGGAAGAGGGGGGAGCTAATTGAGTGAGTTAGTAATTTGGTTGCCAGGGTAACTCTTTCCTGATTGGAAGGAAGGGATCACAGGGTTCAATACAGACTTTGCTGCATAGGAAAGTGGCGTCTGATCGTCGCTCCATGTTTCTGCTTCTGAGCTGGAAAAGGAGAGAGAAAAAAAGGGTAAAAACTGAATCCAAATATTGTAGCATTTCTGCCTAATTTAGAGTGAAATCCTGGGGTAGCAGGCTCTTGGAGTTCTCTGTGAAGTGTGGCATTCTTTTCTCCAAATCCCTTGTTATTTGCTAGTTTGTTTATTTTGTATGCTTTTCATGGAGTTTATAGCTTTGGCCTTTTATCTCACCCAGCCATTTTCTGTGGCCAACTGTCTTCATAGGATGCTGCACATGTTAAAAGAAAATGGTTACAGCTTTCCCTAGCTCAGCCTATGGGTCTGGGGCCGTGGTCGGCAAACCGCGGCTCGCAAGCCACATGCAGCTCTTTGGCCCTTCAGTGTGGCTCTTCCACAAAATACCACGTGCGGGCGTGCACGTACAGTGCGATTGAAACTTCGTGGCCCATGCGCAGAAGTCGGTATTTTGTGGAAGAACCACACTCAAGGGGCCAAAGAGCCGCGTGTGGCTCGCGAGCCGCGGTTTGCCGAGCCGCAGTTTGCCGACCACTGGTCTGGGGCATGGTTTTCCATGATTCTAATGGCAGGGCCACCATGTTGGACAACTGCAGGGGTGTCATTGACATTGTAGTGTATGTGTGGAGTAGTGCAGCGAACGACATTGAACTATGTATGATGATATCAGGCTATTGGAAAGAGGCTTGGGGTTCTAGACTCTGAAAGACTTCAGAGAGGCATCAAATCACGGCCAGTTTGGCTCTGGATTGCTCCTAACCCATTGGCCTCTGGGAAATCCCACCCAGCTAAGGAGCAGGCCAAGGACCTCAGGGCTACTCCAACCACAGGGCATGCCAGCACCTGACCACTTTCCCCTGCTGCTCAGTGCCCAGAGGTGATAGACCAATGCACTGTGGGAAGCCCTCTTCCTCAGTTTGTTAGAGCCACAGAATCACCCTTCCCTTGCTGGGCAGCACTGGACTGAGCCCCCTACAGCTCTTTCTGGGCAAGTCGCGGGAAATGGCTGGCTTGGTGTGTTCTGGAGGCACTTCTCAGAGACCCTCAGGGTCTGTGTATTTGAGAGAATGGGGAAGTACAGACAACAGGCACTGAGCGCAAAACAAGTTAGGAAGGATTCTAATGGATCCAGAAAGAACTTTTGGGATCATGGCATGACCTTGTTTCATGAGAAACAGAGGATCCCTTAGCCACTTAGGGAGTGTCCTGGGAAAGAAGGGGTTAGGGACTAAAGACTGTTTATCTCCAGTACGTGCCAGTCATCATGAACCCTTTTCCTCACTCACTTCTCATCTGTTGTACAGGTGAGGAAATGGAAGCCCACAGTTGAGCAACTTGTCCAAGGTCCCCACTGAATAAGGGAACTTGAACCTTCCTTTAGGAAACAGACTTAGGTAACTCAAGACTGGAGGGACAGAGATGGGCTATTGTGTCACTTCTTAGGGAGAGAAGGGCGGCAAACATGCCCAGGGCAGAGAGAGCAATACTTGAATCCACTCTCGGCCAGCTTTCCCACCACAGGCTGGCCCCCCTGAGCAACCCCTGTACAAGAGCTGCTCAAACTTCCTGGAATAAGTTCACGTAATGAATGGCCCCAGTAGAAAGAAAAAAAAAGTGGTAAGCCTCCCCACCTGCAGTGACTGATCTTTGCTAAAACAGTCAGAAGCAGCTTCATAAAACATCTCCATTGCGGGTTAGTAATCCAAAGGCTCTAGGGTTTTGGTGAAAGGGCTTGGTCCAAACCTGACCTCACTTTCATTTAATTTCGTGCCAGCACCAATACACACCCAGGCGTGCAGACCCTGTCTAACCAGTGAGCTGTTCAGACACAAAGGCACTCTAATTACCATCCGCAAACGAGGCTGACAAAGATTTCAAGTGTTTTCATGTTTATGAAGAACAGAGAAATGTGTTCTGTGCATCTTTCCCGCCGACAGCAAGTATAAAATAAAACCAGACAAGAAATGCAACACATTTATTACAAATAGATATTTCAGTTAAGTTAAAATCCTATAATCAGGATAGCGACAATTCCAGACACTCCGGTGCGAAGTGTAGATATGTCAACAGCCTCACCTGGATGATGAACCAGCCATTGAATCTTACAAAACTAAAACACCAGCTAAACAGTCTTAAATCCCTCAGAGTGAGTGAACAGTACGTTACAAACATTTCATCACGGTTCACACTGGCAAAGCCTGCAGCTTCTCCATTTGGAGGGTCACATTTTCTACGCCGTTTCCTTCACTTACAAAAGCGATCTGGCATGGCTGGGGGAGGGGCAGAGGGAGGAAATCAACTCCATCTACCCAGGGAATTGCAGCTGTTATTACAAATGGCCCCAGAGAGCCCATTATAAGCTGCTGTGTGAGGCTGAGTGTCCCTGGAGTGCCTGTCACGTGGCGTCTCCCAGCCCCCAGCCCGGGCCCCCGGGAGCACCAGTATGGCCCTCTCGAATAGGACAGCAGAGCTGAGGGGGAGAGGAGGGCCCGAGGCCACGTCTCTGGACAGTTTCCATAAAAGCCAGGCTTGCGGCGGGCCCGCGGGAGGCTCCGGTGCCCGCGTCCCCGCCTCCCTACACCCGCGGTGGCGGCGGTGCGCTTGTCCTCAGGAGACTCCGGCACTTCACCACCTGCCTCCACCTCCTATCCATCCCCACCCTGGGCACATCGCGGCTTTCCCTTCCACTCGGGGAACGCAGCCAGCTGCAAAGCGGGGGCAGAGAAAAGGCCCTTTCATGGTACCGTGTGTTTTAAGAATCAGCACCCCAACAGACAGAAAATGTTTTGTCTTTTAAATGTGATAAATTTTCAAGTCTGGCAGCTTGAGGTACTCCCTGAAATGATCGTCTATTCATGTTCCCCTCCCCCCAAAGTGAATCAGGAGCCAACCCTGAAAAGGTAAAACAAGTCACTGGGATCATCCTCATCCTTAGGGCGAGAGGCGATCCTGAGATGCATGAACTGTGGCCACAGAGTCGCTGGGATGGCGGGTCAGGGGAGGTCTGCATGGATCTGCACGCGGTGCCTCCAAGAATGGTCACCCCCAAAATAAAAAGTCCAACGGACTGTGAGCTTGGGGTGCGTTCTGTAACCTGCCTGAAATAGGGCCAACCGAGTCCCGTTTTTTAACAGGGCCCTGACCTCAGTTCCCCACGAACACATTCGCGACTTTTCGATGCCTCGTCTTGATTAGCTTATTTTCCCGCTTCCAAAAGCGCGAGTTCACCAGTCTGATGAGAGATGCAGCCCTCAGGGGGGACCCCCTGTCCTCCGGGCAAAGGCTGGCCCAGTGACCACTCCCCGGGCATTAGCTGCCAGGCACCAGGACGCCGTCGCCAGATCGGAGCTGCGCTCTCCTTCCCGTCGCGCCAGGGTTGCTGCAGGCCGCGCGCGGGCTGCGGGGCGAAGGGGGCTTGTGCCCTGCAGCCGTCGGCGGCCTCAGGAGCGGGCGTTGCGGAAGTTTTGCGTGCAGCTGCAACCGTCGCGAATGAAAGCCTCCGCACGCCTTCCTGGATGAGGTTCCCGGGAGAGCACCAAGCTGCTGCAGAAGCCGATGCGGGTCGTCGTCGCCGGTGCGG
>NW_005871114.1:1895019-1903751 GCF_000147115.1 Myotis lucifugus
CGGTCGGGGGGCCGGGCCTTATCCGCCAGCACCGCCGCCGGGGGCCGCGGGGGCTGCAGCGGCGGCCCGGGGGGCGCGCACAGGGAAGCCGGGCTGTCCTGCCCCGCGTCCAGCTGCAGCGTCTCGCCGATCTGGGCCACCAAGCGGTCCACCTCGCCCGAGCCCCCCAGCGTCACCGACCGCTCCAGCAGGAGGAAGTTTCCCTGGTCCTCCCTTCTTTCCTCCCCCCTCCGCTTTCTCCCCGGCTTTCCTTTTTCCTCTTTCCCTCCCGGCACGGGCATGGCCCCCCCGCCCCCCGGCACGGGAGCTCTGCGGGCGTCGCTGGCGGCTCTGTGGGCCGCGGCGGAGCCGGGCGCGGTGCTGGGGCCGAAGCCGGGCAGGGACCCGGGCCAGGGGCCGGAGTGGACAAGGAAGCCGGGGACCCACGGGCACTCGTGCCGCGCGTTGCACCGCGGCAGCCAGAATCCTACCGGCTCCGGTTGATTTGTAAACAATGGGTGACGTCTCCGTGGGGCCCTACCACCGTGCCGGGCGGGGGGGTGCCGTACTGATGGGGGCCGGGGCGCCCTCTGGGTCCAGGCCCAGGGTGGAGCCTTGCTCCGTCTGAGCTTCACAATCCTGAATGCTGTCTGCGGGGGCGCAGTGGGGAGCCGATCCTCGCTCTCTTAGGAGGGCGTGATGGGCATTTCCGGCAGATGGACACCGGGTGGGCTGTTGGTTTCTTCCACACACAACACCTACACTTACACGCCCACACACTCCTCTGCCCTAGCGCGTCAACTCCTCTGGTTTTGGCATTTGCGCTTTTGAGGTCCCTGGTGCCACCAGCGTCTGGGCAGTGACGACCGGGCGAGTTAGGCGAGGATGGAGAGGAGGACTCAGGTTAGGAATTTGTCTGGAGGTTAGGCAAACGAGGCTGACAGGAAAGGAGGAAGGGGGCCCCGTGGTGCAGATGGGGGTGGCAGAGTTGGAATTGGCAAAGAAAGACCATACATTAATGTTTCTTGATCAGGAGCATGGGTATGTGGGGACTTGGACTGTGGCTGGCATTACTGTAGAGGACAAAGTTGCTAGCTCTGAGCTGGAAAGTGGCTTTAAGAAGAATGCCTCAACCCAGTAGGGGAGTATTCTATTTAAGAGGGTGTCAGGGAAAAAAAAAAAAAGAGGGTGGCAGAAGAGGAAAATGGTGAGCTGTTTGGATGGAAGCGGAGATATAGGCCACCTTAACCCTCCAAGATATCATGATTGGTTTAATGATTAACCAAGATTTATTTTTATTGATTTTTTTAAAAGAGAGAGGAAGGAAGAGGGAGAGAGAAACATAGATGGGAGAGCGAAGCATCCATGGGCCGCCCCCAGCATGCCACCCACCTGGGATCTAGTCTGCAAGGCAGAAAATCAATTCTTTCACGTTGCCTGGAGGTTTTACACCTTTATTCAGAACCCCAAACCTCTCAGGTCTAACTCTAAACACTACACTCATAGTGCTTTTGGTGGACCAGCCTTTACAAGCCAACCAGGGGAGGGATTTTAGCAGAGTGATGAAAATATCCAAAATTGCATTGTGGTGATGGTTGGACAACTCAGTAAATTTACTAAACATCTGAATGTTCACTTAAAACGAGTGAATTTTTATGTAAATTGTACCTTAATAAAGTTGTCTTTAAAATTAGCCACAGCCCAGCTGGAGTGGCTTAGTGACTGAGCATTGACCTATGAACCAGGAGGTCACAGTTTGTGTGGGGCATGCAGGAAGCAGCTGATCAATGATTCTCACAGAAGCCAGATAGTAGGGAGGTATTTTAAAATACTGAGCAGGAGAGCAGCGTGATTTAGAAGGGAGTGCAGGAGGAAGAAACTGGAATCTGGGGATCCAGAGAAGTAGGAACAGGGGTCTTGGTGGGCAGGTCCAAAGATGCTAATTACTGGAGCAAAACTTTAGGGAGGGATGGAATACCTGGGAAGTTATTTAAAATAAAAGGGAATTGGCCTGTTTTTGCCATGAGTGGAGGGAAAAAATGTGAGAATAAAGAGACAGTTTGAAGAAAGCCATTGAATTTTTGGAAATCTTGGAAACACAGATTTCTATTGGGTGTCATACATTTATATCTCATTTTAGTGGATTTCTTAGCATTTTCTCCATATGAAATTATGTCATCTGCAAATAGACATCATTTTACTCATTTTTAAATTGGGATGTCTTTTATTTTTCTTGCCTAATTGCCCACGCTAGAGCCTCTAGAACAGTGGTTCTCAACCTTCCTAATGCTGCAACCCTTTAATACAGTTCCTCATGTTGTGGTGACCCCCAACCATAAAATTATTTTCGTTGCTACTTCATAACTGTAAGTTTGCTACTATTATGAATCGTAATGTAAATATCTGATATGCAGGATGTATTTTCTTTTTTTTTTTAAAATACATTTTATTGATTTTTTACAGAGAAGAAGGGAGAGGGATAGAGAGTTAGAAACATTGATGAGAGAGATCGATCAGCTGCCTCCTGCACGCCCCCCACTGGGGATGTGCCCGCAACCAGGGTACATGCCCTTGACCGGAATCGAACCCGGGACCCTTGAGTCCGCAGGCCGAAGCTCTATCCACTGAGCCAAACCGGTTCGGCAATATTTTCATTGTTACAAATTGAACATAATTAAAGCATAGTGATTAATCATAAAAACAATATGTAATTATATATGTGTTTTCCGATGGTCTTAGGAGACCCATGTGAAAGGGTCATTCGACCCCTAAAGGGGTCGCGACCCACAGGTTGAGAACCGCTGCTCTAGAACAATATTGAATAGAAGTGGTGAAGGCAAATGTCCATGTCTTGTTCCTGTTCTTAGAGAAAAGCATTCAGTCTTTTACCATTAAGTATGCTGTTGGCTATGCGTTTTCATAAGATGGCCTTTATCAGAGTGAGGCCATTTCCTCCTATTCCTGTGTTTTTTGAGCATTTTTTTTTTTTATCGTGAAAGTGTCATCTCCTCATTTTAAATAATTGTTCACTTGAAAGTGTGGTCAAAGCAACCGTTTATTAGCTAGAATATTCTGAACCTAATTATTCAAAAATTTCAGATGAAAATAATTAAAGCAGTTTGTGTTTTTATTCTTTAGCTCAAAATCTGTAAACCTCATACATTGTGTGGGAATGAAAAATGATACAACTGCTTCTGAAAAAGATGTGGCAGTTTCTTGCAAAACTAAACATACACCTCTCCTATGATTCAATTCCATTCCGAGATATTTACCTAAGAGAAATAAAAACATAGATGTGCATCAAGGCCTACAGGCAGATCATCGTAGCAGCTTTATTCATAAAAGCCATGAACTGGAAACAGCTCAAGTCTTTATCAACAGGTGAATGAATAAACTATGGCACATTCATAATATCATAATATGATAATACTTTCGCAACAAAAAGAATGGAAGTATTGCTGCATGCAATGCCATGGATGAATCTCAAAAAGAGTGCTCTAAGAAAGGGAAGCCAGAGAAAAAAAAAGTACCTACCATATGATTCTGTTTATATGAAATTCCAGAACAGAAAAAATTAATTTACAGTGGGGAAAAAATCAGAAGACTGAGATTGCCTTTGGAGAGGGTGGGGTCAGGGCAAGGACTGAGAACAGGCCTGAGGGAAGTTTAGGGGTAGTGGTAATGTTCTATATCTTGGTAGCTTTCATTTGGGTTTCACGAGTGTATGTATGTGTTAAAACACATTTTATTTATTGTATATAAATTTTACATGAAAAGAAAGAACTGTAAACAAATATTAAATTCTGGTTAATAGACATGCTAATGAATTTAGGGGTACAATTTATTCTCAAGTGCACAAAAATGAGATGGATTAATATATGGATAAAAGGATGGGTAAGACAGGTAGATCTATGATAAAACATGCATAATAAAGTGTTAATGTTGCCTGGCCAGCGTGGCTCAGTGGTTGTGTCCACCTATGAATCAGGAGGTCAGGGTTCGATTCCCTGTCAGGGCACATGCTTGGGTTGCGGGCTCGATCCCCAGTGGGAGTCATGCAGGAGGCAGCTGATGAATGATTCTCTCTCATCATTGATGTTTCTATCTCTATCTCTCTCTCCTACTCCCTTTCTCTCTGAAATCAATAAAAATATGTTAAAAAATAAATAAAGTCACTAAAAAAAGAAAGTAAATTTAATGTTATGTGAAGTGAAGTATATCTCAATTTTTAAATGCTAAAACATTAATAGTTGGATCTAGGTGTTGGGGAATAGGGTAGTTCACTCTCAAATTCTTTCAATTTTGTTGACTGTTTGAAAATGTTGAGAATAGCATATTTTTTTAAAAAGCTCTAAAAAAGGAGCCATTCATTTTGTGACTTCCTTTAGAATTGCCCAGGGCATGTGGGGGCTGAGGGCTGTCTAGTGGGAAAGAAGGGAGGAAGCGCTCACCCTGCTGGCCAGTTGACAGGGGAATTGTGTGGACTCATTCTCTGGTGTTGAAAGGATGTGGACGGTCGGCTATGGGTTGACTAAATTCTTGCCCACTGTGGAAGATTTCACACTGTATGGCAGCAATGGGGCTTGACACCTTTAGAGGTTAGCAGCCATCCCTGAGTGATGGGCTGGCTCCTTTACTAATTCCTTCATTGCCTCCCAGCTCCCAGATAGCGAGGCTGTGGGAGCTGGGCTGGTTGGGGAGGAGGGATTTGTACTGAGAATTTTGAAGAGATTAGGGGACTCACACTGAGATGCAAGGAGGTGCTAATGGGGTATTAAACACGCCTCCGTAGCGTAACAGGTGAAAGCTGGAAACCTAAAGGCAGAAGCTGAAAATGTATTGAGCTGTTGATAGGATGGAAAAGATAACAGGTTTAAACAGGGTTTTAGGAACAGGTGGGTCTGTAACTGGTGTTCCAGCTTTGGGCTAACACTGATGCAGCAGTGAGGAATATTTTGCTACTTATAAAAGTAGAAAGGACTCAAGACGGGAGTATGTGTAGAGCAAGCATGTCAAACTCAAAGGCTAACACAGGCCAAATAAACAAGGTTTGAGTTTGTGTGGGCCGCAAAAAACCAAAAGCTTCAATTTTCATAGAAACGTAGGTTTATGTCTAAAAGTATAGTATAAAAAAAAAGAACAAGAGCAATGATAAAATTAATGTTTTCTTCCTGACCTTTGGCATCTCTTCTCTGCTACTATCTTTCCTACTTTGGGGGAAATTTGTTCGCAGTGATTACTTTCAAAATTGACCCAAGGTGAATGTCAGTAATTCTGGACCTGACAGGAGACTTATTTCCTTTCATAATTGTAAATAACTGCTCACACCATTACATTGGCTGGGCCGCAAACAATATTTGTTGTGGGCCGCGAGTTTGACACGCTTGAGGAATGCTGTCCCAGAGGTGGAGACTTGAGTAGTGCACTGAGTTGAATAGGTTCCCCTCTAAATTCATGTCCACAGGGAACCCTGTAAATGTGACCTTATTTGGAAATAGGGTCTCTGCAGATATGATCACGTTAAGATGAGGTAAAACTGGATTAGGGTGGGTGGGCCCTAATGCAGCCACTGATATCCTTTTATAAAAAGAAGGAAATTTGGACACAGATACATACAGGGAGGATGCCATGTCTGTCAGACAGAGGCAGAGATTGGAGTGATGCTGCCACAAGCCATGGATGGCCAGCAATCACCAGAGGCTGAGAGCACGGAGCAGCGTCTCCCGCAGATTCCCCAAGGAACAAACCCTGCTAAGTCTGACGCTTTGATATCAGACTTCTGGCCTCCAAAACTGTGAGAGAATAAATTCCCGTTGCTTTAAAGCACTGAGTTGGTGGTAATTTGTTATAGCAGCGTTAGGAAACTAGTGCTCGTTTCCAGGGACTGTTTGAAATGTGTAAGGCGTGGAGGAATTTATTGGATGTTCTGGGGTAGTTCTGAGAATCAGTGGAAAAAGTGAAGGGTTGAGAGCCTCTCCGATTGCCATGCTAGGTCCAGCCAGATCTACCATCAAAGAAGAAAGAGATGAAAAAACAAGGGGCCAGTAAAGCTTTGTTGATCACAGGTGAAAAATGGCTATGCCAGTAGGACATCTTTGCAGGGGCTATTAGGATGACCCCTTCTAGGCTGATATAGTTAGTGTTCCCCTTTCTGGGGCTGCAGAAATGACTGTACTGCCCTTGCCAAATGACAGGTGTGGGAATGGAAAGGTAGATGCTCAAACTTGCATAGTGATTGGGGTGTCAAGGGAAGGCAGCTGCAGATCTGCAGAGGCCCGTGTCTGTCTGGATTTCCTGGGACGGCGGTGGTGTCAACAGAATTGGAATTTAGGAGACACATGGTCAGGGGCTATAATTCAGCGTGTTAAAAGAAGATCCTAGTTTTATTTAT
This sequence comes from Myotis lucifugus, assembly GCF_000147115.1. Taxonomy (NCBI): domain Eukaryota; kingdom Metazoa; phylum Chordata; class Mammalia; order Chiroptera; family Vespertilionidae; genus Myotis; species Myotis lucifugus. Next base: position 1,901,390 of record NW_005871114.1, read on the forward strand.
TTGAATAGACATACAGCCAAATGGTTCAAAATTCTAAAGGTCAAAATGAGTAATATGAAAGTCCTCCCGTATTTCTGTCCCTAGCCACCCAGGGTCCCTCCCTGGAAGCAAACTATAACATCATTTCCTGTGTATTCTTTTCAAAGATATCTTATGCATTTACATATTTTTTGTATTCTGCCTCCCTTTTTTTAAAAAACAAACAATTTTTTGTTTTCCAATTATAGTTGACGTACAATATTATATTAGCTTTAGGTGTACACCCCAGGTATTCTGCTTCCCTTTGTTAAAGAGTTGCTATAACAGAGGTTGCTGTTTGCCTCCCAATTACCAGTCTCCCCTTCAATAAATCCCAAGTTGTAGCAGCTTGAGAGCCATAGGACCACAATTCTCAGCTTCTCTTGCAGCTAGATAGGGCCATGTGATTAAGTTCTGGCCAGTAAAATATAAGTGGGAAGTGTTGTGTGGTATTTTTGAAAAGTCTCCCCCTATTAGGAAGGGGGCCAAGCTCTCTTTTTCTGTCATCTTGTTGCCTGGGATGTAGATGTGATGATTAGAGCTCTACAAGCCATATTGAACTAAGAGCAGTGCGTTTCCAATGATGTCAGAAGACACAAATACAGCCCAGGACTGCCTACCTCTAGGCTCTTTTTTAAAAAGTTTTTTGTTGTTGTTAATCTTCACCTGAGGATATTTATTCCATTGATTTTTAGAGATAGTGGAAGGGAAGGGGGAGAGACACAAAGAGAGAAACATCAATGTGAGAGAGACACATTGATTGGTTGCCTCCTGCACGCACCCCAACCTAGGTCCAGGATTGAGCCTGCAACCGAGGTATGTGCCTTTGACTCGAATCAAACATGGGATCCTTGTCTGAGGGCTGATGCTCTATCCACTGAGCCAAACCGGCTAGAGCTCTAGGCTCTTTTATGTGAGAAAGAAATAACACTCTATCTTGTTTATGCCAACCAGGAACTTTTAAAAGAAAATGCTAATATAATCAGAAAATCCACAATGATGTTTTGGAGAGCTATGCCAGGCAAGGCCTATGAGAAATATTCAGATCAGAAAGTGAAGCAAATAATAATAGTACCTACCACATATTGTTTATATTTAAAAACTATTTTGTTGAGATATAATTTACATATTATAAAGTCCAGCCATTTACAATATACAATTCAACAGTTTTTAGTATATTTACAGAGTTGTGCAACCATCACCATAATCTAATTTCAGAACATTTGCATAATTCCTCCCCAAAAACTTGTACCCATAAACTATACTGAGTTTTTAACTCTATGCTTGGTACCCTGAAACATGCTTTACAGGTATTACTTCCCTTAGTTTTTCCAATAACCTCTGAGTTATTACCCCCTTACATGGATAAGAAAACCAAGGCACAGAGATGAGAAAACTTGCCCACGATTACACAAATTACCAGTGCCAGAGCCAGGATTCAAAATCCAGTTTTGCTTGATGTCAAAACCTGCCCTTCTCAAAACACTGCCCTGATGTTATTACCCAGGCTTTGCAGTCTGCTCTTTGAACTCTGCCTAGTTCTTATTCCCCAAGGCCTGTTGATTCTTTCCTTCAGTGCCTCTGCCAGTAGTCATGCCCTATTTCTGGTCCCATTGCCAATGCCCTTCATGTTTCCTTGGCTGGGCTCCTGCAATTTGTGTCTGGGCCCTCGCCTCTTTCCCTTTAATCCACTCTTCTGGCAGATCAACTTCCTAACTCCCAACCCTGCTCAGGTTACCTACCACCCCCACTCTGAATAGGTCCACATTGCCTCCTGAGAAAAACCCTCAGCTCCTTAACACAAGTATCCAGAATGCTCAGGAACCTGGCCCTGGCCCATTCTTCCAACTTTATCTTGTCCTCCACCCCCACAGAAACCCTTTGCTCCTGTGAGATGGGGTCTTTGCCAGCTCCCAAACACATCTTACATGTTCCTGTCTCCCCATGTTTGGTCCTGTTCTTTGTGCAGAGAATGTCTCCACTCATTGAAATCTTAGTCCAGCTACAAACCTCCTCCATGAAGCTGTCTCTGCTCTCCCCAGGAGGCAGTGGTTTCTCTTGTCCTCTGCCCTCCCACCCCATTCAGTTTCCCCCATGGGGCTCTTACTGCATGCTTCCTTTCTATAGTTTTACTTGGACTGGTTTAGACTGTAAGATGCTTGCTTCCAGAGGGTCCTCTGATTGGCCAGGCCTGCGTTGTTTGCCCACTCCTATAGCCAGAGATAGGGTAAGTCCCACCCCAAACACACCGACTCAGGAAAGGGGAGCAGAGGATCCCTAAAGAGATGCTGGATGCATTAAAACAAAATTCTATAGAGGCAGGATATATATATATATATATATG
>NW_005871114.1:1903851-1984142 GCF_000147115.1 Myotis lucifugus
TGTTTTCAGAGAAAGGAAGGGAGAGGGAGAGAGAGATAGAAATGTCAACGATTAAAGAGATTCATTGATTGGCTGCCTCCTGCACACCCTCTACTGGGATTGAGCCGGCAACCTGGGAATGTGCCCTGACTGGGAATTGAACTGCAACTTCCTGGTTCATGGGTGGATGCTCAACCACTGAGCCACACCCGCTGGGCAGGATATAGTGTTTTATAAGACCCATGTAACCGCATTGTTTCACTTATTCTTTGATTTATTTGATTCATTTGTTTCTTTATTCATTCAACAAATAGTTAGTTAAGCAAAACCAAATATAGTCCTTAACCCACGCAGCCTACAGTTTAGTGGGAGAAGCCAACCTTGTAATAAAAAAAAATTATGCCAACAAATCCAGACATGCAGCAGATGTAAACCGGTAACCTGAGACACAATTGTTGACTCCCCAGAAGGTTTTCAAGTTTCCCAATATAAACGACTGTGTGAAATTATTTTAACTGGGTGACAAGCTGTTTATTTCACAATCAGAAGTAGTCCTTTGAATCTGTATTCCAGAAGATGCACCCTTGGATTTAATGCACAGGGAAGTGTGAATGAATGAGCAGCTCTCACTTCCTACATTCTTTGTTGTTGTTAATCTTCACTGGAGGATACCCTTTCCATTGTTTTTAGAGAGAGTAGAAGGGACGGGGAGAGACATAGAGAGAGAAACATAGATGTGAGAGAGACACATCGATTGGTTGCCTCCCACATGGGCCCTGACCAGGGCCGGGGATTGAGCCTGCAACAAGGTATGTGCCCTTGACCAGAATCAAACTGGGGACCCTTCCGTTCACAGGCTGATGCTCTATCCACTGAGCCAAACTGGCTAGGGCACTCCTTACATTCTTTTTTTTTTTTTTTTAAATATATTTTATTGATTTTTTACAGAGAGGAAGGGAGAGAGATAGAGAGTTAGAAACATCGATGAGGGAGAAACATCGATCAGCTGCCTCCTGCACATCTCCTACTGGGGATGTGCCCGCAACCCAGGTACGTGCCCTTGGCCGGAATCGAACCCGGGACCTTTCAGTCCGCAGGCCGACGCTCTATCCACTGAGCCAAACCGGTTTCGGCTACATTCTTTTTTTAAAAAAATATATTTTTATTGATTTCAGAGAGGAAGGGAGAGGGAGAGAGAGATAGAAACATCAATGATGAGAGAGAATCATTGATCAGCTGCCTCCTGCACGCCCCCAACTGGGGATCGAGCCCACAACACAGGCATGTGCCCTTGACTGGAATCGAATCCGGGACCTTTCAGTCTGCAGGCTGACACTCTATCCACTGAGCCAAACCAGCCAGGGCACTCCTGACATTCTTGAAAGACCATGGATCCTATGGGTGGGGATGACTAGAGGCCTACAAGGGGCTGAGGGACAATGCCCTTTACTTTCTGGTTTTGAATGGGGGACTCTCCGAAGCTGACTCTGAAGGCCCCCCCTCCCCCGCGAAGAAGAGCACAGAGAGGGAGGCAGGGGAAGGCTTGTGGTCTTTCCTGACTTTCGCCCTACTTCCCAAGAGCTATAGGGACTTATGTGCAATATTTCTCTTCATACCAAAACACTCTCTGTGAGAATGGGTTATAGTGGCAGAAAGAAATATAGGGCTATCCAGGCTTCAGCTCACATGGCCATGAAGATAACACTCCACACAGCGAGTTCATTATGGACTGCTCATTTCTGAACATCACATATGTGTTACTGCTTTGAAACTTATCAGCCCCAGGGGCCTCCTGACCTGAGGTCTGGGGTGTTTCTGATTAGAGGAACAGAGAGATTCCAGTTCTAAATGCCTTGGTGGGTTTGCAGGCCTTCCCACTCACCCTCTAAGACTGAGGACCGCCCTCTGCCCCACTCAGACCCAGCAACCACGCCAGGCCTGGCTGCTTGAAGTACCTTTGGGTTTTCAGAGAATTTGGTCCTTGCCTCTGTTGCAGTCCAGGCTGCCTGGCTCTCTGACCCTCCAGCTACAGTCTAAGTTTTCTGAGGGTAGGACACAGGGTTCATTCAACTCTCTAGTCCCAACACTGAGCTCGGTGCCTGACAGATGGTGAGTCCCACCCACAAATGCGCTGCGACTTGAGCGTGCAGTCCTTCCTTCTCTCTGCCAGCCTCTCGCTGGTGACCTGGCTGCTTCCCAGCTTGTTCTCCTGGCTGGGGGAAATGATCCCCAGAGTTTTTCCTGGGGGTTCCAGCTCTGAACTCTGTTGTTTTTAGCCTCACAGGATTGGTTCTTCTTCCCTTGGCCTCGTTGAGTTCTCTCCCCCACTCTCTCACACTTTTTTTTTTTAAGATATGATTTAATTTTTTTTTAAAATTGATTTCAGAGAGGAAGGGAGAGGGAGAGTGAGATCAAAACATCAATGATGAGAATCATTGATCGGCTGCCTCCTGCACACTCCCTACTGGGGATCAAGCCAGCAACCCGGGGAAGATGCTCTGAACTGGAATTGAACCCTTCAGTCTGCAGGCTGACGCTCTAGCAGTATCCACTGAGCCACACCGGCTAGGGGGTATGGCCAATCTTGAAGATAATTCCACAGCAAAGCAGAAGACTGTTTTCTTTTTTTGGGCCAATGGAATAATGTAGACGTTAGTTTTTGGTGTATCTGAAAGAGATTGAAGGGTTAAGCTGTGCCCCAGGAAGCAAAAAAATTAGGAATGATTTGTACTACACATTTGTCCTTTAATTTTTCCCCACTTTGGGGGGTAATTTTCCACTTTGGTAGGAGATAGGGTTTTCCTCCTGGCAAAAGGAGGAAGGCACACTATCTAGGCTCAGCCAATCAGATGTTCTCACCCATGATTCTACCTCCTCAGGGTGTGACTCAGAGGCCCAAGGACAGATGGGAAATCAGCAGAGGGATGACTGTGCTGAAAGTCAAGTGACAATGAATGGTGTGACCTTGGCTGGGCTTCTGGGTCTCTAACCCCCTTTCTTTCTGCCAGTTCTTCAGACACGCGAACTCATTTTTTTGGTTGATTTTTCTTTGTTAAATGGCATTTAAATATATAAAATAAATATCAAAAATATAAGTCTTTGTTTTACTATGGTTGCAAATATCAAAAAATTTCTATATGTGACACGGCACCAGAGTTAAGTTAGGGTTTTTCAAAATGCTGACATGCCGAGCTCAAAAGGTTCGCCATCACTGGCCTAGGATCTTTTCAACGAGTCCAGTTTCTGTTAGTTGCCAAAGTCAGTTTCCAGTGCTTGCCACCCAGATTGACATAAACCTAAATGTGCAACTGGAGGGGAATGATTCAATAAACCAGGGAATATTTCTAATGTGGAATATTACACAGCAGTTCAAAAGAACAATGGCTATTTGTGTTCTGACATAGGAAGATCTCTGAGACCCCCATACAAGGATAATATGTATAATGTATCACTTATCTAAAAACAAAAGCAAAATAATGTTCTTTTTGTATATGTTACCATTAGAATGTAATGTCACAAGAGATGCCACAAGAGGGGGACTTTGTTCTGTTTATGCCTAATAATCTCTAGGCTTAGAACAGTGCCTGGTACGTACGTAGTAGGCATTCAATAAGTATTTGTTAAATAAATGTATGTTATAGAAAATGATCTAGAAAGGCACATGTCAAACTGAAAATAGTGGCGTCTTAGAGGAGGGACTAGAATGTAGGGGTGGTAGGCTAGGATTTTACCTGTATTTGAAATTTTCTTACAAGGAAAATGTCTTCATGTGTTACTTGTGTAATTAAACGATATAAACAGAGAAGAGCTAAATATTAACAGATGATGAGAAAGTCATTAAAGTGATGCTTTCAAAGACTTTATCATGGCAAATAGAAGTTGGTTGGCAAAGAAAGGGGGGAAGTGGATATTACACAAGAGCAAGTGATATTTTGGTGGGGCTATTGGCCATTTGACAAGATAACGAACGGTTAAATGTTTAGTCTTTTTATTTTATTTTATTTTTTTTAAAAATGTTTTTTAAAAAATATATTTTATTGATTTTTTACAGAGAGGAAGGGAGAGAGATAGAGAGTTAGAAACATCGATGAGAGAGAAACATCGATCAGCTGCCTCCTGCACATCTCCCACTGGGGATGTGCCCACAACCCAGGTACATACCCTTGACCGGAATCGAACCCAGGACCCTTCAGTCCGCAGGCCGACGCTCCATCCACTGAGCCAAACCGGCTTCGGCTAGTCTTTTTATTTTTAATGGTCAGTAGGCACCCTCACCCATCCCTAATCAATCTCAAGGCTCAGAAATGTTCATTGTGCCCATGCTACTTTTATTTATATATATATTTGTTAATCCTCACCCGAGGATATTTTTCTATTGATTTTTAGGGAGAGTGGAAGAGAGAGGGAAAGACAGAGAGAAACATTGATGTGAGAGAAACACATTGATTGGTTGCCTCCTGCACGAGCCTCGACTGAGGCCAGAGGAGCCTGTAACTAAGGTATGTGCCCTTGACTGAATCTGAACCTGGGACCCTTTGGTCAGCAGGCCGACGCTCTATCCACTGAGCCAAACCAGCTAGGGCTACTTTTATATTTTGATGTGGGCATCATAATATACTGTTTTCATTTAAGCAGAGAAAACAGGAAAAAAAAAGTGGAAAACAAAGTTTCATTGGGACTGCAAGTCACTTGCATTGTTGGAGGGTGCGGTTACAGGTGGGGGTGTGGAAAGGGCGATGTCGGGGTGGGGGTCGTGGGCAGATCCTCCTTCTCTGTCTTTCTTTGTCAACTTGTTCCTTCTTCTATGTCTCTCCCAACCTCCTTCCTTCCTTTCCCCGCTCCACTGAGGTTAGGGCCTGGAAACAAAAATGATTAGAACACTACGTCTGCCCCCAAAGCTTGAAGTCTGTTGGGGTAGGACCCGGTAGGTCGATGGATTTGCAGTGATCTTTGTGGCACTCAAGTCCATGCCCTCGCTCTTAAACCATCCCCAAGAGCCCGGCCTTTCTTCCCTCCTCCAGGCTTCTGAATCCCTAGGGGTCTGCTCTCCACTTTGATATTTAGTCTCCACAATTCTAATCTGTCTTGGGTTGTATGTGGCTTACGCGCATTTGTTTTGTCTCCTAGAGTTTATTACAAATTCCTTGAGGGCTGGGACTACTTTTCTGTGACCTTCTGTCAGCCAGTTTGTTGGAAACAAGATGACTTTCCAAACTTTAAGGTTGCTCTGTATAACCCTGCTTCCTGCAGGCTGGTAACTGGTACCTGGATGGAGTGAGGATGATTGCAGGGAGCCGTGGCACCCTTGCAGAGACAGAGCGTGCAGGTTTCTCAGCTGGAGTGTGAGTGTCATTTTAGAGCGCTCAGCAGTGACACTTGCTGTTAATCAGAAAGCACAGCAGAACAGTTGGTTCTGAGGGGAAACACCCCCTTCTCCAGAGTAATTCATTAACTGTAACTAGAAGTGTAACGTATGGTCCTCATCACACAGCAATGGAGGTAGAAGGATTATCTGAGAAGGGAGGTTCGTATTCTTGATATTTATTATATCACTTGAACATTTATCTAGTCTTGGTATGTACCAGCCACTCTGCTGCCAGGCAGCTTTTCAGAGACCCTCTCATTTAATCCTCACAGTATCTGTTCAATAAATATTATTATCTCACTTTACAGAAAAGGAAATGAAATTAGAAAGTTAGCCCTGGTTGGGTAGCTCGGTTGGTTAGGGCAGCGTCCCAATATGCCAAGGTTTCGGGTTCAATCCCTGGTCAGGGCACATACGAGAAGCAACCAATGATGCATAAATAAGTGGAACAACAAGTCGATGCCTCCCCTCCCCTCACCCTACTATCAAACCCATTTACTAAAAAAAAGTTAAGTAACTTGCCTGGGATCACACAGCCAGAAGCCCAGAAGCGATGGAGCCAGGATTTGAACCTCGGCTAACTAACTCCAGCTCTTAAATACTTGCTGTATTTCCCCAAACATTAAGGCACTTTATATAAAATGTCATCAAAACAGATGAACCAGAAATATAGTTGTGTGGTGGTCTCCCACCAGTTACAGTGGTAATACTTTAAATTTTAGAATATTTCCTCTGTGTAAAGCATCAGTTTCATCCAGTCAGTCAATCAATTGATGGGCTGGGTATTATGGAGCAGGAAAAAACTTTGTTCATACGTTGAAGAAAGGGCAGAATCTGAGACATTGGTTCCCTGCTGTGTGTGTGTGTGTGTGTGTGTGTGTGTGTGTGTGTAATTTACATATATGTAAATTATGAGGCTGGATTTTCCAAGGTTGTTTGGGGTTCAATGAAAAGTTCCACTGATACATGTTTGTTGAATTCTGTTTCTTTTCATGTATTTGCTCAATAAAAACAATTTGTTAAACATGAAACTAAATGCAGTTTTATTTGATACTTTTATCAATTTTTAATATGAATTCTCATTAATTGAAATAATCTATTAGAACATGTGATTCAATTTTTGGTTGGGATAATATAGTCTGAGGACTTGTTTGTTAATTTGTTTGAAAGATCATGGGATGTAAAGTACAGCATAGGGAATACAGCAAATAATATTGTAATAACTATGTATGGTACCAGGTGGGTACTATTGTATGGAATCACTTCATAAGTTACATAATTATCTAAACACTATGCTGTACACCTAAAAACTAATATAAAATAATATTGCATGTCAACTTAATTGAAAAATAAAAAAAGCTCCCTACCCCCGCCTAAAATTTGTTTAAAAGATATCGATTTGAAAGGCCACTATGTGCCAGAGAGCAAAATAGATATACTAGTAGTCTCTGCCCACTTGAGGCAGGAAGTCTAGTTGGGAAACTTCACATGAAACTAATGTTCACACAAACAACTATGTAATTATAAATAAATTGTGATAAGAGCTATGAAGGAAGAATACAGAGCGCTATGTGAAGGTTCAGTAGGGGAACCGACTTATACAGTGGGGGCCATGGAAGGCATCTGGACCAGTGACATTTAAGCTGAGATCTGAAATATAATTAAGTGAAAATGGGGCCACCCAGAACAAGCAACACGTGCGAAGGCTCTAAGGCAGGGAAGAACTGGTGAGAAATTGAAACATGTGGGTAGAACTTAATGAAGAGGAGAGAGATGGAGAACCTCAGCTGAAAGGATGTCAGAAGGAGCAACAGAGAAAATATCCCTTAGAAAAATCCAGCATAGAAAAAGAATACAGAAAAAATAATGCTTCCAGTTTACAATGTTCTCATATCTGTTGCCTCAGTTAACCTTCACCGTGAGGCAGGGAGGGCAAGCATAATTATGGTTATTTCTACCATTGAGATTCAAAGCTCAGCCAGGTACAAAGTTATGCAGATTTTTGTTCCATGATTCAGACTAGAGAGGCAAACTGTGGGTTCTCTGGGAAGCCGGGAGGGAGCGGGTGGAATGAAGCATAAATAACCTACCGCTACGCTGTGTGAACATCTGAAAAACGCAGGCTGTGAACTAAATTTCATAGCAATTTAATAGTATTTCTTGGTTGTCACTCTGTACCTACCTTCCTAGGTATTTCTGTGGACAGAAAACGAAATCTTGCATTTTGGAGAGTGACTTTTAAATTCGACAGTTTTTTAATTTTGAGATTTATACATCAGAACAAATTTGAGCATAGGCTGCCGATATCTGACTTGAACCTAAAAATCGGTGGAGTCCGAAGGGTTCAGGAAAACGAGAAACTACAACTCCCGGCAGGCCTCGGGGTTGGGTCTCCTCCCCCGCCCCAACCCTCTCTATTCCGCCAGGGCAGGAGGCGACCAATGACGGTTAGCTATTTGAATAGACCAATAATATAATGAAATATAATGAAATTGTTCTGGCTGAGAAGGGGCGGTCAAGTCATCCAATCGTGTGGAAGAGGGGGGAACACTTTAGCCAATCCAAAGGCGCGGGGGCGGGGCCTAACGTGGGGGCGGTGGAAGCAGTTTGCTGACTAAGATGGCGACTGAGGCGCTGAATGAAGGGGAGGTGCCAGCTCGCGAGTCCGGTCGGAGGTGAGCCGAGGTTTTGGTCCAGCTGCCTAGGAAACGAGGCCGTGGGCTGGTCGTACTGACGCCTTTCCTTTGGGTGGTGGTGACTCAACGGGGCCGGACTTGGTGCCTTCCTCCCAAGACGTTTCGCACCCCGGCGCCTGCTGGGGCGAAGGCGCGGTGGCCCCGCCGGGCGCTGGGCTTTGGTCGGGCCCCGTTGGCCCGGCTGATGCCCGTGGGGGTCCCCCCGCGGCGTTGGCTGTAGACCGCCCAGTTGGTGGTGGCGGCGCTGCCTGCCGTTCCGCCGAGACTCACTTTGAGGGCGAGGAAAGCCAACCAGAGCTGGTCCGCTCCTTCCCGACGTCACACAGCGTCGGGGGGGAACTGTCAGGACCTTTTGCTGGGCTCAGGGTCAGTGTCTGTGGTTAAGTCAGAGCAGGATTTGATTGTCAGTTAGAATTGGGCCAATTAAAAAACACACAACCTTTTCTTGTGGTAAGAACACTTGACAAGAGATCTCCCCACGTAGCAGATTTTAAGTGCTCAGTAACGGTATGTTGAAGTAGGCACCGTGTTGTGGAGCAAACCTCAAGAGCTTCTGCATTTTGCTGAACTGAAGCGTATGCCTGTTAGTACCTCCCCTCCTCCAATCTTCCCATCCCCTGGCGACCACCGTTCCATTATTTAATTCTATACTGTGACTATTTTATTTTATGTATTTTTAAAAATATATTTTTATTGATTTTTTACAGAGAGGGATAGAGAGTTAGAAACATCGATCAGCTGCCTCCTGCACACTCCTTACTGGGGATGTGCCCGCAACCAAGGCACATGCCCCTGACCGGAACCGAACCTGGGACCCTTGAGTCCGCAGGCCGATGCTCTATCCACTGAGCCAAACCGGTCAGGGCTAAATTATAGCTCATATTTTGATAGATTTGCCAAAGTTGTGGTTCTTGGAGAACAAATCAAGTTAAGCAATTCATTAGGAAGGAAACGTTAGTTTTGTGGGTATGCAGTTTTAGTAGTAGTCAGCCAAGAGATACGTCTGCAGGATATAGGTTTTGCTTCCTTGGACTTTTCAGATTCATGGCTTCCACATGCCTCAAAAAAACACATGCATTTCATTTTTCTGTAATTGATTTTTTAGCTGTGGGTTCTGTTTCTAGTTCTTGCACTAAGCATATCACCTTTCATGTAGGGTTCCATCTAGTGGTAAAACTAATCATTGCAGACTCTACATAGGTTATAAAAATGATCTTTTTTGAGGGGTAGGGCTTACCTTTATCACTCTTGGGATAGTGACCTAGTATATGCATTTAAATACTGAAGCCATTTGCTACCTTTGTGTGCCTGCATACATAACCTAATTCTCCTGCTTCTGGCCATTTAGAGCTTTTATGATTAGGAAGTTAACTTTTAGTAAAAAAAAGAATAAAAAAAACTTTTAGTATATACTTTGATTGTCTATGGTATTTACATCAAGTTATAGTAAAATTTAGGTCAAAACTACTTGGTTTCCTTTTTTAAAAAAATATATTTTATTGATTTTTTACAGAGAGGAAGGGAGAGGGATAGAGAGTCAGAAACATGGATGAGAGAGAAACATCGATCAGCTGCCTCCTGCACACCCCCCACTGGGGATGTGCCCGCAACTAAGGTACATGCCCTTGACCGAAATTGAACCTGGACCATTCAGTCCGCAGGCCGACGCTCTATCCACTGAGCCAAACCAGTTAGGGCTACTTGGTTTCTTAAAATAATTTGTCATGAAAGATGATGATTATAAAGATGAATGTATGGAATAATATAATCAATACTATTTTCCTATTTCTCAGCTTAAAGAAATCTTAACATTTGCCATATTTACTTCAAATGAAACCCTCCCTTTTCCCCATAGCTTAGTGATTTATCACAAGAACATTGCTAGCATCCTAGAAGCTCCCCTCATGCCTCCTCTTATCACTAATCCCCAAAGGTAACCATTATCCTAAAATATATGATAAGTAAATCTGTGTTTTTTTTTTTTTGTAATTTTACCACTTAAGCAACTATCTCTAAACACTATAGTTTTGTCTGTTTTTAAAATTTGATATAAATGGCATTATATAGTAAATAGTTTCTGTGTGTGTGTGTGTGTGTGTGTGTGTGTGTGTGTGTGTGACCTCTTTTGCTTATCATTATATGTGAGATTCATTCATGATGGTGCATATAACTGGAATTTGTCCATTTTCATTGCTGTAAAATATGCCATTATATATGTCACATTTTTTTAAACATATTTTATGGATTTTTTACAGAGAGGAAGAGAGAGGGATAGAGAGTTAGAAACATCGATGAGAGAGAAACATCCATCAGCTGCCTCCTGCACACCTCCTACTGGGTATGTGCCCGCAACTAAGGTACATGCCCTTGATCGGAATCGAACCTGGGACCTTTCAGTCCGCAGGCCAATGCTCTATCCACTGAGCAAACCAGTTAGGGCTGTATGTCACAATTTTTAACCCATTCTGATGGACATTTTGCTTCTAGTTTTGGCTTTAGAAATTGATGTTTCAGTGAACATTCTTGTTTGTGATTTTTGATGAACATGTGGCTGCATGCATTAGACATGGAATGGAATTGCTGGATCATACAGAGGGTAACTGTTATTTAACTTTAGTAGATAAGACCAAACAGTTTTCCGAAATGGTTGTATCAATTTATAGCCCCACTGTCAGTGTAAAAGAGTTACTGTTACTTTCTTTATCTTATTTATTACAAATATTTTTATTGATTTCAGAGAGGAAGAGAGAGGGAGAGAGAGGTAGAAACACCAGTGAGGAGAGAGAATCATTGATTGGCCACCTCCTGCATTCCCCCGACAGGATCGAGCCTGAAACCTGGTCATATACTGTGACTGGGCATTGAACTGTGACCTCCTGGTTCATAGGTTGACACTCAAACACAGCTGGGCTGTTACTTTCTTTAAACCTTGCTAATGTCAATATCTTTAATTTTAGCCATTCTTTTAAATAATAGTATGTCATTGTCTATTTATTTATTTTTTAAGAATAATTGATTGATTTTTAGAGGGAGAGGAAGAGAGAGAGAGAAACATCAATGTGAAAACTCAATATCAGTCTGCTGCCTCCAGCATGTCCCCCACCCAGGAGCTATAACGCAGGTGTGTGTCCTGACCAGGAAACAACCAGCACCCTTTCAGTGTACAAGACGATGCCCAACCAACTGAGCCACACTGGCCAGGGCATGCCATTGTTTTTTGATTTGCATTTCCCTGATGTCTAATGATATTGAGTAGTTTTTTCCAGGAATATTTTAGCCATTTGGCTATATTCTTTTTTATGAGATTTTGTTGAGATCTCATGCCAGTTTTTCTACTGGGTCATTGTTTTTTTCTAACTGATTAGTAGAGATTCTTAGTATAATCAGGATATGAACCTTTTTTTTTTCTGTATACATATATATTGCAGGTATATTTTCCCATCCTCTGTGGCTTGCTTTTTCATGTTTTTAATGGTTCTTTTGATGAGTACAAGTTCTTATTTTAATGAAGTCAAATGTATGAATGTTTTTCTTTATGGTTAATATTTTTTTGTGTTATTTAAAAATTATTTACCCACCTTGAGTTTAAGAATATATTCTTCTAGAAAAAAGCAACCATGTAGGTTGCTTGGTGTAAAATAAAGACAAAATTAAAAAAATATATATATATATTCTTCTAGCCCTAGCTGGTTTGGCTCAGTGGATAGAGCGTCAGCCTGAGGACCAAAGGGTCCCGGGTTCGATTTCAGTCAAGGGCACATGCCGGGGATTGTGGGCTCGAATCCCAGTAGGGAGCATGCAGCAGGCAGCCATTCAATGATTCTCTCTCATCATTGTTGTTTCTATCTCTCTCTCCCTCTCCCTTCCTCTCTGAAATCAATAAAAATATATATTAAAAAAAGAATAGCCCTGGCAGGTTTGGCTCAGTGGATAGAGCGTCAGCCTGTGGACCGAAGGGTCCCAGGTTCGATTCTGGTCAAGGGCACATGCCTGGGTTGCGGGCTCAGTCCCAGTAGGGGGCATGTAGGAGGCAGTCGATCAATGATTCTCTCTCATCATTGATGTTTCTATCTCTCTCTTCCTCTTCCTTCCTCTCTGAAATCAATAAAAAAATTAAAAAAAGAATATATTCTTCTATATTACCTTCCAATAGGTTTATTGTTTTGCTGTTTACCTTTAGATTTACAATTTATTTGGAATTGATCTGTGTGTATAGTGTTGAGATAGGTGTCAGTTTTCATTCCATAGATGTTTAAGTGTCCCAGCACCACTTAGTGAAAAGGTTATCCATTCCTCACAGATTGGCAGTGCCACTTTTATCCTGAATCCAGTAAAGAAAGTAGAAAAAAGGAAGTGAAAAAGATATGAGCATAAATTAATGATATAACAAATGTAATGGATTCAACAAAACCTTGACAAAGCTAATAAAATTGATAAACCTCTAATAAGATTCATACACTGAGAAAGATAAATCATAAACTACCAATAACAGGAACAAAGAGGAGGACATCACTGTGGAACCTAGACACATTAAAAAGTTCCTAAGAGGATGTTATAAACAAGCTTATGCCAAAAAGTTTGAAAATTTATGTGCAATAGACAAATTTCTAGAAATAAACATCTTATCAAAATTAATACAAGAAGTAGAAAATTTGACTAGTCCTATAACACAAAATAAATTGAATATATAATTAAAAACCTCAAAAAGAAAACTAGGCCCAGATGGCTTCATTAGCCAATTTGATCAAACATTTAAAGAAGAAATAACAACAATCTCACATACACTTTTTCGGAAAATAGAAGAATAAGACACATTCTCCAATTAACTTTGTAAGGCCAGCACAACCTCGATACAAAATCTATTGAAGGCAATACAAGAAAGGACATACGGCCTAACCGGTTTGGCTCAGTGGATAGAGCGTTGGCCTGCGGACTGAAAGGTCCCAGGTTTGATTCCGGTAAATGGATATGTTCACATGTACCTTGGTTGAGGGCACATCCCCAGTATGGGGTGTGCAGGAAGCAGCTGATCAATGTTTCTCTCTCATTGATGTTTCTAACTTTCTGTCCCTCTCCCTTCCTCTCTGTAAAAAATCAATAAAAAATATATTAAAACAACAACAACAATAACAAAAACACAAGAAAGGACATATATAAACATATATGAAGAAACCTAAACAAACTATTAGCAAACTAAATTCAACAATATATAAAAATGATAGTACATCATAACAGCATTGGGTGTATTCTAGAAATGCAAAATTGGTTTAACATTGGAAAATTAATCTGTTATTTACCACATTAACACAATAAAGGAGAAAAGTTATATAACCATCAATAGATATAAAAATTGATAAAATTAAGCACTGACCCATGATTATGAATAAAGAAATAACCCTTATCAAACTAGGAATAAGAAGATATTGCCTGAATCTGATAGTCTTTGCCAAAATGATGGGTGGGGAAAGATACCATTTTTCAATTTGCTTTACCCTGATACCTTCTAAAGTTGAGATTCTTTTCATGTTTATTAGTCATTTAGGTCCCCTCTTCTATGAGTTACTTGATCATATCCTTTGACTAATTTTTTATTGAGTTGAGTGTATTTTTAAAATAAATGTTAGGCATAGTTATAAATCCTGAATGCTAATCCTTTTAGCATGCAAATGTTTTTTCTCCAGTTTATGGCTTATTTTTTATTATTTTTAAAGTTTTAAATTTGTTTATTCATTTATTATGAATGGATATGTTCACATAAATAAAAAATCCAGAAAGTACAAAAGAACATACAGTGAAAGTTTCTCTCCCACTCCTGTTCTTTCATGCAGTTTCTCTCTACAGAGGCATTGTGACTTCATTCTTTAAGAACTTTGTTTATACTGTCATTTTTTTATAGAAATTTGAATGTACTTAAATGTATCAATCTTTTCTTTGTGGATTGTGCTCCTTTTACCTTGTTTAAGAAACATTTCCTCTGCCTCATTAATTTATTCTTCTATACTGTTTTCTAAAATTTCTATATTTAGATCTTTATTCTGTCTGGAATTTTTTTTGTATGTATGATGTGAGGTAGGGGTCACCTTTCCCTCCATATAATACAACTACTGGTCCTTACACTTTTACATTATGTGGTTGTTTCATCTACTACAACTTTCTGTGTGATGGGAGACTATTGTTGAATTTCATCTATATGTTGGCAAATATAATGAACTAGTCCAGTTTTTAATTTCTGTTTTGTTCCTTCTTGCAGATGAGTGTGTAGAGTCTTAATAAGTACTGCCTTTCAGGCCCCATAATGTGCCCTTGTGTCCTGTAGCATGCCTGGAATTTGTGTAGGCTGTAATGAGGCAGGGAAAGGAGGGTTCCTTTGTCACAACAAACAAGGAGAAAGCTTTTCGCAGTCTCTTCGATTTACCAATGCCTCATCCGAAGCTTTCAGCTCTTATGTAAGAAATTTATTTTTTTTTGAGCAAACTTAGAGTTTGTATTAAAATAAGATACTGCAGAGTAGGGCATTGTTATTGCTTAAATATAGTATTTTTTCTTTAGTCCTAGAAATCTCTTAAATTCTTCCATGCTTCTTGATATTCTCAGCTTTATATTGTGGGGTCATGTATTCTGTGGAAATGAATTAGATACATTACTACTTAGAGGAGTCATTTTTCCTGGAAGAGTGCTAAGTGTTGTGGAAGACTTAAGTTGTGATTGTTTTTATTGTGGGAATGTTTGTATGAGTCAGGTGAATTTCGACTTTGCTTGACAGATGTGATTACTTGTCCTTTCTGGCTTGTGTTCTATGTACTCATCTGTTATGTAACAGATGACTGTTTATATAATAAGAATTAGCACAAGCCATCTTCTATAATAATAAAAGCATAATATGCTAATTAGACCAGATGACGCCGGGGCTGTGAGGGCAGCCTGGGTCCCAGGTACCTGCCGGTGGCCGGAGGAGGGAAGCCCGGGTCCCGGCTGCCAGGGTGCCAGAGGGAAGCCGGTGCTGGCAGCCGGGGGAAGGAAGGCCTACTCTTGCATGAATTTCGTGCATTGGGCCTCTAGAAATAATTTTTAATGGGTACAAACAAGTGGTGATGGCTCTGCTACAAGAGATTGAATAATATAGTTTTTATATGTAGCATATTAAAAGCAAAATGTACAGTAGTTAGGTATTAGCACTTGGAGTGCGGGTGAATTTCCCGCCAAAATATAAGATGGCTCTGTCTTTTGGTTTTGTTCCATCCACCAAAAGGGTGGATTACAAACAAATATTTGGTAATACGCAGTTACAATCGGCCCGAGTTTACACGTTTCCCGCACTCCACCGCAAATCTATATGAACCGAGTTAAAGACGGCTCCCGCAGAGTACGCGCAATTCACGCGAGCCGACTTAACTCGTTTCCCGCACTCCAAGTGTTAGGAAACACAGAATAGGGAAGGAATTATTTCTGAGTCAAAGGAGCTTTGCCGGTAATATAACCCAAGTAAAGTAGGAGTAGAAAACCAGCTAAGGTCAGGAGCCAACAGAACATTAAAAAAAAAAAATTGATTCTAGAGAGAAGAAGGGAGAGAGAGAGAGATAAAAAGAGAGATAGATAGATAGATAGATAGTGATGTGAGGATCGGTTGACTCCTGCACGTGCCCTGAGCAGGTATCAAATCTGCAGCCTGGATATGTGTCCTGACTGGGAATAGAACCCACCACCTTTTGGTGTACGGGATGGCTCTCCAACCAACTTAGCCACACTGACCAGGACTTGCTCAGTATTACTCAGTGATAGAAGAGTGAAATTAGAAGCAAAATACTATTGACTTTTTCAAGTGCCTTAGAAGAATCTGTCTGAGGAAAGACTGGATTTAGATCATGAGCCAGAGGCATCCAGAATTGAAGGATTTTCAAATAAAGCCTATTTCTGGACCTGGACAAGGCTGAATTAACATCTATATTTTTACGTACCTGTGCCTTACATTCTAGTGAAGCCTTTTTGGTTATGAGGAACAGAATTCAAGAGTGTTTGGCTCAATTAAAGGGAGTTGACTATAAGGAAATACCTACCTGTGTAGGGACCCAGGAACCAAAGAACCCTATAGATAATTGTCTTCAAAGTGTCTATGACACTATTTAGATTTAGTTTTAGTCTTCAATAGTATCATCATGCTTACTGTCATATAGTTCCTGTGACAGTAAACATGATTAACCTGAATGTAGCGGTTGGCAGCAATTGGTCACTGCATGGTAAATACCGTCTAGTAGTGACTGTGTTCCCAAGAAGGACTTAACTTGATGATTACCCATGGCTCTGTTAGGCGGAATAGCTGCAGGCCTGATGTTTTACAAGTATTTAACAGTAATCATTCAGGGTTTGACTGTTTCAATAAGGAAATGTAGTCTATGTGACTAGCAATTCTAATATGTTATTAGATTTGGGAGGCTGTAAGGATCTGTATCTTCCTATGGTATATGCCTGAAATTAAGAGGCAAATTCAAGTCACATAATAGAGGCTATCTGGTCTCTTTTCTTTCTTTTTTAAAATTATTATTATTTTAAATATATTTTTATTGATTTCAGAGAGAGGAAGGGAGAGGGAGAGATAGAAGCATCAATGATGAGAGAGAATCATCGATCTGGCTGCCTCCTGCACACCCCATACTCATGGTCTCCTGGTTCATGGGTTGACGCTCAACCACTGAGCCACACGTCTTTTCTTTAAATTCCTAAGTATCTAGGTGGGTATGACTTAAACAGCAACAAGTTCAAATTGTCTTCTTTTGTACAGTGGCCAGATTAAGGATAAGGTTTTTCAAAAGACCAATGTGTAGACTAACCCACAGAAAGAGTGAATAACTGTGTGGTTGAGAGGGCATGAGAAACACATGAAAATGATCTAGGCCCACCCCAAGATTCTTCTGTTTCATGTTTTTCAGTGATGCCATCTGCAATTTTGTTATCTGCAATGACTCTTCCCTTCGAGGTCAGCCCATTATCTTCAATCCTGACTTTTTTGTGGAAAAACTCCGTCATGAGAAACCTGAGGTGTTCACCGAGTTGGTGGTCAGCAATATCACAAGGCTCATTGATTTACCTGGAACTGAATTGGCTCAGCTGATGGGAGAAGTGGAACTTAAGTTGCCTGGTGGGGCTGGCCCAGCGACAGGATTCTTCCGGTCTCTAATGTCTCTCAAGCGAAAGGGTAGGAGATGTGTTTGGGAAGGGTGTACGCATCTTAGTTGCTTTTTGGGTTTCATTCTTGGCATCTGTATGTTCATTGAGGAGTTGCTAATACCATAAAGCAATTTTGGTTGTTTTTTTTCTTTCATTTTCATAAGAAAAACAACAAAAATTATTTTAAAAGTCTAGATAAATTAAAGCCAAATATATGTCAGTCCCTGAGAGGTGACAATTAGTTTAGGTATTTATCAGGGACACCTTGATTTTCATTCCCTATTAATACTGTACTAAAATAATGTTTAAAATAAAACAAAGTTCATAGCTAGAGAGTACAGTAAAGACAGTTTGAGCATTTTTTTTATTGCAGTTGTTAGTTCCCAGATGTTTTAACAGCTGGAAGTGCACCTGAAAATGCACCAGGAAATGCAATCAAAACAACTCTCAATCAACTCTGCCAGTTTAACATTAGATTGTAGGTTTCTTGAATGGAATGCTTCAATGGAATGCTTTGAAAAGGCAAATAAAAATATCTATGACTCACCCCAAAACAGCCTTCCCAGAAATTAAATTACAGTGCTGCTTTAAAAAAAAAAAATATATATATGTTTTATTTATTTCAGAGAGGAAGGGAGAGGGGTAGAAAGAGATAGAAACATCAATGATGAGAAAGAATCATTGATTGGCTGCCTCCTGCACGCGCCCCACTGGGGATTGAGCCCATAACCGGGGCATGTGCCCCAACTGGGAATTGAACTTTGACGCTCAACCACTGAGTTACACCAGCTGGGCTACAGTGCTACTTTTGATAAGATATTAAAGAGGTACTATCTTATTTTATTAAATATAAGGAAATCATTAAGGTAGCAAAAAGTTTAAACATTATAATCTGACCCTGTATCTACTCTAGTGGATAGTCTGTCATGCTTTGACAATTATGGCTCAAAGTTCTATTATTTGTTTGTTTTTAAATTAAATATCAACATTTTAGGTATTGTTACTTTGTCTTCAAGAAACCTACAATCTAATGTTAAAATGGCAGAGTTGATTGAGAGTTGTTTTGATTGCATTTCCTGGTGCATTTTCAGGTGCACTTCCAGCTCTTAAAAAGATTTTTTTCTTTTAAATATATATTTATTGATTTCAGAGAGGAAGGGAGAGGGAGAGAGAGATAGAAACATCAATGAGAATTGATTAGCTGCCTCCTGCACACCCCCTACTGGGGATCGAGCCCGCAACCCGGGCATGTGCCCTTGGTCAGAATCGAACCTGGGACACTTCAGTCCACAGGCGGACGCTCTATCCACTGAGCCAAATTGGCAAGGGCCAGTTCTTAAGATTTTTGTTATTGACCTTGTGAAAGCCTTTGCTGAACTGTGACATCGGATGGTTTTCAGTATGCTGATTTTTGTATTATTTGTGGAAAATATAGTCCTGTGTTATTGTTTCTTTTCTTTTCTTTTTTTTAGAAAAAGGAGTAATATTTGGATCCCCACTGACAGAGGAAGGCATTGCTCAGATATACCAGCTAATTGAATATCTACACAAAAGTAAGACTATTTAAAATTTTGTTGTTCTTTGTTAATGAAGAATTGTCTGCTTTCTATTGAGAGCTGACACCCTTGAGTTAGTAGGTGCCAATTAACCATCAACAAAGACACTCATCAGTGATAATTTCAGGTGGCATGTTTCTAAATATATTCTGTTTTAAATTTCACTTCATATATTGATTTGTTTTTTGTTTTCAAATATGTATATAAATTAGCTCGTGTCAATCACATCTTCCCCTTGACTCAGACTTTTTTTCTGGAAAAATACATTGTCCCTAGAGAATCATAACATTTACTTAAGGGAGAATGACTTATCACCAAAGATACTTTTATCTTTAGAATTATATAATTAAAATACATTCTTTACTTAATTCCCATTTTCTTTTTTAGTAGTCATGCTGGTTATGTCATTCCTCTAAGTGCTTGGCACAGCTGAGTGTATGTGAAGTGTGTGGCATTTTATGACCCTTTGATAAATTTAACGCAAACACTGTGCTAGGAGCTAGAGCAGAGGTTAGGCAGCCTAAGGGCTACATTCATGTTTTGTTTTTAAATTTTTTAAAAAAAATATATTTTATTGATTTTTTACAGAGAGGAAGGGAGAGGGATAGAGAGTTAGAAACATCGATGAGAGAGAAACATTGATCAGCTGCCTCCTGCACACCCCCTACTGGGGATGTGCCCACAACCAAGGTACATGCCCTTGACTGGAATCGAACCCGAGACCCTTGAGTCCACAGGCCAACGCTCTATCCACTGAGCCAAACCAGTTAGGGTTCATGTTTTGTTTTTAGTTGTCAAAGGATTAAATTAAAAATACAATTAGTTATCAGTGTTTTAAAATGGGGAAAGTCTAGGTTTCCAATTTCCTGGGATGATAGGAAGGTCTAGCAGCCTTGGGCCCTGTTGCCACTTTGTCACAATCGGCTAGAGTAGTGGTTCTCAACTTTCCTAATGCCGCGACCCTTTAATGCAGTTCCTCATGTTGTGGTGACCCTCAGCCATAAAATTATTTTTGTTGCTACTTCATAACTGTAATTTTGCTACTGTTATGAATCGTAATGTAAATATCTGATATGCAGGATGTATTTTCATTGTTACAAATTAAACATAATTAAAGCATAGCGATTAATCACAAAAACAATATGTAATTATATATGTGTTTTCCGATGGTCTTAGGCGACCCCTGTGAAAGGGTCGTTTGACCCCCAAAGGGGTCGTGACCCACAAATTGAAAACCGCTGGGCTAGTGCACAAGTATGTGCTCTCCAGTTCGATATGGTTCCTGTTCATTCATTTACTGTTGCCTGCCTGGCCCTGTCTTCTCAATTAGGGAGTTATATGAAGATAAATATGTACCCAAGCTGAAAACTTAAACTCTCAGGCTTCTTCCAATCAAACCAAAACTATACGTCCCATCTTTTTTTATCGGTTGAGATTAGTGTAGATCTAGTTGGGAGGGAAGCATAATTTAGTTGGGATGATGCGAAGGTTCCAGGAATCTTAGACTGAAAGGTGATCTGACAGGTTAGAGTTCCAATTCCAGAGGCAACACAGAGACTTTAGATTCATTTTGGGCTGGAAACTGTTTATAGGAGCAATAAACCTCCACAGATGAACTCGGCCCCTTCAAACAAACTCTCAGATGGCAAAGGAAAGGGTCCTTCAGGGAGATTTGGCTTTTCTTCCAACTTGTTTTTTGAGCTCATTTCTATTGTTTAGATTAAATTCAGTCTCCAGATGTGTCTCAAGACGTCGAATGACTCCTGAGTGGATCACTTCTTAGTCCAGGAGATGTCCAGGTCTCAGGGATGCTCAGATTTGTCTCCACAGGGGCTAGTGTATTCTAAACTACTCTGGGGAAAAAAGGCAAAAACTTTCTTCAAGGTCTTCGTAAAGAGCCTTTCAAGTGTAAAGTAGTCTTTTAGATGGCTTATTTTAACCATACTTTCTCTTTTTGTTTCCTTTTTGTATGTCCTCTATTTTCTTTCATACTAAACAGACTTACGAGTGGAAGGTTTGTTTAGAATACCAGGGAATAGTGTCCGGCAGCAGATTTTAAGGGATGCTCTCAATAATGGAACTGATATTGATTTGGAATCAGGGGAGTTTCACTCAAATGACGTTGCCACCTTGCTGAAGATGTTTCTAGGAGAGTTACCTGAGCCCCTGCTGACACATAAACATTTCCATGCACACCTCAAAATTGCTGGTGAGTGTAAGAGGGGAGGAGATGTAAGTGTATTTCTTTCAATTTAGTAAAGTCCTTTGGAATTTTCTATTGTTTGTAATCCACAGCAATACTTCTAAACCAGTGGTCGGCAAACCGCGGCTCGTGAGCCACATGCGGCTCTTTGGCCCCTTGAGTGTGGCTCTTCCACAAAATACCACGTGCGGGTGCGCGCGTACAGTGCAATTGAAACTTCGTGGCCCATGCGCAGAAGTTGGTTTTTGGCCTGGGCGAGTCTATTTTGAAGAAGTGGCGTTAGAAGAAGTGGGGGTACGTTTGCTGAGGTCGACCCCTCAGATTGAGGACGTTTTTAGCAAAGGCCAGTTTAGGAGTACCCTAATTAAGTTAATAACAATGTACCTACCTGTATAGTTTAAGTTTTAAAAATTTGGCTTTCAAAAGAAATTTCAATCATTGTACTGTTGATACTTGGCTCTGTTGACTAATGAGTTTGCCGACCACTGTTATAAACAAACAAACAAAAAAAGAAAGACAGGAAGGGAGGGAAAAACAAAACAATAAAGCCCCACTTTTGTTAATATTGGTTAAAACTTCATGGTATTTTTGGACTTCTGGGCACTCATAAGTTTTGGCCAGCTAAGTTTAACTTAATCAAATATGTGTGTGTGTGTTTTATAAATTAGTTTCTTTGAACATAAAATCTGGGTTTAATTTTTTTTATTCCTCAGGGATCCTAGCATAGTGCTTTGAATATTTCAGTTGCTCAATAAATGTGTGCTTGCCCTGGCTGGTGTGGCTCAGTTGCTTGGGTGCCTTCTCATGCACCAAAGGGTTGGGTTTGATTCTGGTCAGGGCACATGCCTGGGTTAGGGACTCAGTCCCCGGTAGGGGGTGTTTGGGAGGCAGCCGGTGGATGTTTCCCTTTCACATTGATGCTTTTTCTCTCTCTCCCTCTCCCTTCCTCTTTCTGAAATCAATAGAAACATCTTTAAAAAAATAAACAAAGAAAACCTTTATAAATAAATGAATAAACACATGCTTTTTATTTGATTAATTTACATTCCTGAGATGGTTATAGGTTTGGTACATTTGCCTTGGTTTGAGGCTTTAGCTAAGTATTTTTATGCCTCAATTGAGATCATCTCTACTCTTGGAAGTTTTTTTTAAAATTTTTCCCTAGGATTTTTAAAAAATTGAATTTATGGGGGTGACATTGGTTAATAAAATTATATAGGTTTCAGGTGTACAATTTTGTAATACATCACCTGTATATTATATTGTGTATTCATGACCCCAAGTAAATTTGTTTTTTAAAAATAATTTTATCTGCTGCCTAAATACTAGTTAATACATTCACATTGTTCATATTCGAAGTGTTCAAAAGACTATACAGTGAAAAGACTCTCTTCCACCCTTGTTCCCCAGCACCTGGTTTTTCTTTCCAGAGGCAACCAATGCTATGATTGCTAATATATCCTTCCAGAGATATTTTATACACTTACAAATACTTAGATTCCTTTTTTTATGTAATGGTGAGGTATTACATTCATGGTTATTTTTTTACTTACTATATCTTGAAGAATGTTCCATTTTCAGCTCATAAATAGTTTTCTCATTCTCTTTTATGCCTGAGTGGTAGGGAATTCATTCTCCAATTGCACATCTGTAATACTGCTATAATTTAATGCCCTAGAGCATTTTTCTTTTGTTTCTATTTTTTTTTTAAATATATTTTATTGATTTTTTAAAGAGAGGAAGGGAGAGAGATAGAGAGTTAGAAACATCGATGAGAGAGAAACATCAATCAGCTGCCTCCCGCACACTCCCCACTGGGGATGTGCCCGCAACCCAGGTACATGCCCTTGACCGGAATCGAACCTGGGACCCTTCAGTCCGCAGGCCAACGCTCTATCCACTGAGCCAAACCGGTTTCGGCTCTTCTAATTTTTTTTAATCCTCACCTGATAATATATTTTAAATTAATTTTTAGAGAAAGAGAAAGAGAGAGAGAGAGAGAGAGAGAGAGAGAGAGAGAAACATTGATGTGATAGAGAAAAATTAGTTGCCTCTCATAGGCGTCCCAACCAGGGATTGAACCTGCCACCTAGGTCTGTGCCCTAGTTGGGAATTGAACCCACAACCTTTTGGTGAATGGGATGACACTCCAATCAACTGAGCTACCTGGCCAGGGCTAATTTTTTTTTTTTGAATGCTTCATGAATTTGTGTATTATCCTTCTGTAGGGGCCATGCTAATATTCTCTGTATCATTCCAATTTTAGTATATGTGCTGCCAAAGTGAGCACCCCTTGCTTCTAATTTTAAGAAAAATAAATAAAAGATTTCTTTTGAATAATTTTTACTACTTAAAAGAAAACTAAGTTTAAATTTATAAAATCGGATAAGATTAGATTTTTTTATTTTTTTACCTTTTAAAAAATATTTTTATTGATTTCAGAGAGGAAGGGAGAGGGAGAGAGAGAGAAACTTCAATGATAAATAAGCGAGAATCACTGATTGGCTCCCCCCACCCCGCTACCCCTCACTCACAACCTGGCATGCACCTGATCGGGAATCAACCGTGACCTGGTTCATAGGTTGACACCCAACCACTGAGCCACACCAGTGGGGCAAAATTAGATTTTAAAAAAGATTTTTATTGATTTTTAGAGAGAGAAGAAGGAAGGAGAGAGAGAAACATCGATGTGAGAGCAAAACATTGATCTGCTGTCTCCTACATGGCCCCCTACCCAGGATCAAGCCTGAAACCCGGGCATGTGCCCTGACCAGGAATCAAACCAGTAACCTTTTGGTGCAACGGGAGGATGCCCAACCAACTGAGCCATACCGGCCAGGGCAGATTAGATTTTTTTAGCACTATCAGTAATAACCCAGATGATACAAATGAGAAAATATTACTAGAGTATTATATAACTTTACAATTACTTTGGAGAGAAAATTGATCTTTGAAAAGATATGGAAAATATTCATAAGTTTTTTTTATAAGGGTAACATGAAGAATGCTTTTTCTGTTTGTTTTCCCATTGAGTTAACTTAGTACAGTATTTAAAA
Source organism: Myotis lucifugus (assembly GCF_000147115.1). NCBI lineage: Eukaryota > Metazoa > Chordata > Mammalia > Chiroptera > Vespertilionidae > Myotis > Myotis lucifugus. Next base: position 1,927,869 of record NW_005871114.1, read on the forward strand.
TCCTCCCCTTCACCACCCCATGATTCACTGTTCGTTGAGGTCATATTGAGGTGTGGCACAGTTGTTGCATTTGCTATGCCTTGCTCATAACTGGAAGGGATTTTTGTTTTCAACTTCATATTAACAGGGAATAGTTTCTAGAAATATTATCTTTGTTTCCTCAACCTGGAGTTATTGCAGTTCAAAAGCTTAACCAACACATTGTAATCATTTTCAGGTCTATATGAATTATATGCAAATAGTTATCTGTGTCTTTTGAAATTCCCATTACCCAGGGTTTTTATTGATAACCTGTGTAGTCTCAGGGGAGAAACAATCATTCTGACTCCATGAGGACCTGCCTGGATTATCCTGTTATCAGAGCATAATTCATTCTCATATTTCTTTTAGCAGTAAAATATCTGAGTGAGGAAAAGTGAAGGGGGTGGAATTATTAAAGGTATATGTGGACATATTTTTATTTCTCTTGGGTGTACACCTAAGAGTGGAATCACTGGGCCATATGGTAACTCCATGTTTAACTTTTTGAGGAACTGCCTAACTATTTTCCAAAGCGGTTGTACCATTTTACATTCTCACCAGCAATGTAAGGAGGTTTAATTTTCTCAGCATTCTTGTTAACACTTGTTATTGTCAGACCTTTTTATTATAGCCATACTAGTGGGTATAAAGTAGTATCTCATTATGGTTTTGATTTACATTTCCCTGATAGCTAATGATACCGAGTGCACAAATGCTTACTAGCCATTTATAAATCTTCTCTGGAGGAATATTTATTCAAGTCTTTTGCCCATTTTTGATTGGGTTTTTCTTTTTGATTATTCAGTTGTATTGACATTTTATTATATTTTGCTATAATCTCTGGTTATGCCTAATTCCTTTTTCTTCTTTCTTTGATTAGAGTTGAGGGGAGGATAATAGTAGGAACATTTTTTCCCTCTTGCTTGTATTTCCTCCCTACTTGCAATCATCTCTTTTGTCCTCAAGATTTGATGCAGTTTGATGATAAAGGAAACAAGACCGATAGACCAGATAAGGAGCGGCAAATTGAAGCTCTCCAGTTGCTCTTCCTCATCCTCCCTCCACCCAATCGTAACTTGCTGAAGTTACTGCTCGATCTCCTGTACCAGACAGCAAAGAAACAAGACAAGAATAAGATGTCTGCCTATAACCTTGCCCTTATGTTTGCACCCCATGTCATGTGGCCAAAAAATGTGAGTGTCGAGGGGAAGAACAAAGACTGCTCGGTATTCTTGGGCTGGGCCTTATTCTGTGACTGTACCTTAGTGAGGTTATCAAGGGTCCAAGGTCTAGCCTTCTGTTTAACAAGTTTAGGAGCTTGCTTTATTAGTTCATTTAAGAGTCATCAGACCTGCCCTGGCCGGTTTGGCTCAGTGGATAGACTGGTGGCCTGAGGACTGAAGGGTCCCGGTTCGATTCTGGTTGGAGGCATGTACCTTGGTGGCAAGGCTTAACCCAGCCATGGTTGGAGCCACGGGGCCAACCAATGGTTCTCTTTCTCTGTCTCTCCCCCTCCCTTCCACTCTTTCTAAAAATAAATGGAAAAATATCTTCGGATGAGGATTAATAACAACAAAAAAAGAGTCATCAGACCTGAGGGGGCCAATTTCTGTTAACCTCACTTATAAATCAATCTCTGATAAATCTGAATAGCAACTTATTAGTGGGAACTCAATGGGATTATAGCTACTAAATAAACAAGAATACTCATTTTGGTGGGTCAATCTGAATTCCTTCTTAATGTGAAAGCCATCTTGGGAAACCAAATTGATTCCTGAAGATTACATGGTATAAATTTAGAATAGAGTTGTTTGAGAGCGCCGAATCCTAACCACTAGACCACCAGGGAACCTAGAGTTGTTTGATATCAACTAATCTTAGGATGTCACTAAGCTTTTAGATAAGATGACACATAGAACAATCCTGCCTTATCCTAACTTTTCTATTTCCTGTAGATATTCTCTCCTTGGATAAAGCCGAACGTGCTTCTTATTACTGAGAACATGGCTTTCTCAGTGACTTGCATGAGAAATAAATTATCAAAAGTCTTTTGAACTCATTCTTGACCTGGAAGTACATAGGTTCATATTCCTGTCCATAGATTTTACTGTATGATGGAATTGGGAGGCAGGATACCTGGGTTGGAAGCTATAAACCAGCTGTGACCTGTATCCCTTTTTAAAAAAATCCTCATCCAAGGATATTTTTCCCATTGATCTTTAGAGATTGGAAGGGAGGGAAGAGTGGAGAAAGAGAGAGAAAGATAGCGGGGAGGGGAAGAGAAACATTGATGTGAGAGAGACATAGCAACTAGTTGCCTCTGGTATGTGCCCTGACTGGGGGCCAGGGATCGATCCTGGAACTGAGGTACGTGCCCTTGACCGGGAATTGAACCTGAGACCCTGCAGTCTGCAGGCCAATGCTCTAGCACTGACCAAACCCGACCAGGGCGTGGCCTGTATTCTTTATGTTTTCTATGCTTAGGCTCCTCTTTTGTAAACTGGTCATAATAGTATCTTTCCTACTTATCTGACAAGGCAGATGGATATGGTGACTTATAAAATATTTTGGGGATATAAGAAATGGGAAAAGAAAGATTAAGGAGAGGTTATGTGGTACATTTTACCTAATAGGTAACTAGTGAAAAAAATAATATAAAGTTCCAGGCCTGGAAGGGCCTTTCCTCAGAGAAAGGTTGGTGGGGGGTGGGGATGAGGGTGGAAGGATGGTTGGGTGATGAGAAGAAAAGGACACACCAACATTTGTCCATATTAAGGATTTTAGAACCAGCTGAAACTGTGGAAAAGGAGTAATCTGTGCTTATAAAGAGATTTAAGAGGTCTTGCTAAAAGCAAAAATGAATAAAGAAACATGTTGAAGATGAGGGCTTTGGGATAGTAGAGATGCTGAAGTGCTTAAAAGAGGCAGGAGAGCCTGGCCGGTGTGGCTCAGTGGTTGAGTGTCGACCCATTGTCCAGGAGATCACAGTTTCATTCCCGGTCAGGGCACATGCCCAGGTTGCAGGCTCGATCCCCAGTAGAGATTGTGTAGAAGGCAGCCGATCGATGATTCTCTCTCATCATTGACGTTTCTGTTTCTCACTTCCTCTCTCTGAAATCAATAAAAACATTAAAAAAAAAGCAGTAGAAACAAGAGAAGAGAATCCATGACAATTTGTATTTTTAAGAAACAGATGTCACGTTGGTATCAATTAGTAGCGACAGTTCTCTTTTGTCTCTGGAGAAGCTCCATTCTCTGAAGGGGCAATGGTGGTTGGTACAGATTCTGTTCTTCCTGACCCCTCTCCCAGACTAGATCTTCTCTAGCAACTCTGCTTGCATGTCTCATTCTCAAGCAGAATTAGGAAATGAAGATTGGTTCCCAAGGATTTCTTGGTCACTTCAGGGTCACATGGTTCTTCCTAGATTATGTCATTCCAGTGGAAATCTGCTGAACCAAAAAGCCTTTGCAGAATGAAACATAGTATTAGAGGCACCTTGGTTAGGGACAGAAACTATCATGTCTTTGAAAGAATAAGCTTGTTGGTAAGTAAGTGGAGTATCTGCCTTCTATTTCCCAGTTTGTAATCCCCTTTTTTTGTTTCTTTTTCCTGAATAGGTCACTGCAAATGACCTTCAAGAGAACATCACGAAGTTAAACAGTGGGATGGCTTTTATGATTAAACACTCGCAGAAACTTTTTAAGGTAGGTAAGGGATGGGAGTAGGTGGTAAAAGGCAAGGAGGATGGAGCAAGGTGGGATCCTTAGGAGGGCTGTTAAGGTGATGATAACCAGTTAAGAAAGGCCCTGGGACTGGTAAGCAGATTATACAGTAGCAAAACCTGGAAGGAACAACCAAGTGGGGAGGATAGGGAGGTACCTGGAGGCTGAGCAGAGCTTTGCCCCCTCGGTAATTGGCTTCATTCCTCCGAGTCGTCCTTCCTTTTTCATGAAAAGCAGCATATGTTGGCCACTTAGTTTTATCCTCCCTGTTTCCTTCCAGTAGAATTTTGAGGGTCTGACAGCCTCCTTTCATTTTGTACTCTGTCCCTTTTAGTCTAACTAGCAGTGTTTCTGCCAACATCATTTTCTCAAGAACTTTGTAGGTCTTCTGTGGATTTCAGTGGGATTCACTCCATTAGACAGAAGCCAGGTCTATAAATCTTTTGAAGATAAACCCTTCTCTACTTGAGAAGGCTGAGGGACATGACCTTTAAGCTTCCTGGAAGGCCCTTTGGTTTGATTGAGAGGATCTGTGAGGCACATTTTTACTCTCTTGAAAGGGCTGTTTGTGTGACTGGATAGTCTGACCTTTTGATGTTTATAAGATTTTATAAATAAAGGTTGCAGTCACATCCTTGGCCTTTTTATGATATTGAATTTCTTTTGTCATCTGGAAAGGCTGAGAATTTTTAAGATCGCCCAGTTCTGTTTTCTTTTCTTCAAATTTTTTATTGTGGTAAAGTACACATGACAAAATTTACCATCTTGACCATCTTCAGTGGCTTTAATTTGTTGTTGTTTTTCTAAAACTTAAAAAAAAAAGATCTTTATGGTTGAAAGTATTACAGATGTCCTCTTTGTTTCCCCCTTTGGCATTAATTTTTGATAAGAAGTGTCAAAAAAACAAAACAAAACAGAAGTGTCCAAACTTGTAGAAACTTTTTACAACAGTTTATTTGAACCAAACGGAAGACATATGCCGAGGAGCAAGATCTCAAATGCTCCTGAGAATAACTGTTTTGCAGCTTCTTTTGTACATTTGAAATTCAGGAGGGAAAGTGAGGAAGATTACATGGAGGTAGGGAGAAAGCAAGGCGGGGATTGGATTACAGGATAGTTAACGAGAGTGTATGCTTTCTTGACGGTTACTATCCCTTCCTAGGGGTATTACTTCTGGTATTTCAAAGGTGTGTTAACCTAGATGCACAAGACCATTGGACAGGGCTTGCATAAAAACCTCTCCCTAAAGAAGATATGGGCCTTGGTTGTTACTATCTACCATGACCTGCCCAGTTAGGAGGTTATGATCAGATCACCCTGTGAAGTTACTTTTATAGAATTCCTTTTTTTTCACCACAGATTACATACATACTGTTGTGCAATGATCACTACCATCCATCTCCAGAACTCTTCATTTTGCAAAACTGAAACTATATACTTGTACTTCACTGTGAAGGATTTTTCTTTTTTAATCCTCAACTGAGGATATTTTTCATTGATTTTTAGAGAGTGTGGAAGAGAGGGAAAGACAGAGAAATATTGATGTGAGAGAAACACATCAATTGGTTGCCTCCTGCCTGCACCCCGACCAGGTCTGGACCAGGGAGGAGCCTGCAACCAAGGTACCTGGCCTTGACTGGAATCAAACCTGGGACTCTTCAGTCCACATATTGATGCTCTATCCACTGAGCCAGACCGGCTAGGACTGAAGGATTTTTTTTTAAGGGACTTAAAACAACACAAATGTATTCTTATTAATGGTTATATAGAAGACTGACTGGAGTCTCACTGGGCTAAAACCAAGGTATTGGCTGCATTCCTTTGTGGTTGTTCCGGAGAGACTGTGTACTTGCCTTTTCCCCCTCTGGAGATTGCCCACATTCCTTGGCTCATGCTCCCCTTCCTTTGTCTTCAAGACTATCAGTGTGGCATCTCTCTGACCATTCTTCCCTAGTCACACTTCCCTCTGGCCACATCTGGGAAAGGGTCTCTACTTTTAAGGACCCAAGTGACTCACCCTGACTAACCTAGGATAAGCTTTCTACTACAAGGTCCTTAACTTAATCACACCAGCAAAGTTCGTTTTTACCACGTAAGATAACAAATCCCTGTGAAGGATTTTGAGAGTACAGATCATACAAACCTTAGAGATAAAACTAGAGTACAATTTCCTAGATGTAGTTCAGCTTAGTACAAATTCTAATGATTAGACTCTTTAAAATATTCTTAGTTTTTACTCTATTTTTCTTCCATAGATTCTTCTTTCAGCTTCTCATTCTTGGGGTTTTCATCTTTGTTTGCTACTTTAGCTTTGTTTCCAGGCTAGTGTGATCACTGTTTGAGTCTCCGTTGATCACTAAAGGAGAGAAAAAAAGGCTTTTGGAGATTTATCTTGGAGATTTAGGTCTCGTCTCTTTCAATTTGGGCCAGAACTGGTGTCCTTGTGGGCACCTGCTTTACCATTTTGGCTGATGATGTTCTTCCCTGAGCTTTTCCTCTGGATGAAAAATGGTTGTTCTGCGTGCTCTGTCACTTACTCTGAGGTAGTGTTTAAGCTTCAGATTTGTGCTTGTGCTTTGTTGTGTCTTCTTGTTCTCGGGCTCCTTTGTATGGATTTTTATCCTCCTTAATCCTCATATCCTGTGTTGCCTCATTCTGTGTTCTTTGTATTCCACCCCTCCCCCCCACCACCATTTTTCTGAAATTCCTCTTAGCTGTTTGTAGTTCTGTCCTCTGTTGTCTGACCCAGTATGATTTTATCTCTCTTCAACATGAGTCATCACATCTTAACCTATGGACTTAAATATACAGTTAAGGTCAATTTTCACTTTATTTGGGAAGTCCTTCTTTTCCTGTGAATTATAAAATACTTAAGACCCTCAGATTTTTATTTAAAGCAGTCCATCTCTGGCTCCCTTTCTGGATATCCTTCAGCTATATTATCTTTTTGGGGCAGACTTTTTGTTTATTTGGTTTTGTTTGTTTCTGGCATAAAATGTCCCCAGCTTCCCTGGCTGGGTAGCTCAGTTAGTTAGAGCATTGTACCAATACGCCAAAGTTGTGGGTTCAATCTCCAGTCAGGACATGTACAAGAAGCGACCAATGGATGCATAAATATGTGGAACAACAAATTGATGTTTTTCTTTCTGTCTCCATCTTCTTCTCTCTCTTTAAAATCAATCAGTCAATAAAAATAAAATAAAATGTCCCCAGCTCACTCTTTTTTTGCTTTGCCCTGGGCCTGAAATCAAGAATTTTCTCCAAGGAACCTTGGTTTCTTTAACACTAGGTATACTCATTGTTTCTGGGGTGTCATTGGCTCTTTGAGGGCAAGGAAGTAGATTAAAATTTTTAGCAAGAAATCTATATTAATACTATTTCCAATATGATTTAACATTATAGAGCTTTTTCTTGACTTCTTTCACTTTATATTTTCACCTTTTTATTCTTTTTTAAAAAAAATAGATTTTATTGTTTTTTTACAGCGAGGTGGGGAGAGGGATAGAGAGTTAGAAACATCGATGAACTGCCTCCTGCACACTCCCTACTGGGGATGTGCCTGCAACCAAGGTACATGCCCTTGACCAGAATCGAACCTGGGTCCCTTCAGTCCACAGGCCGATGCTCTATCCACTGAGCCAAACCGGTTAGGGCACACCTTTTTATCTTTACATTGCAAATTCCAGATTTTCATAGCATTTATATATGTTATTATTTGCTTTATTCTATGATATACATAAAATGGTTTCAAAATAATACAGCTGTTACTACTTATAGTAAACCTACATAAACCCGTTGATGGAAGTTTAAGATTTCTTGGCAGTTCCTTTTTTCTTAAATAGGTGAAATAATTCCTTTCTCTGTGTTTATAGTATCAATTTGATGTATAGATATGTTCACTTATTTTCTGTTTCTGTTCAGTTTTAGGATTTGCTTTTTTTCCCTTTTGAATTTAATTTAATTTTTTGAATCTGTAGTATATTTACATGGTTGAAAAGTTAAAACTATACGAGAAGGTATGCTTGGAAAAATCTCAGTTCTTTCATTATTTGTATTGTTTTCTGGTTTATTCCTCCTAGTGTTTCTTTTTGTAAAATCAAATAAATGTGTCTACATGTGTATATTCTTATTTCCTCTTCATTTTACTAAGTACTTTTATATACTGTTCCATAACTTTTCTCATGTAACAGTAGATCCTAGAAATCACTCCCTACCTGTTCACAGAATGTTTCTTGCCTTCTTCCCCTCCTCATTCCTTCCCTCCCTTCTTTCGTTTTTAATGACTGCATAGTACTGCATGTGTGATGTATAAAAGTTCATTCAATCAGTCCCCTACTAGTAGATATTTGAGGTTGTGTCCAATCTTTTGATTTATCTTATCCAAGTTTATTTTGTGTTTCTGGAGTTATATCTTCAGGATAGATTCACAGAAGTGAGATTTCTGGGTAAATGGTAAATGCAAATGTAATTTTCTTAGATGTTGCTAAGTTCTCTTCCATAATGGTTGTATTCTTTTACACTTATATTCGGACAGTATCAGGGTTTTTGTCAGAGGATTCTGGGCAATACATCAGTAAGCTAAATTTTTCCTTGTCTGTTGTTACCTCATAGGAATTCTAAATGGTATTTCCTATACAAAAATTCCAAAGTATGACCACTGTAATTTGTAAGAATTTTAGGGGTGGTTTTGCCAAGTATAAGCATTATTACAAATATCTATATTTTTGTTTCTGGCTCATTTGACTATATTCATGCCATATTTGATTCGTAGAACAGGAACAACTATAGTTGTGTCTTCTTAGTTTTCCCATCAGATTTGTTGGAATTATCTTTTTGGTGGAAGCTATAAAATAGGGCATTTTGAAGATCTTTATTTTTTCTAAAGTAATCTGCCAGTCAAATTATTTTGAAAACCATTGTCATTGAGTCTTAAAAGAACTTTAGATACTACTTATTGCTTGGTCTTGGTTTTCTTTCATTACCTGCCCAGGCTCCTGCTTACATTCGGGAATGTGCCAGATTGCACTATTTGAGCTCCAGAACTCAAGCATCCAAGGTAAGAATAGGAAATTGTTCTTAGCCCACACAAGGAGAGCATTAATTAAAATTAATGGAGTTTAAAACAAAGTGTGAAATCAAAGTAAAGCTCTGAAAAATAAAATGTTTTTATAGTTTAAAATTATCTAGTCATTTTGAGGTAAGGAAAAAGACTGAGAAGAAAGTTATATGTTGAAATAAAAATGCCCCTACACGGTCTGCATTCTGAGGTGCGCCACTGATGGCATAGACTGTATATTTAAAGGTTTTCACAGAGCCCATGTGCATTCTTACAGCATATGGTATAAACAGTCTGTGAACAGCAGATGTATGGAATATTTTATCGTAATAAAAGTACAACTTTATGTAATACAATCTTATTTCAGGTTCAGTAGTAAGGTAACAAACATTGTCAAGTAGCTAAAAGACTTGAGACCACATGAGCTTAGAATGCAAATGTGTGATGATTATTGGCAAAATTACATATGATTACTGAGCTTTAAAAGTGAGAAGTTAAAAAAACTCACAAGTGCTTTTTGATGCATTTTGTTTAGTCTGTCTTGGTTAGAAACTGAAGCTGTCAGCCTACACTATTTTTGTTTTCTGCTCCTGTTTGTTTCTATGTCTCATTTAGCAAATACTTGGTATGACCAGAAAAACAGTATTTGATTTCAACTAGATTAACTGGAGGGGGGCGGGGGGGGGGCGGGGCGGGGAGTTCTTAGAGAGTTGTTTTTGTTCCTCTACTACTGCTGTGTTGTTGTCACATCATGTTGACATGTGTGGGAAAGAGTACCAGCCAAGAACCAGTGCACTTGGGCTCCAAGATGGGTCTGTCACTTCAGTATCTAGAGAAGTTTAAACTTATAGCCTAGCTTCAGTTTTCTCTTCTATCAAATGGGAATGATGATACTTTCCCTGTTTACTTCATAGGATAGCAATGAAAATTACATGAGATTAAAAGAAGCTTCGAATTGTCACATCATGTTGACATGTGTGGGAAAGAGTACCAGCCAAGAACCAGTGCACTTGGGCTCCAAGGTGGGTCTGTCACTTCAGTGTCTAGAGAAGTTTAAACTTATAGCTTAGCTTCAGTTTTCTCTTCTATCAAATGGGAATGATGAACCTGGGACCTTTCAGTCCGCAGGTCGACGCTCTATCCACTGAGCCAAACCGGTTTCGGCGAAAACTGAACTCTTATGTAACTTTTGGTGGCAATAATTCTGAATGAATTTAGGATCTCTGAGCAGGTCATGGGAATGGGTTATTAATATTAGTAAAGTCTAGCCCTGGCCAGGTAGCTCAGTTGGTTAGAACGTCCTCCGGATACGCTAAGGTTGCAGGTTCAATCTCTGGTCAGGGCATATACAATAATCAACCTGTGAATGCATATATAAGTGGAACGAGAAATCATTATTTCTCTCTCTCTAATCAATAAAAAGCTGTACATTAAAAAAGACATAGTCTATAACTATATGTTTCTTTTTATCTGATAATAGTTTTTAGACTTTTATTGTTCCTGGGTATAAGAATATATCATGTACCCTACTTCCCCACTCTTCTTTTTGCTCCAGGGTTGTGGGAACCTAAAAACAAAGCTGGTAGGATGTATTCATTTATTTTTCTTTTAAATTTTCTCTAGGATGATCTTGATCTGACAGCTTCGTGTCATCCTAAGTCCTTCCAACTGGCAAAATCTCAGAAACAGAACCGGATGGATTCCTGCTCTCATCAGGAGGAGACCCAGCAGCGGACAGAAGAGGCACTGAAAGAGCTGTTCCAACATGTTCACAATATGCCCGAATCAGCAAAGAAGAAGCAGCTTATCAGACAGGTGCCTGAAAGCAGGGAAACAGGGCTTTCGGAATTCATGTGATCATAGTTATAAAATCATAGGGAATATTGTTAAGAATCTCATTTAATTTTTGACTCTTATTGGCGCAAGCCTTGGCTCAGCCATTGAAGCAAACTTGTCTATGGAACCTCATTGGAATCTCTATCTCTATACTACTGCCCCACTAGAGAAAAGAGTGGAGGCTCTTGGATTTTTCTAGTTAAACAGAGGATCCAACCATAGTTAGAGCTTCTCTAATTTGATCATGTAGCAAGATTGCTGAGAGAGAACCAGCAGTTACAATATATTATTCCAAAGTTTAAATCCTTCTTTTGGTAAATAACAATCTTTCTGAATTTTAATTTTCTTCTTTGTAAAATGGTAATTGTAATGTCTATCTTGTAAAGATTAGAGAGAATCTATGTAAAGTGGTTGGCATAGTAGAGCAAAGTGGTAGCTCTTAGTGAATTGTTTGCAATTAGAAAATGCTGTTAGCTAAGGTCGTTGTCTGATATTAGAAACTAGAGGCCCAATGCACAGATTCATGCACTGGTGGGGTCCCTTAGCCTGGCCTGCGCCCTCTGGCAATCTGGGACCCCTCAGGGAATGTCAGACTGCCGATTTCGGCCCGATCCCCGCAGGCCACAGCTGCGCTTGCCAGCCGTGAGCCCGGTGTCTGGAGCCCATCGGTCAGCTGAGCAGCGCTCCCACAGTGGGAGCACACTGACCACTAGGGGGAAACTCCTGCATTGAGCATCTGCCCCCTGGTGGTCAATGCGTGTCATAGTGACCTGTCTACTGGTCATTCGGTTGTTCAGTCACTTAGGCTTTTATATATATAGATAGGTAGGAATTCTAGTGGCTAAGTTTGTTTATTTTGGAGCAATGGGAGGTCTCTCCTTTGCCATTTTGAGACTCAAAGTGGAGCTTGAGTAAATACTGGTGACGTGGTTAGTTGCTTTCTCAGGAAATTCATCTTGTCTCAGACCCTCTTGAATTTTAGCTGAACAGGCAGGGTAAGTCTCTTGACTTTTTATTCAACTGAGACCTTGAGGGAAGAGTCTGTGTTTTTAATACATATATTTTTTATACCTAATTTCAAGCATAGGGCCAGACATAACTGCTCAGAAAATGTTGAACTGAGCTGTTCTTAACAATGGACAGAGTCCTTCAAGAGAAGTTTTCTATCACTCTCTGAATTTACTTTGATACCTAGCAAATTGTGATAAGACTGGGATTTTAGAGGTTTTTGGCTGAGTATTATTACCAACTCAAAGTGTAGTGATTTGATTCTTGGTAGAGACTAAGATAGCAATTCGGGTAGGACAAGTGTAATGACTTATCAAGAACACTGAGGATTAAATGTAATATAAAGGAAAAATCTTAACATTATTTTGTTCTTTTTTTTAGAAAGATAGGAAATTATAGACAAAGATAAGAAAAAAATAAAATCACTCATCCCACTAGTGTTTACATTTTGGCTATTTTTTTCGGTCTCTTTTTGTATAGACATATTTTTATATAGTTTGATTATAACATATACTTTCTTTTACCTCTCCCTTTTCACTAAATATTATAGCATAAGCATTTTGTGCATGGCTGTATACTCCTTGCCTACATTTTAAATACTGCCATTTTGCCCTGACCAGTTGGTTGAAGTGTCGTCCCATACACTAAAAGGTTGCGGGTTCGATTTTCGGTCAGGGCACATGCCTAGGTTTTGGGTTTGATCTCGGCCCCAGTTGGGATATATGGCAGCCGATGTGTTTCTCACATTGATGTTTCTCTCTCCCACTCTTTATCTCTCTCCCTTCCTCTTCTAGTGTTTCTTTTATGAATGTGTATTTCAATTTTTTTTTTCTGCTTGAGATCATAATATACAATCAATTTTTCTATATCCTATCCTTTTCATTTAAAATTATATCATGAACATTTTCCATGTCATTAAAAGGCTAGAAACATTTTAATGGTTGTATAATATTTCATAATAAATAACCTAATGTATATACGTATAGTTTGCCTTCTGGTCATGTTGAGGAAATTAGGTCATTTTTTAGTTTATATATTTTTGTTATAAGTATTTTCATTGCAGCTTTTTCCTAGAGTGGCATGAGAAAGCGTATGCCTTTCTTTGTTGTTGATACATCTACTGGGTCTCTTTTAATATATAGGTCCCTTCTTCTCTCTTATCCCTCTTTTTCACCTCTAAAAAATTGCCCAAGTTTCTTCATTTGAATAAACTCTTAAATTTGACATAGTGTATATTTTAGAGAAAAATTGCAAAGATAGAACAGAGAATTTCTACATACCCTTCATCCAGTTTCTCCTAATGTTAACATTGTCAAAACTAAGAAATTACCAATGGTACATTACTATTAACATTACACACTTTATTCAGATTTTATCAATTTTTCTACTAATATCCTTTTTTCTGTTCTGGGATCCAATCCAGGATACCACATTGTGTTCAAGTATGGATATATACACATATTCTCTTTCTTTCCACCCCCAACCCCCGTGATACCTTCCAGAGTCTGGATTTTGCTGGTTATATCCTTGTGGTATTATTTAAGATGTCCTTCAGTCCTCTGTGTTTGCTATAAACTGGTGGTTAGGTCTAATTCTAGAAGTTTGATCTGATTCCAATTTGATTTCTTTGGTGTGCGCTCCTTAATTTAACCCTCAAACTAATTTAATAAATTTGGACTTGTTTTTTGGCAGCATTTCTGCCTTTGTGATTTGCTTGCCACTCTACTTATCCGTATATGCACAGAATCACTTACTACTGGATTTTTCTCGGTATTTACACTTAGCTTTTCATATGTTTGTCACAGAATGCTATCGCTTGATGGGAGAATGTTAACAAAATGTTCTCTATGTTTTCTTTTAGTTTAATAAGCAATCTGTGACCCTAACACCAGGGCAAGAACCTTCTACTCCCCGGGTACAGAAGAGGGCCCGTTCACGTTCCTTCAGTGGCCTTATTAAGGTAAGTATGCTGTGCTGTTGGTTTCAGCATTGACTATGAGAAAATTGAACAGTTTCATCGTTCTTATGCATAAACAGCTTTCTTCTATTCTCTGGAACCCTGTAAAAGGCGTGTTTGTAAGAGGATCAGGATAGAATTTGGAAAAGCTTTTATTTTTCAAAGCATTTTTCTGTGCTTCAAATCAGAGAAGGGGTTCTGTGTTTGGAGAAGTGAGGAATGAAAGAAATAAAGGCCCATCCTTCTCTTCTGTGGTTAGGGACAGATTCCTTGTTTCTGAACTGTGGAGAAAGTCTCTTTTGCTTCATGACCTGCTTTGTACTACACACTTCATTATGCAATTTGCTGAAGGTATAGAGAAGTGAGAAGATTGATAGAGAGACTAGAAAAATTGTTAGAAAATGGATTTTGTGGGTTTAAGTAACTCAAATTTTTGTGAGCTTAATATTTGATCAGTTGTTGTATTCTATTCCTTTGTATCAAATTCATTACAAATCTTGTTTTTAAAACAAATACAATATGTACTTCTGTGCTGTTGTTGCCATTACTATTTGCAGATTCAATTTTCCAGTCTTTGTGGATGGTTTGACTTGTAGTTCGGGGATATTGTCATCAGGTGGCAGTAGATAACTTGATTATGGGGTTCAAATTTCCAGGCATACCTTAAACTAAAGCAAGGTTCTGGTTAACTAAGAATGAGATTAGCACTGTTCTATATTCTACTGTTCTTCTTTTAAAATTATTTTAACATTATTAATATCTATAAATCTATCAACAGTCAAGGAGCTCTATGCTTAAAATGACAAATTGTGCACTAAAAATATGTATATATTTTGTAATATATGTATTTTTTCCAGTAAGCTGCAGTTGTCAGCAGTTGCACTTTCATCTAAACTCTAATTTTGATCCTAGTTAATATCATTAATAGAAGTTTAGGATTCTCTCAATCCTGATTCACTGGGGCCAATAGCCTCTGGAACATTAGATTTGCTTGACATTAAAATTTTCTTTGCTATTAACAAAGTGAAAAGGCAACAAGCAGAATGGGAGAAAATATTTGTAAAATATATATCTGATAAGAGTCTAATATTCAGAATGTAAAAAGAACTTTTATAAACAAACTAACAAAATACCCAAAGGACTTAAATAGACATTTTCTAAGGAAGAAGATATACAGATAACCAATAAACACATGAATAGATGTTCAATATCATTTATTAGGGAAATGTAAATCAAAACCACAATGAAATACCAATTCATAATCATAAGGATGGCTGTTCTCAAAACGAACCCAGAAAATAAGTGTTGGTGTGGATATGGAGAAATTTCAGTATAGTCATGTGACCCTCTTAAGAAGGCCTGTACCTTGTGACTGTATTAGAAACTCTTATAGAATTTCTCCAAATTTTCCAGTCTTGGGGAAGCCAAGTCTTAGAGTGGGCCCAGTGTAGGTATTCTTTAGTTGGGAGGAGAGGAGGGGACTCTTAAGAACGGCCAGAGACAACATGTCTTTGGGGAAAAAATTATACAAGTAAGTAACTGGAGTTTCTTTTATAGTTTCAGAAGCACACTGTAATTGCTTGTATTAGAGAGTTTAAATAAACTGTAAAGTTGCTTCTAACATTGCACCCCTTTTAAATGAAGAGGAAAAGTGATTACCTAAAGAAAGGCAATGATTTCAGGTTGTTGTTTTTTTCTTTTTCTTTTGGTGTGATCTCCCTTGTAGAAGATGGCCTGGGACAATTTATCAGAAAGCTGAGATTTCCTTAACTTAATGAACTATTTTTGAAGGCCAGAATACAATAATACAGATAAACAGATGTTTATAAATCAAATATTTTTTTCTTCCTAAATCAGCGGAAGGTCCTGGGAAGTCAGATGATGTCAGAAAGGAAGAACAAGGCCCCTACGCCGGAATCTCTAGCCATTGGTGAATTGAAGAGAGCCAGCAAAGAGAATATGAACGTAGGAAAATACTGTTCTTTGTACCTTCTTTTTGTATGTGATTATTTATAGAAAGGAGGAAAATTTATATACTGTCATCTGTTTGACTATGCTTCTCAGTAAACTAGGCCTTTTTCTCAATTATCCTTTCATTTATGCTGTCATCTTTCTGTAGGTTTTCATTGATTCATTCAACAAACACATTTTGAGTTTAAGGAAGATACAGCCAGTCATAAGCAAAGAAGGCAAATACAGTGAGATAGCTCCACAAACATAGTGCTTGAGGGAGCACTTCTTACTGGGAGACTCCACAGGGTGGGTAGCATTTGAGCCAGACTACCTGGCACTGCATTACCCCTGGAGGAGTCCTTTAGGTGTCCCAGGCATGGTCACTTCAGTAAGCCAGCAAGAAAACCAGTTAAGATTAATGAGATATAAATATGTCAGTAAAACTCTAGACATTGACATTGACCCAGTAAATAAATTCCTGTTAGTAAAGTCTATCTATAGGAATGACATTAGAATATTTAAGCCACTATAAAAATTTCTTGTTACAGTTATTTTCTGGATCTCCAGATGGCACGATGACACCAACAAGATTGAAATGGCCAGAGGGGAAGAAAGAGGGGAAAAAAGGTACTAATTGTACTTATTTATTCTGTGTTCTTACTGAATGTGGTTCCTTTCTGCATCTAGTTAGTAACATTTTTTAAATGGTTGTAGATAGAAGCAATGTAAAAATTACAAGGCTTGGTCTTGTCCTTGAGTTCATTTAGCAGATGGTTATTGCGCATCTACTCAGCACTGTCCCAGGTGCTGAGGGTTAGAGCTGAGAATATAGACCCTCCTGGTCCCTGCATTCTTGCACAGATAGGACACGTGTAAAATACCTTCAGAGTACTTGTTAAGCAAATAAAAAACAAGTGTTAACTAATTTGTGAAACTGAGTACAAAAGTTCCAAGAATATGCTCAGTAAACATGGAATAGTTACGTTCCTTCTTGTCATAGACTTCAGTTTTGTTTATTCAGTGAAACTTTCCAGAGAGATAGTTCATGCTAAAGGACCCTGGAAATCATATACAAGATGTTTATTGAGGCTCAGGACAAAGAGGATTATTTAGTGCTGGGACTGCTGGTTGCCCAGGCTCTCCTGGTAAAAGGCAGTGGCTACTGTGCTTTCTTCTGAAGAAGCCATGTGTTTTATAGAAAGACCAGGGGATTTGTAGTTAGACCTGACTTGAGTCATCATTCCTCTGGTCCAAGTTTCCTCCTCTGAAAATGAGGTTTCTTTCTTTTTTATTTTCTAAAGTATTTTATTTTATTTTTTTTAACAATTATTTTTTTTAATTAAATCTTTATTGTTCAGATTATTACATTTGTGAAAATGAGGTTTCTTATGAGGCTCAACTGAAATAATGTTTTGGAAGCACACCGTGATTATTAAAGCATAAACAAGTGGTCATAATTGTTACTAAAGAAAACCAGAGGAGACTTGGTCTTGTTTTATTAGGCTTGTGTGGCAGCTGAAGTGACCTCTGGTTTGACATGGTCATTTTACCACCGAGACATGAGCAGAGTTATTATTTGAAACATTTTGATAGGGAACAAAAGTCCAATCTTTATGGATAAATTTTTATACTTTTCTAAAAAAATTAGAGTTTGGTATAGT
Organism: Myotis lucifugus; assembly: GCF_000147115.1. Classification (NCBI taxonomy): domain Eukaryota; kingdom Metazoa; phylum Chordata; class Mammalia; order Chiroptera; family Vespertilionidae; genus Myotis; species Myotis lucifugus. The sequence continues at coordinate 1,945,084 of NW_005871114.1, forward strand.
CTCCTTGCTTATCCTTGAATGAATTATCTGAATTCTTTTCTTTCCACCTTGCTTCTGATTTTGAGGCTGGGCTGTTTTCTTTTAAAAATATATTTTTATTAATTTCAGAGAGGAAGGAAGAGGGAGGGAGAAATAGAAACATCAATGATGAGAGAATCATTAATCGCCTGCCTCCTGCATGCCCCACACTAGGGACCAAGCCCACAACCCAGGCATGTGCCCTTGACTGGAATCGAACCTGGGACACTTCAGTGCGCAGGCCCATGCTCTACCCACTGAGCTAAAACCAGCTAGGGCTGGGCTGTTTGAGGCAAGTTTGGTGTTGAGTTATGTGCGTCTACATAGTTCTACCTATATATTCATAAGTCAAAACCAATCATAAGGTATATTTGAAGGGTACATTGTTTTGTATCAATTACACCTTTTGTCGCTTTCATTTTTGAAGATAATCAAGAAATAAGTCTTTCTATATTGACAATTTTGCTTTTGGAAGAAATGCATTAAAAAATAAGCCAGTTTAGCCCCAGCCAGTTTGGCTCAGTGGAGAGAGCGTTGGTCCGCCGGGGTTCTGGATTTGATTCAGGTCAAAGGCATGTACCTTGGTTGCAGGATCCTCCCTGACCTGGGCCCTGGTCAGGGCTCGTGTAGGAGGCAACCAATCAATGTGTTGCTCTCATCAATATTTCTCTCTGTCTTTCCCTCTCTCTTGCACTCTCTCTAAAAATCAATGGAAAAATATCCTCAGGTGAGGATTAAAAAATAAATAAGCCAGTGTAATGTAATAATTTACCAAGAAATTTTAGTGCAGGGATGCTTGATCTGTTAACTGTGGACTTCATAAAGCTCTAAAGAAGTTCCTGGTATTGTTAATGTAATTTTATGTATTGGTGCATATGTGCATTTTTCTGGAGGAGAAAAGATATATTTTTATTAGATTCTCAAAAATGTTAGTGATTCAGAAAAGTAGAAGCCCACTGATAATGAAAGACCTTCCACTGGTTTAGACAATGGCATTTTCATTTTTCTTTCTCCCTGGTCACTTCTTTGGCTGTCATGATATTCTTTGTTCTTGTTCTCCTCCTTCCTCTTTAAGTCTCTTCCGTCTTGGCAGTAGCTTACTGTCATCTGCCTACCCTTCTATCCTTTGTGTTTTTCAGTGTTCTCTCTTAAATTCTCTGCTCATCTCTGCTATTGATTTTCCCTCTTAGCAGCTTGGTCTACTTCAACAGCTCAGTTCTGCTTTCTGTGGGATAACTGTATCCAAGCCTGCATCTCCAGATATGAACTTCTTCAGTTTCCAAGCTCACATATTTAATTGCATCATCTTTTTTTTTCTTCACAATTAATACAACCCTACATTTTTTTGATGGTGATTTTAGAAAAGGAATAAACATTTTTTGAAGATGATAATTCTTTGTTGTGGGGAGCTGTCCTGTGTGCATTGTACAATGTTTAGCAGCATCCTTGGTCTCTACCCACTAGATGCCAGTAGCACCCTTCCCCCAGTTGTGACACAATAATGCCTCCAGACATTGCCAAATATCCCCTGGGAGGGAGGGAGAAAAATCACCCCCAGATGAGAACTGCTGAATTAGCACCTACTAATTTTTTGGGGGTGGTAGTGGAGTGTCCCTGCTCAAAACAAGTTGCTGATCCTATAGGTCATGGAAGGCAAATGTGCTTGCAGACCACACACGCACACACCTACTTATTAATGGGCAGTAATTTCATCAGTCAGAATCTTACCCATTCTAATTTTATTAACCAATGTCACCCCAGTAACTCAGTAATAAAATACAAGTAGAATCTTACTCATTCTCCAAAGCCCAGCCTAAACCCCACCTTCTTTAAATAACCCAGCCAGATATACTTTTTCCTTTGAACTTTTTTTTGTTGTTGTTGTTGTTGATATTTTTATTTTATTTATTTATTTTTTTAAAAATATATTTTTATTGATTTCAGAGAGGAAGGAAGGGAGAGAGAGATAGAAACATCCTTGATGAGAGAGAATCATGGATCGGCTGCCTCCTGCAAGTCCTGCACTAGGAATCGAACCCATAACTGGGCATGTGCCCTTGACCGGAATCGAACCTGGGACCTTTCAGTTCGCAGGCAGACGCTCTATCCACTGAGTCAAACTGGCTAGGGCTCCTTTGAACTTTTATTGATGCTACTAAAATGTTTACTTCACACGTATTATTTGTAACTAGTTTCTCTTCTGGAAGACAAAGGCCAGACTTATGAATATACTGTGGTCTCCTGTCATCTATTCTTCTCTTGCTCCCAGTAGTGACAGTGCCTTGTATCTGGTAGGCATTTAGTAAACATTTGCTGGTGAAAGGGGTAGTGATGGTGTTTTGTACTGGTCTCAGCCTATCAATAACCAATGTTGTGGTTGGGCAGCCATTGTGATTCTTATTATGATTGCAAGATGCCCTTCAGGAATAACCATCAGGAAATTTTTTGGAAAAATAAGTTTTATTACTTACAAGACCTAGAAATTAGATAGTATACCTAGGGTTGCATAGTGAGGTCATGGGCAGAGTAAGAGAGTACACTGGCGTAGGGTTCTGCATTTATTGGGGCCCAGGGTTGCGTGGGCTCACTCTTTATTGGTGAATTTAAAGCATAAAGAGTGGGAATTTAAAATGTGAGAAGAGAAAAAAACCAGTGGCCCAAATGATCAGTTATTGAAATCAAGATCTCTAAAGCATAGGAGCCCCAGTAGCCTAGTTCTTTATCTAGTCAGTGAGGCTGGCCTTGTGTCTATTGGAGATAACTGTCTTTGAAGTGAATGTTTCTTTGAAATGGATGACTCAGCAATTGAAGCTTAAGTCAGGCACTTGCATTCCAAAAAGAAAAAAACTGTGATGGTTAATGCTACAATCCACTATGATGCTGCAGTGTCCCAGTTAATGGCAAGGACTTTAACTGCCTGGTTAGCTGATATGTTAAAAAGTCGGGGTAGGGCACCCTAGAACCCAGAAAGTACATATCTAATCCTATCTAATAATAGACAAACATGGTAATTGACCATACCTCTGCTACACTTCCCATTGGCTAATCAGCAGGATATGCAAATTAACCCAACCAAGATGGCGGCCGGCAGCCATGCAGCTGGAGCGAGCAGGAGGCTTGCTTGCTCCAGTGATGGAGGAAGCCAAGGTTCCCCGCCTGCCGCGGCCCGGCTCTGAGCTCCACTCTAAGCAACAAAGTTGCAATTATAGAAGTTAAACAAACCCCAGATACCTGCTTTCAGCAGGCCCTGGCCTCAGAGCTGGAACGGCAACAAAGTTTCAATTATAGAAGGTAAATAAATCCCAGAATAAAAAAAAAAGAAAAAAAGGAGAGGCTGGGAGCTTCCATTGCCGGCTTGGCCAGCCTGAAAACAGCCCTCAGCCCCTCATCCAGACTGGCCAGGCATCCCAGTGGGGACCCCCACCGTGAAGGGGGTGTGACCAGCTGCAAACAGCCATCAGCCCGTCATCCAGGTTGGCCAGGCACCCAAGCGGGACCCCCACCCTGATCCAGGACACCCTTCAGGGCAAACCAGCCAGCCCCCACCCGTGCACCAGGCCTTTGTCCTATATAGTAAAAGGGTAATATGCAAACTGACCCTAATAGTAGAAAGACTGGGAATGACTGGTCACTATGACACACACTGACCACCAGGGGGCAGATGCTCAATGTAGGAGCTGCCCTCTGGTGGTCAGTGAGCTCCCACATGGAGGAGCTCTGCTCAGCCACAAGCCAGGCTGATGGCTGCCAGTACAGTGGTGGTGGTGGGAGCCTCTCCTGCCTCCTCAACAGCACTAAGGATGTCTGACTGCAGCTTAGGTCTGCTCCCCGCTGGCAAGTGGACATCCCCCGAGGGCTGCCGGGCTGCCAGAGGGATGTCTGATTGCCATCTTAGGCCCAATCCCCTGGGAAGCAGGCCTAAGCCAGCAGGTGGTCATCCCCCGAGGGGTCCCAGACTGCGAGAGGGCACAGGCCGGACTGAGGGAAACCCCCCCACCCAGTGCACAAATTTTTGTGCACTGGGCCTCTAGTTAGGATTATAATAGCAAATTCTATAATAATTACACAGGCAATAGTCTGAAATCCAGTCCGCAGCTATTGTTTCAAACTTGAAGAGTCTACAATGAAACTAAGCCAGTGATCTCAGGGGCCCTAGGAATCTGTTCAAAGATTTAGGCTATATTGTGAAATATTTTAACATCTTGAGCTGTCTGGTGTAAGTAGGTTTGAACCTATCTTGAGTTGATAGATTGCTTTATATCTCATCTAAGTGATCTCTTAGATTTGAGAATAGCTCATTTCAGTTAAATGGTTGTGTTTCATTTCAGGAAGTGATGATGCAGGTGGGTTCTCTAAGTTAGGCCTATATGGTGCAAGTATCTGTATCAGGTATTAAATAAGAGGCATATCTGCGGAGACAAAAGAAAATAAAGGACAAAGGTTAATGACTGGAGTAGATTGTAATCCCAGTTGTTGAGTTCTGAAGGCAGCCAGTCGAGAAGATTTCTAGATGTCTAGCTTGAAGCATCTTCAGATAGAGTGAGGGCAGCAGTGGCAATCTGATAGGTTTTCCTGATTTGCAGTTCGAATGTCTCTGGTGATCTTTCTGAGTGGTCCATAGGACAATAGGCATGAAGATTGTCCATACATGAGCTGTGGTGGTGGTTTCTCTGAAGTTTCTTTCAAGTTGTCCCATTTTAGCTTGCATGGTTTTGGGAAAAGGGCTGTTTTAATTCCAATGATTCCAAGTCAGGAGCGTGGGTGAAAAATTAGAAATGTTAGTTTGGAGAGTTGTAGCCAAATATTGCAGGAAACTAGAATTCAGAATCTAGTGCAGTTTACAGGTATAAAACAAAACCTCAAAAACAATAGCACTAGAATCTTGTATCCACAAAGGTGTATTACTGAGATATATTTTATGTTGGTAACTCTGAAGACATACCTATTTTAATTAAAGCCAACTTAATTAGCTTTATTTACCAAAGATTATCCCATATCACATGAACTTGAAAAGCATTTGGGTGAGTGTAGTTATTTCTGAATTTTTAGGAATACTTAATTTATAATTTGCTTATTTTTAAGCCAATTAAATAGAGCTCTTTTATAAGTTAATTTAAGCAATACCATCTAGAGAGAAAAATCACATATACATAACATATGTGTGTAGACATATATAAACTTGCAGACTGCACAGAGAGATCCTATAGCTTCTTTACTTCCTGTGGGGGAGGGATGAGGAGGGAGTTACATGTCAAAGACATGGTGAGATTTACATCTTTAAGGCACAGAGAAAGAAAACATAATTTTTCTCCTAGGAGCTTTAATGCCTCTTGGATGGTTTTGGCAGTCCCAGTTAAAATGTAATAGTGCAACCCTTTAATTAGAGGAGCACTCTGTAACGAATAATTCTGTGGACTCAGGGTCCAATGGGATTCAATCAGCTTGAGTTTTGAAGTGGATGTCTCTTAACAATCAAAAAGCTCAAGTTATGCACTTGCATTACAAAAAGAAAAAAACTGTCAGGGCTTCCACTGCAGTTGGTAAGAACCTGAGCTCTACCTTCAAGCTTGGGCTCAGTCCCTCCCCAGCTTTGCTGCTTAGTAACTTTATAAATCTTGGGACAAATCAACTTGTGTAGGCTTCAGATTCTTCTCCTGTCAAATGGCAAGCGCACCACCTCATGCACAGGTGGTTGTGAGGATAAATGAGATAATGTACATAAAAGAGCTCAGAGCAGTGCTTGGTACAAAATAGGCACTTAGTAAAGTGGTAGCTGTTGTTGCCTTTAAGATGATGTGTTCATTGCTGCATTATTTACAAGAGCCAAGATTTGAAAGCAGCTCAAGTGCCCATCAGTAGATGAGTGGATAGAACTGTGGTACATTTACACAATGGAATACTACTTGGCCATAGAAAAGAAGGAAATCTTACCTTTTTTGACAGCAAGGATGGACCTAGAGGGTATTATGCTAAGTGAAATAAGCTAGTCAGTGAAAGACAAATGCCATATGATTTCACTTATATGTGGAATCTAATGAACAAAATAAACAAGAACACAAAATAGAAACAGACTCATAGATACAGAGAACAGACTGACGCTGTCAGATGGGAGGGGAATTGAGGGACTGGGGGGAAAAATGAAGTGATTAAGCAGTACAAATTGGTAGTTGCAGAATAGTCACAGAGATGTGGATTGCAGCATGGGGAATATGGTTAATAATGTCAAGATAACGGGGCATGGGGCCAGGCGGGTGCTTGGGGCAGCAGGGAGACACTGCGGAGTGCATGGTTTTCCGACCACTTTGCTGTACATCTGAAACTGGTGTGGGATGGTATTGAATGTAAATTGGTTGGAAAAAAAAGATGATGTAATGAACTGAGATTAGAGCAGTTGGACAAACTGAAGTTTACTTGGTAGAAATTCATCAATTCTCAACCAAACTTTTTAATCCTCAGTTTGTAGAAAATATTAAGTATAGATTCTCTAGCTCTTAGGTAAGAGGTTTGCAAAAAGAAATATTTATAAATGCGCTTAATGCCCTCGTTTCTCTTTCCACCTAGGATTCCTCTGAAGGACCAGAGTTCTCCTGTTGTCCACCAGAGTTTGCTCTCAATGGGCCAGGTGTCATTCCCGCTCGCAGAGAAGCGTGGACTTGCAGCTTGCTGCTGCAGTTTGAATTGTGAAAGTTACTAATCCTGTAACTCGACTGATACCTCTAACTCCACTCACTGGGTGTTTCTGCAAACTCTGCCTTCTGAACCAGAGCCAGCAGCTTTTTTTTTTTAAAACGTTATGGGGAAACCACTAACCAGCCGACCGGCTTACACAGCACAGTAAATGGCAGAACTAGGCAGACTCCAGTGCTGATTTCATGTATTTGTTTAGGCACAGTCTGTTTTTAAAAATAGGAGATTTGTGCTCAACTGCCAGTGTTTTGTTTTTTAAAGTACTGTCATCCTAGTGGATTGATGTTATTTTTAACAGATATTTTGGACTTTTCTGTTTTGATAGTGTTGGGTATTTTTGTCATTATTTCTTGTTTATTTGTTGCTTGTTTATCTTTTAAAGCTATTTTTGTTTATGTAATCTAAATGGGCTCTAAGCCAGATGTCTTTCCTCTCTTTTTTACCTTCAACTTTGGGAAAACTTACCTCATGAGGCTGTAGTCCTCAATACCTTATTTATGTCCAAGGAATTTATAGCTTTCCTGGAAAATTTGTAGGTTTTCTTGGGTGTGAGATTGCAGATTATTTGGCCTGCAGTATTGAAAAAGGAGAATTCAGAATGATACAATATTTTAACAAATGTTAATTGTTAGATTGTGTTCCTCCCTCTCTTCTCTCTCTCTCCCTCCTTCCTTCTTTCCTCAGTGATGTCAGATAATTGCATGATTGTTGAACTCGTTTCCTTCCTTCAGTTTTCTGTGCCTAAAACATCTCTGGTGCCCATGTGGTGCCAATACTTCTGTCAAATCACTGTGACTCAAGGGAAGTCTCTGACTGCTTAATAGAGGTTTGCCGAAATATCTGTATGTAGTGGAAGCTCCGGAGTATGACTGGGTGGGGCTGGTTGTTTTTTTGTCCAGGATGACTCCTTGGGGTGGGGGTGGGGGTGGGGGTAGAGGGTGTTCTACTGCATTCTTCTGAGAGGTCAGGTGTGCAGGCTAGACAGTCTCCTGAGAGCCAGCTGGAGGCAGAGGAAGGAAGTGAGCAATAGTCTCCGCAGGACTTAAAGGAGAGAATGTCCTCATTGGAAGCAGTGTGGCTTATCACCAGAGTCCTAAGAGCTGCACAGCCCCTCTCCTTGTCAGAATGGGCACGGGGAGGAGTGGGGCGATGGGGTTGAGATGCTCATGTGTGTTTGGGGTGAGCAGAGGCATGGCTTTGATCTTGTGTGAATACTCACTGCCCCGAGAGCAGCACGTGGCAAGGGAGAAGGGTCGGTTTGTGCCTGCTCCTTACGCTGTGTGACGCTCTCACCCGTGTGCTGGAGCCGAGTCAGGCCTCTGGTGAAGCAGTTGCCCAGCAAGTGTGGTTGGCTGACCTGTTTTGAAACTATCGAAATGCTGTGTTATTGCTGAAATGGAAATGACCCTGGGGAGCAGAGTTTGCTTTTGTGTCCAGTGCCAGTCCTCTTTTTCATCTTACTGTTTCTTCTGCTGCTGTAACGGCAGTAGTGAAGGGAAAGAAAGGTAACATTCGGCCTTCCAATTTGATAGATTGTGAACAATTGATGGGTAGGAGTATAAAACTGCTTCGAAGTCCCTTTCTGTAGAGCAGTTTTATGTCATTCTTAAAAGTACTTATTAGCAAATTCATTTGTGTATGGTTTCTCTTTGGCTTTTTTCCTTATTGAGAAAAAATAAATTCCTTGCACCAGCTGTCAGGGAATTCAGAAACCCCTTTTGGTGTGAACAGACTGAAGTAGTGTTCTCCCTTCACTCCACACTTTATTCATCTAACTGTTTCCCCCTGGGGTGTGGGCTGTCCTTGTGGTCTGGCATCAGCTCGTGGGAGCAGCGCAGGGACCTGCTGCCCTCGCCATCGGGTTTGTGCTGTGGCTCTGTCTGCGGAGGTTCCTGAGACTCAGGAGACTGGTTGTGTGGAGTCAGTGGTGCGCCTGGCTGGGTGGTGGGGATGTCTGTCGCAGCATGTGCTTTTATGTAGCTCACCCGTGTGCAGGTTCTGTCTGTGTTTGGGTATGTGTTTCATTTAAGTTATTTATTAAGTATGCTTTCCCTTCTGTTAAGGGTATGATAGGTCATTTTTTTAAATAGAAGCTGTGATCCAGTTGGAATTCAAATATGAGAAATAAATAGTATAACCTTCTGCCTTGTAATATGTAACTGTTCTAATCCTGTGGAATTTTATGGAGAACGCAAAGACAAAAGCCCTTTTCATTGGCCACAGAAGGGCACTGTCTCCCTTTTCACTGGTGGGAGGATATTTTTGAGCCAGTATTTAACAATTTTTTAAATCTATAAGATTTTTTAAAATGTTATGTTTACTTTTTATGTTGGATCAGTCTCTGGAAATGCCTCTTCGTCTGGCTGAGAAAATTTCATTTTTTCTGGGGTCAGTGGTGATGGGTTTTGCTGTGGTGTGAATATGGGGCAGTGTTTTGTGCCAGAGGGCTCAAGCATAAAAACCCAGCCTGCTTCATTGATTCACATCTGCACTGGGCGAGCTGCAGTGGTTGAATCAGTGAAAACCAGAGGCATGGGAGTTTCTTACCTTTTACAATGATGGACTTTTGCACGGGGACCAATGAATCTGGTTTGAGAACTCCACTGCAAAAAAATGAAGAAACAAAAAACCCCAAAACAAAACAAAAAGAAAACAACAAAAGAAGGAAAAAATGACACACACACAAAAATTCCCGAGAAAAACTCCACTGCAGCAGTGAAAGATTAGGAGATCCTGATACTACACCCGAGAGGCAACATATTAAAGGAGCTGGAGCTTTCTCATACCTGAAACCACAGTTGACCCGCCCCAAGCTCTTTACTCTGACGTCCCTTCAGCGTCAGTCAGCGATGACATGGGAGCCCCCTCGGGAAGTGGGGCAGTGCACGCTGTTGACTGTGGGGACCACTGGGTGTTCAGAGGTGGTGGTTTGGTTGGCCTGTAAGGACGCCACTTAATCCCAGAGTGGCAGAGCAGCACCATTCTCTCCTGAATAGCAGTGTTTCTGTTCAGCTTCCCTCACAGGAGCCTCTATTAGACGCCGTTTAAAGTACTGCCTTGTAGGAGAACCTGAGGTCATGGCTGTGCCCCACAGTGACCGGCCTGTGGCCGTGCATAACTGGGGAAAGCTGTCTTTGGGATCGGACTTCTCTGGACTCCCTGCTTCCTTATTTTGTACGGGGCCTTGCACAGGTGCTGGAAGCGGATGGCTCTCATTCTGGAGTCTTTTCTAAGTAGAACACCTTTCCCCAGGAAAGAGCCTCCTCCTTGTCCTCCACCCTGAAGTCTTTGTGTGGAAGGCAGGACCCCATCCCAAACCTGGATACCAGCATTTGGCCGGATTGCCCTAGATTTGGGGGAAGATTTGGGTTCCTAAGATGCACACGCATTTTAGACCAGTGGCAATGAACCCAATCTAAAACGGCTATAAAAACCTGGCTTTCCTAGACAACGAATGCTGAGGTCTTTCCTCCAGTGGAGAGTTGATGGAAGGGATGGGGAGGAGGTGGACTACATAATAGCCTGAGTGCTTGGGTTACCATGGAAACTGGAGTCTGCGAGGCCAGTCGATGCTAAAGAGCCATTGAGCACTCCCCCACACATTTGGGGACCAGCAGAACCTGTTGGGAAAAACACTCCTGCCCCAGGATCCTTTCTTCGTAGCAAGGGTTGCCTTTGCACTATCCCTGGATGCGCTCAACAAGAGAAACAGGGTTTTTAACTGTCGCCATTTCTTTTCATTCTTGTTTGACTATATATCATATATATATATGTAACTGTAAAGAAATAATCATATGCATTGTCTTTCTTTTATATTCATGTAATATTCTGAAATTAAATTTCTTTTGTTTCTTATCTATAGGCTTTGATTGGTTTCTTAATTCACATTTTGAATGACAGATTATTTTTAATTTTTTAAATCCTCACCCAAGGGTATTTTTCCATTGATTGTTAGATAAAGTGGAAGAGAGCGAGAAAGACAGAGAGAAATATTGATGTGAGAGAAACACATTGATTGGTTGCCTCCTGTGTGCACCCCGACCAGGGCTGGGGAGGAGCCTGCAACCAAGGTACATGCCCTTGGCTGGAATCGAACCCAGGACCCTTCAATTCCCAGGCTGATGCTCTATCCACTGAGCCAAGCCAGCTAGGGCCTGATGGATTATTTTAAAGAGATTGCCTTTAAAAAAATTCTCCCAATTTTACTGAGGTATTATTGACAGAGGTTCCTCTTGTTGTGAAGAACATGAAACCTCTCAGAAAAGCGCCCGTGGCTGGCTTTCCGGCTGGGTGGTGAGTCTGGGAGGAGGGGGCCTTTTGCCGATAGGATATGGGATTGGGACCTCCAGCTTCGGGGTTTCCTGGCTGGGTTTAGAACGCTTTGCACAGATTTCAGTGTCTCACATAATCTTTATTTACTCATTTAAAAATGAGTGATATTTACAGTAACAGTAAAAACCAATGACATTTTCATCTAGGGAGGCAGGTTGTAGTGTGCAGACAACTCTGGTGAAATGTTTCTGCTGCTTATGATGTATGCAATCTTGGGTACGTCCCCTTGTCTGTAAGGTGGGACACTGGTGTCCAGTCCCAGTAATGCCATGCTCAGATTAAGCTTAGCACACAAGGTTTTAATCTGGGGTCTGTGGTTGTCCTTCAGGATATCGTTTACCCCTGTAATTCTATGTAAAATGTGTGCATTTGAATTTTTCTAAGGCAGAGAGTTTAAAGCTTCCACAAGAACCCCAGAGGAGTCCTTGACCACTAAAACACTGTGAACCACTAGCCTTCCACAGTGCCTGGCAGATGGCAAGTATTCATCAAATGTTAATTCTCTCTCTGCCAAGGATAAATTTTATAATCAGCAGCTCATTGATGCTGACATCGTTGTTTTTGATAACAAAGGAGTTACTTAAATCTGGAATGGGGGAAAGCTCTGCAGCTGTTCCACTCTGCTGCCTGCCCATCCTCTCCTCTCCTGGTGTGCTAGCTCCCCAGGTGCTGCTCAGGACTGTCTGTCCCTCTGTCCTCAGCCTCAAGGACCGCCTTCATTATTTACTGTAAAGAAAGGAGCCACTGTTCCTGGTAAATGAAGGTTGGAGAGACCCTCATGGATAGTACATGGGAAACAGTGATGCAGGGAACAGAGAAAGGGGTGAATGACAGGAGTAATTTTGAAAAATAGGATAAAATGCCTGGTACAGTGCTGAGCACATAAACATTAGTAATTGAATCAGAGAAAGGACTGAAGAAGAAGACACACACTACACAGCAGAAAGAAAGGTAGGAAAACCAGCTGGGAAGAGTTTTCCCAGGCCAGTTCCATGGTCTTTTTAAAAAATATATATATTTTATTAAATTTTTTTTACAGAGAGGAAGGGAGAGGGATAGAGAGTTAGAAACATCGATGACAGAGAAACATCCATCAGCTGCCTCCTGCACACTCCCTACCGGGGATGTGCCCGCAACCAAGGTACATGCCCTTGACCAGAATTGAACCTGGGACCCTTGAGTCCGCAGGCCGACACTCTATTCACTGAGCCAAACCGGTTAGGGGCAGTCCCGTGGTCTTTGTCATTGGCGGGCTGCCCACTCTCTGCTCTTGCCTGCACTCCTGAAATGGAACATGTGGGGATGGGAATGGTGAAGAAGCCTGGCCCTATTCGAGGGGTATGGGTGCAGCATAGCATGTTTTTTCCAATGCTTCTTTTAAGTCCCAGCCTCTTCATTTCCCCGTAACAGGCAAAAACCAACAGCAAAAATTGGGGTTGAGCCATGGCCAAGTTTTGGTCTAAGTGGCTCATGAATATCTTCTCCTTTATCAGCAGCATTCAGTGCCCAGATCCTGAGAGTTGTCTGCCTTGGAACCAGGATTGAGGTTAGCAGGAGGGGCCATTAGTTCACTGCTAGCTTTTCCCTTTTGTTTCCCCAAATCTACCTTTTAAAATGTTCAGTGCCTTAGTAACGAGGGGTACTTAGTTCAGTTGAACCATTCTGTGGGCAACAGAGAAAGAAAACAGACTATCTAAAAATCGTGAGTGCAGAAGCCATGCCTCAACAACTATCTATGGCAGTGGTAGTTGCTTTTTTTTTATTTCAGAGAGAGGAAGGAAGAGGGAGAAACATCAATGATGAGAGGAAATCATTGATCGGCTGCTTCCTGCACACCCCCACTGGGGATCGAGCCCGTACCCCTGACATGCGACCGTTACCTCCTGGTTCATAGGTCAACACTCAACCACTGAGCCACACCTGGCCAGGCAGGGGATTGCTTTTAAGAGCTCCTGCCCACGTGCTTCCCAATTTTCCAGTATCGGAAGAGGCATTATGACAGGGCCTCTAAAGAGTTCAAGTCTCCTGTGAATGAAAAATTCATACCACAATTTACTGAGTACTTACTATGTACGAAGCTTTGTGCGAGCCAATTAATTCCTGTGTCATTAAAGTCTTACATCTCTGTGAAGTAGTTATCTCCAATTTTACAGTAGGAGACACAATGAAAAGTTTAATGTCAGCTAAAACGTGGCAGAGCCAAGATTAACATCCAGGGTTGCCTGACTTTAAGAACTTGGTTTTGCCCTGGCCAGGTAGCTCAGTTGGTTAGAGCGTTGTCCCGATATACCAAGGTTGCAAGTTCGATCCTTGGTCAGGGCACATACAAGAAACGACCAATGAATACATAAATAAGTGGAACAACAAATCTCTTTCTAATCAATCAATAAAAAAATAATAAAGAACTGTGGTTTTATGCAGGGGTTATACACCCCAGTGTCTTCAGGAGCCAGGAAGGAAATGTAAGGTCATGAAAACAACAATCACTTCAAGAGATTTAAAAACACCATGGGAGCCACACACAACTCCTCCACGGCCTGGATGTAGCCCACAAGTCCCACTTGGCATCCTCTGCACGACGCTGTGCTGTTCGTCTTCTGGCTGGGCCGCCGGTCCTCACAGGACGTTCTCCAGGACTGCTCCGTGCTGGCTCTGGCTGACTGCAAGAGTGCCTTCCAGGATGGTGTGTGTTCCAGCAGGGAGGGTGAGTGAGCCCCCGCCGTTGGGAACTGCTGAGGGAGACTCTCCTCATGTCCTTGCTCTCCTGTGTGCACTGTCCCATGTGGCAGCCTCTAGCCTCATGTGGATATTGAGCACTTGAGATGTGGCCAATCTGAACCAAGTTGTGCACTAAGTGTGAAATACACCCCAGAATTCAGACTCAGTAAGAAAAAGAGAATGTAAAAATGTCTCAATAATTTTTATATTGATTATATATTGAAATTATACTTTGGATGTATTGGTAATTAAATTCTATCACTAAAAGGACTGTTACCTGTTTTTACCTTAACATTACTGTTAGAAAATATTACATATGTGGCTTATTTATTTATTTTTTGTTAATCCTCACCCGAGGATTTATTTCCCATTGATTTTTTATTTTTATTTTTATTTATTTATTTATTTATTTTTAAAAAATACATTTTATTGATTTTTTACAGAGAGGAAAGGAGAGAGATAGTTAGAAACATCGATGAGAGAGAAACATCGATCAGCTGCCTCCTGCACATCTCCTACTGGGGATGTGCCCGCAACCCAGGTACATGCCCTTGACCGGAATCGAACCTGGGACCTTTCAGTCCGCAGGCTGACGCTCTATCCACTGAGCCATACCGGTTTCGGCTCCCATTGATTTTTAAAAATTTTTTTTTATTGCTTAAAATATTACAAAGAGTAGTACATATGTCTCCTTCCCCCTCCCCCCCCTTGGCTTTCCCCCAGACTCCCCTAATCCCCAGTGTCTTGTGTCCATTGGTTATGCTTATATGCATGCATACAAGTCCTTTGGTTGATCTCTTACCCACCCCCTCAACCCTCCCCGGTCTTCCCGCTGTAGTTTGACAGTCTGTTCGAGGCTGCTCTGCCTCTGTATCTATTTTTGTTCATCAGTTTATAATGGTCTTTATTATCCATAAATTAGTGAGATCATGTGGTATTTTTCTTTCATTGACTGGCTTATTTCACTTAGCATAATGCTCTCCAGTTCCATCCATGCTGTTGCAAATAGTAAGAATTCCTTCTCTTTTTTACAGCAGCATAGTATTACATTGTGTAGATGTATCCCATTGATTTTTTACAGAGAGTGGAAGGGAGGGAAGGAAGGAGGGGGAGAGACTGAGATAAACATCGATGTGAGAAAGACATATTGATTGGTTACCTCCCACACGTGTCCTGACTGGGGCCAGGGATTGAACCTGCAACCCAGATACGTGCAGGGAATTGAACCCATGGCCCTTCAGTGTGTGAACCCATGGCCCAAGTGCAAGGAACTACTGATACAGTTCTCTGAAAGCAGAAGAAGGGAAGCTGGGCTGGTCAGAGGAGACAAAACATTAAACAGGTAACCTCCTGCCCAGCCGGCGTGGCACAGTGGTAGAGCATCGACCCGTGAACCAGGAGGTCACGGTTCCATTCCCAGTCAGGGCACATGCCCAGTTTGTGGGCTTGATCCCCGGTGAGGGGGCATGCAGGAGGCAGCTGATCAACGATTCTCTCTCATCGTTCATGTTTCTATCTCTCCTTCTCCCTTCCTCTCTTTGAAATCAATAAAAACATATATTTTTAAAAAGTGACCTCCCTCCCCCACGACACTGCCCTGGGCACAAAGACCCATTCATCTTTCTGTTCTGCACAGAGGCCTAAGCCCAGGGCCTTCTGCCTCTCCCTCATGCAGAGTCCCTGGGATTTACTGGGAACCCAATGACCAGTAATCCAGGCTTTATTAGGTACTTTAATGTAACTGAAATTGAGGTCTCGTGCTGCAGCCACTTGAACACTTGCTGTGTGTTCTGTGTTGAATGGACCAGGCAGAGGAGGAGAATGGAGAGGCGGGGCATGGCTCTGTTCCCTGTCTCTGCTTCTCTCTTCCATGGGAGCACAGCCTACTCTTTGCAGAGGAATCCAGAAGCCATCTGGTATGGCGGAAAGGGGGATATATTTAGTCTGAAGCAAATCCTCAGCAGAGACATAGAATCAGAGCCAGTCAGCTATTTGGGGCTTGAAGAAGATGTGAGGCGAGGAAGGGGGTGAGGACACACCAGATCCCCCATACCCACTTTAGTCAGGGAGCTCCCTGGTCTCTGGTTTAGAGTGGATTCTGTTTAAGCAAGGGGACTGGGAAATCACTGAGTTAGCTCACAGACGATGCTTTACAGACAGAAATGGAGATTTGGAAAGATGGCGACTCGGGCCTGAGACAACACATCCAGTGAGTGGCAGTGCGGGAATCTGAACCCATCTCTCTTTTAAAATCAGCTCTACTAGCCCGGCCAGTGTGTCTCAGTGGTTGAACATCGACCAATGAACCAGGAGGCCACGGTTCAATTCCCAGTCAGAGTACATGCTTGGGTTTGGGGCTTGGTCCCCAGTAGGGGATGTGCAGGAGGCAGCCGATTAATGATTTTCTCATCATTGATGTTTCTCTCCCTCTCCTTTTCTCTCTGAAATCAATACAAATAAATCAACTCTACTAAGAGCACAGTTTTGACAGACGGATATATCTCTGTAACCACCACTCCAGTTAAGATGTACAACATTCCCATCACTCCAGAAAGTTCTCTCATGGCATTCAGTGAATCCCCCAGGCGCCTGCCCCATCTCCTTTCTGCCACCGGCAGTTCCTTTTGTCACTAACCCCGTCTCCTAACCAGCGGTTGGTGTGTGGACTACCTCCTTCTGCTTCCTGTCTGGCTGGAAATAGCGGGTGTTCCAAGATGCTCGAGGGAGGACCCTTGTTCCATGTTTCTGCTTTCCTGGGACCAATGGCTGGAAATGAGAAGAGTGATTCTGGCTTGTGGAAATCCGAGTCCCACAACATCTGGTCTTTTTTCATATTAAATCTTTAAGAGCTCGTATGTATCGTACATCTGCAGCACATCTCAACTCGGACAAGCCACATTTCAAGTTCTCAGTAGCCATGTCACTCTCACCCTCTTTGGACAGAGTTGCCTTACCAGATGAGAACGTTCAGGTGCATGTACCTGTAATAACAATTTCTGCCACTAGATGGTGCGGGTGACCTTTCCCCCAATTAATGCATCAAGTGTTAGATTGGGTGGTTGGGGACTTCTCTTAAAACTCCCTGTCTTAAATTTATTTGTTTAAATTCTAGCCAGAAGTGAGCTTGAAAGATTCCAAACCATTACAAACTTACTCTAGACATAAACATATGTAGCTGGGTCTGTGTGTGTCTGGGGCCTCCGTTCACATCACATGGGTCCTGTGCTGGTGGCCAACCTAGAACTAGAAGTCAGGTGCTTGGGACTCCCTGTCCAGTGCTCTTTTCACCACATCGTTCTGTTTGAGAAGTGGTGGCAGTTGCAGCTATCATCTCATTTCTCATGTCTCTGTACAAATACCCTGAGCCTGACACGGTGGCCAAGAGTCCAGCCCCTGCTATGCCACTTACAGGCCAAGCATAGGGCTGGGCTTAGGGGGCCTTAGAAAATTGTTGAGTGAATGAGGAAAGGAAGGAAAGAAATGCCCTCCAGACATTTTAGAGACTTACCGTTCCTGGTGGTGGGTGAACCAGTCAGCTGGCCATCTGGTGGCAGATGGATTACACTGGGCCCCTTCCATCGGAGGGGCATTGATTTGGTCCTCATTGGAACAGACACTTATTCTGGATGTGGATTCGCCACTCCTTCCTGAAATATTCTGCCAGCCTGACCATCTGTGTTCATCTCATTCAGGGTCCTGGTATTCCACATCATACTGCTTCTGACCAGGGAACCAATTTCAAAGCAATGTATGCGCAGCAACAGATTTGTGCTCCTGGGAATTCACTCGTCTTACCACATGCTCTATAAACCAGGAGCAGTTGGCCTGGTGGAAGTGTGGGACAGCCCTGAAGACTTGGTTATGGTACCAGCAGGCCTGAAAGGTTGGGGTTATGTCTTACAGGGCGCACTATGTCCTTTGAATCTGTGACTATTTCTCCCATAGTCATCAACAGGTGGAACAGGAAGGGCTTCTCGTTTTTACATCGAATAACTTATCTATAGAATTGTGTCCCTCCCTGCGTGACCTTGAGCTCTGCTGGTTGAAGGCCATGGTTCTGATGGGACTGCCTCCTTTGGGGATGCCGGAATGATTCCATTGACTTGAGATGCCACCGGGCCATGTTGGGCTCTATGTTCCTCTGAACCGAAGGGAACGTGGGTGGCTGCTACACAAAATGGCAGAAGAATTCTATCTGCGACTCTGGGACACCTCTTAGTACTTAGTAAATGTTGATGGAAAACCATAGCAACCAACAGAAGGCGGGGCCACCGAGGAATCAGACTATACAGAAGAGAAGGTTTGGGTCACTCCATCAAGTAAAGGCCTCTGACTAGCTAAGGTATTTCAATTATATGCATTTTAATTATTCACATTTTTAATATTCCTTGGAGTTCACTCCATGTTCGCACACAGAGAGATACCTCATTCTTCTTGTCTGCATGATGTTCTAGTATGTGGATGTACCACATGGTTGACTGAACAAGGAGCCCCCTAAACTATGTCCATAAACGAATCCCTGGAACCTGTGAATGTTAACTTTATGGCAAAAAAGGAGTTTGCAGGTGTGATTACATGAAGGATCTTGAGATGAGGAGATGGCCCTTGATGATCCGGGTGGGCCCTACGTGCAATCACACTTGTCCTTATGAAACAGAAGATTTAACGCGGAAGAGGAGGAGGCAGAGCTTGGAGTGATGTGGTCAGACCAAGGGATGCCAGCCGCCACCAGAAGTTTGGAGAGGCAAAGAAAGGATTCTCTTCAGAGCCTCCAGTCTTCTGGCCTCCAGAACTGGAGAGAATACATTTTTGCCGTGTTAAGCCACCTGGTCTGTAGTCATTTATTACAACAGCCACAGGAGACTAATACAACTGTCTCATACCCGTGCATATTTGGATTATTTCTAATCTTTTGCAAACAGTGCCGCAGTACGTTTCCTTGAACATATGTCATTTCACATATGAGTGCGTGAATCTATGAGTTCAATTGCAGAAGTGGAATGGCAGGATCAAAGAAACCCCAAGCACTCCTTTGCTGCTATGTTTGTAATTCAGTTCTGCTGCTGTGTCCAAAGAGCATTAATTCATGTTGGATCTGTGGCACAATCTCCCCTACCATGACTTTCCCCAGTGCCATCCAAGACCCAGCTCAAAAGATACCTCCCCCAAGAAGCTCTGTCTCCTGGGCAGAGCTCTCTGCTCCACTGGCTGAATTCCCATAGCAACGTGAATACATCTCTCCTGGAGCCCTGATCACGTCGCACTGTGTTTATATGACTGTCTCTCTCGGGGATGGTGAGCTCCTTTAGTGCAGAGTGGGTGGAGGAGGTGCTCGGGTGGGGCAAGGGTCTTCAATGACGTGGTTGCATGTCTTTCGCCAGCCTTGGGGGAAATACCCAGACTCACAGGCTTGACAGGGATGGGGTAGAGGATGGGGTAGAGACCTGCAGTGGAGGTTTTGACTCAGTGGGGCAGGTAGGGGGCCAGGTTTCATGGAAACAATCCCGATCCAGGCCCGCCCCAGTTGTCCTGGGGTTTCTGAGGAGTAGGCAGAGAGGAAGGGAGAGAGATAGAAAGTTAGAAACATCGATGAGAGAGAAACATCGATCAGCTGCCTCCTGCACATCTCCCACTGGGGATGTGCCCGCAACCAAGGTACATGCCCTTGACCGGAATCGAACCTGGGACCCTTCAGTCTGCAGGCTGACGCTCTATCCACTGAGCCAAACCGGTTTCAGCTTGTGTGTTACTTTTTAATTGTATTTAAAATGGACACAGAAAACTGCGGAAGACAAATGTATAGCCTAAAAATGCATTAGTATAAGGTGAGCACCCTGGTAGATTAGCACCTAGATCAGCGGTTCTCAACCTGTGGGTCGTGACCCCTTTGGCGGTCGAACGACCCTTTCACAGGGATCGCCCAAGACCATCCTGCATATCAGATATTTACGCTATGATTCATAACAGTAGCAACATTACAGTTATGAAGTAGCAACGAAAATAATTTTATGGTTGGGACACAACATGAGAAACTGTATTTAAAGGGCCAGAAGGTTGAGAACCACTGATGTTTCTCTCTCTCCCTTTCCCCTCCTCTCTGAAATCAATACAAAATATTTTTTAAAAAGGCAGACATAATGTTGTGTTATCGCGTTATGTGTGTGCATGTGGGGGGTGATGTTAACAACTGCTGATACTCAATGCCTAGATCCAAGCATTAATTTATGGTCACAAAATGGTGTTGTGCTAATTTAATCATTTTTCATTAATTAGCTGCAGAAGCTTTCTTAACAGTTAGCCGATGGAGAGAAACTGTGCAATGCTGCTTTTGTGTGCCTTAGCTATTTGTCTTTTGCATAAGATTTTGTTCGAAGGGTCCATTATTTATAAATGAATAAAAGAGCAGAGAACTTCTGGGTAATGATAATTGGTTGAATCATCTCCTTTCATTCTCTCAAAATTGTAGTCAATTGACAGAAAAGGGTTTTTCTGAAGGTCCAATACTTGCAAGGACAGGGAAAATAGAAGCGAGCTAACAACAACAACAACATTTTGAGTAAGATGTGAAGGACTGGGCATCCTATAACTGTTTCTTGAGAGAGGATACAGGAGAGGGCAGTATTTGGAGACCTTTCATATCTGAAATGTCTTTATGTTACCCTCCCATTTGATTGACAGTTTGGCTGTGTATGGAATTTTAGGTTGAGGATCATTTTCACTCAGAACGTTAAAGATATTGTTCTACTGGCTTCTGTGCTCCACTGCTGTTGTTGAGATGATGAAGACCATTCTATTTCCTAGCTCTTTCTAGGTGACATTCATGTTACTCTTCCTGGGAGCTTGTAGGAGCTTGTGCACTCAGTGAGCTGGAATACCACAGTGACTCAAGTTGGTGGGGATCTATTTTTATATGTTGTGGAGATAAATTCTAACATAATCAGCTTAAAAAGGTGAAAGTTGTTGGCTCCAGAGAAAGGAAATGGGGCAGGGGACTGCCATTTTCATAACAAATCTTATAGACCGATTTGACCATTTTGTGCATGTATAGCTTTGAGGTAAAAATAAAAACTAAAACTAAAGGAAAAGACAAAGAAGGAGCATGGGCTCAGGAGGAAGGCAGACCTGGACTTCTGTTGTTTGTGAATCACACAACAAACTGGACCTCAGCTTTCTTATTTAAAACAGGGTGGGAGTGTATTCCACTCTGTCCAGATCCCCCGTGGGGTGACAGGGGGCATGGAAGACTTTGTAAGTTGTAGGAGTGAGCCCGTGGGAAGTGTTAGCATCCTTAAGGTGATGCAGAGGAGCCTGGGGAGCCGAGGCGGAGGCTGTGTTTCCAGCTGCCGGAGGACCGCGGGCAAAGCAAGAGGCCGTCATTCCCTGCAGCCCAGCGTGCACTTCTGTCCTCTTCCCCCTGCATTCCCTGCTAGTAGAGAAAACCGTTGGTTCTACGTGGGAGGAAGTGGGCCCCAGTCCAACTAGTCTTTGCTGGGCCCCATGTTACCTGTAGAGCTCAGTTCCCCAACCCTCAGTCAGGGGGCTTCCTCCCAGTCGTGTGCCCCTCATGCTCTCATTCTCCAGTTTCCAAGTCTGCTCTTCCGAAGCCGTTTCCTCTTGGGAACTGAACCTGGAATCCAGGGAAGCTGCCACCAGTCAGAATGTGGGAGCCAGGCTTGCCCAAAGCACGGCTCCCCAAATCGAAGAGGATAGCATACCTTCTCTCTTAATTAAGATGCTTGTGTGCACAGAAGGGAACATTCATTGTTTTTGTCTCAAAGAAAACTGACTGGAGTGCTGGATGGAGAATGATTCTGAAGCTGAGTTTCATGAAAGGAGTCTGGTGATTAATTAGCAATGTCTGCCATAGGTGGGAGCGGAGAAAGTGGTAGTACACCCATCGTGTACTTGTCATCCCTGATAGAAATGTTTTCTTTATTTTTTTAATTGGGTATAACCTTCATAAAGTACACAACTTGGTGTATGTTTACACACACATACACACACACACACATACCACCTAGATCAAAACACAGAATATTTCCAAAAGCCCGGAAGAATTCCCCGTCACTCTTCTCTTTAACATGACCATTATTTTGGCTTCTGTCATCATAGATTAGTTTTGCTTGTATGTTACTTCATACAAATTGAATTAAACAATACGTACTCCTGTGTCTAGTTTCTTTCACGCAGCCCAGTGCCTGTGTGGCTCATTCACATCGTCCGGGGTTTGTTCTTGCTCATGATCCCACTGTCTGGATACACCACAGATTGTTCATTCTCCTGTGGATGGACAATTTCGTTGTTTCCAAGTTTGGGCAATTATGAATGAGGCTGCTAGAGATTCTTGTACATGTGTTTGGTGGGCTAAACTTGTCATTTCTGTTGGGTATTATTATGGACCAAATGTGTCCCCCCCCCAAATTCATATGTTGAAGCCCAAACCCCCAATGATGATGTTAAAAATTGTAGTCTTTGGGAGGTAATTAGTTTTAGATAAAATCATGAGGGTAGAGCTCAATGAGGGGACTTGTTATTGTTCCCATTATTCCTTCTAAGAAGAGGAAGAGATACCAGGCCTTCTTCTCTCTGCCACGTGAGGGTGTAGCCAGAAGGCAGACATCTGCCAGCCAGAAAGAGGGATCTCACCAAGAACCCGACATGTGGGCACCTTGATCTTTGGCTTCCCAGCCTTGTTTAAGTCATCCATCTATGGTATTTTGTTGTAGCAGTCCCAGAGCTAAGACACTAAGTCTCTCTCTCTCTCTCTCTCTCTCTCTCTCTCTCTCTCTCTCTCTCTCCCCCCCCCACCCCCTCCGTCCCCTCTTTCTCTTGGAGAGCACTTGCTGGGTCAAAGGAAGGTAAATGTTTAGCTGAATTTCTACTCACAAAGCACTGGTCTGCACTAAATGTGAACAGAATCTCTATTCACCTCAAACCTGGTGCTGGGCTCCAGGTCCACCTGTTGAACTCAGACTCTGAGATATTATATCAATTTAGAGCAAGACTTAAAGAAAAGCAAACACAACCAGGCAGCTCATTCTCTAACCTTCCCCTGTTTTCATATTTTTTGCAATAGTTCACATTTTCAGTTACTTCATTGAACTGTGGTTTTCTGCAGGCTTGAAGAAATCTTGAATTCCCTCTAATTCTTTCCTGACTTTCCAGGGGCTTGCCTAGGCTTGCTTTGCCTGATGTCAAGCCTTCAGCTTTCTTTAGTGTCCAAGAGTGGATCTTGTCTGTATTTGCTGGCAAAAGGCTTTGGATACCTCCCAGGCCCACCCATCAGTTCTCCATGCTTGGAAATTGTTGTTGTTTCCACCAGGAAGGGAATAATTTTTCAAAAAAAAAAAAGAGACCTCTTTTAAAGTTAGCTCTTTGCTTTTTGAAATAATAGCTGCTTTGAATGTTTTTGTTTGCATTAAATGCTTATGTTTGCTCCTTAAATACTTCTGGCTGTAGAAAACGCCTGACTTATTAACTTGCTTCTGATTTTAACAAGGATCACACTTCTTGTTGCAGCAATACAGGGCCTTGTTCATGGATGCGAAATAAATATTTATTGAATGAACTTAATGAAAATCATTTAAGAAAACATTACATAGACTCTGACTAGAGGCCGTGGAAGGTCCCTCTCAGCTCAGAGTTGAAGGCACAGCCCTCAGGCGATTCCTCACCCTAACCCGGGGGTGAGCAGTTGGAGGGAGAGGGCAGCTTGTACTTTCACTGCAGAAAGGAATGGAGCTTTGCGGGCAGCCGCCTGGGGTCGCTGGGTTGGGTCTGTTTATCCAGATTCCAGCTGCTCTGGCGCTGAACAACTGTTATTATTCCTGGACTCTAAATTCTGTTTTTCCTCCAAGATTGGGACCTGGGTTTTCTGCTCTCATCCCAGTTCATTTTGGCTTCACGCACATTTATTGAGCACCTACTTGGCTCCCGACACTGGGCGAGGTGTTAGACTGCAAACACGAACCGCACAGACGCTGTGAGACAGCCAGTCAGCGCTGTGACCCCGGGTCAGATACTTGTCCTCTAGGGGCTCCATTTCCTCGTCTGTAAAGTGGGGGATTGACAGGCTTATCTCTGGAGAAGCATTCAGCTGGCTCACAGCTGGCATGCAATCAATGGTTGATAAATGAATGAGCAAACTGCTGCCGGCAGACTCCGTGGCCTGCTTTCTCCCTTTCATCTCCTCTCCTTTCTTCCTCTCTCCTCTTTGCTTCTCTCTTGCTCCTAGCACTTCTCATCTGCTAGAGTTGTCCCAGAGGCATATGGTGGCCTTTATAAAAGCCACCTGATCTTAAGTCTAAGAACTTTGTCATTGAGAGCCTCAAGTGGTCCATCCTTCTTCAAATTTGAGTCCATCATGGGATTTAGAGATTAAAACTAAAAGATTCGGAGTTTTGCTGGCACCACCTCCCAGTGATTCCTTGTGTCTCAGTCCTTATGGGGTAGGTGCCCGGTGGATTGGATGCTGTCTTTTACTCAGGTGTGTGGCCTAGGGGAGCAAGATTTAGACTCATTCATGGCTCCCCTTGGCAACTCCTTTGCCACATGGGCTGGTGGCTTCACTTCTGTGGGCCACCAGCTGTGCAGTGGTATTTGATTTGGTCATTTCTTCATCCCCTCCCGGCTCTGGCATCTTGTGATCGAAGCTACTATGCACCAGCGTCACATGGCTCTGTCCCCTCTCCTTCTCCCTCTGCCCCCAGCTATCTTTCTCTGTGATGTGACTCATGCTTGCTCACAGTATGTGGAAACTGGAGAGAAGGGAGGCAGGCAAGCTTCAGACCCTTTGTCCTTGCCAGGCCCCTTCCTTCAATGGCTCCCCAGAGTTTTCAGGTTCAAGTTCAAACTCATTAACTCAGTACACCAGGCCTTGGTTCTTGGAGCATGGTCTCTGAAACTTGCTAACCATGAAGATTCTGATGAAAAAGGTGTTGGGTGTGTCCTAGGAATTGGCACTTATAACGAGCACTCCAGGGGATGTTTAAAAATGTATTGGTGATTATGGGGAGTTAGTTCATACAATACAAGCAAAGAAATCCAAACAGTAGGGAAAAAGGCATATGCTGAAACTGTCCCCCTGCCACCATCCAGTCTCTCCTTGGAAGCCACCACTGCTATTGGTTCTGGGGATAGTGCATTGTAAATACACACACACATATGTAAGCACGTACTTGAATTCAGGGACAACCCAGGGGATTCTGCAAGTCCAATAAATCCAGAGAACGGCTACACCAGGCCCTCTGGAATGTGCCCCGTCACCTCTCTGACCTCTACCCATGCTGCCCACCTGAACCCCTGCCTTGCTGACCTGCCACAGCTCAGCCACAGAGGATGTTGCTGCTGTCTATGTGCCTTACCTCATGTGGTTCTCTTTGCCCAGAAAGCCCTTCCTGCTTTGCTATCCAGTTAATGTCTGCTTATCCTTCAAGGCTCAGCTCAAGTGCTTCCTCTTCCAGGGAGCGTTCCAGCCTTACCCTGAGCCCCACATTCTGGGTTCTCTGCAAATTCACCTCCTGTTACTAAACTAATTGTGTTGAGTGACTTTCCTTTTTCTGTTCCCCCGCTGGATCATGAGCTCACTGTGGGCCAGGTCCATTTTTATACTCTGCTGAGTTGCTGAGTCCCTGTATGGTGTGCATAGTACATTCACTCAATAAATGGTGTTTAATAAGTGCTCGGATAGCAGGCTTTTATCTCATTCTTGCATTTCGCAGTTTGGAAATCAAAACCACAGTGCTCTGCCGCCTCACCCAGGCTCTGCCGCCTCGTGGTGCTGCAGAAAGGGTGGGTGGAGATGGAGGCGAGGACCCTGAGCAGAAAGCTGGCAGGAGGGCAGTTTCCCTGAGTCACAGGCAGGAGGTGGCCCGCTGCTCCCAAGCACACATGGCTGAGGGGACTCAGAGGAGGCTCATACACCAGATGGGGAGCCCCAGCCCCAAGTCTCCCTCTGGGGGGCTGCCGGCTGTGGCCAGTGGGCAGAGTGGGGCTTGGCGGAGCACTCCTGGCAGAAGCAACGGGACAGGCCTGCCTCCTCTCCACTGTGCAGAGGGAGCAGGTGGCCTGGCTGTAGGGAGGGGGTGGGGAGACCCAGCAGAGGGAGGGGCTTGGGAGAGGAAACTGAAAAAGCAAAGGAGGGGAGGGGGGGCGTAGAATATGCGGCTGGCCAGGCGGTTGTTTAATGAGTATAATGTGCTGGGAACGCTAATGAGCTGTGTTCATTCATGGCGAGCTGCCTCCCAAATTGGGGAGCTAGCCAGACTCTGGGGTGGAGGAACTGGGGATGGGAGCCAAGTTGGGGAGCTGCCCGGCTGCTGGGCAGGGCGTCCCCTGACTGGCTGGTGGGGGAGTCTTTGTCCGAGGTTTCAGAAACCCTTCTTCCTTCCCCATTTTAAAGCAAAGGCCAGGCCTTGCTAGGCCATGACATCATGGTTTAAGGCTGGCTTGGGAGTCACTGGCCAGGTTAGTCTGGAAGCTTCCAGGGCACCTTCTAGAGATTGCTTCTAGTCTCTCAGGAGCCAAAGGCAGGGCTGATCATGCAGCCCTCTGCCCACTCCCAGCCTCCCTCCCACCCCGTCACCCTGCCTCTCTGCAGCCCTCCGAGGGCATCCTGCCAGGTTAATCAACACTTTCCCTCTTCCCCACGAGTCCTGGCTTCAAGGAGCCTTCTGAGGTCATGGGGCCAAGGCGGCACCCACCGCTGGGGCAGAAGGTTGGAGACCAGATGTCTTCACCAGTCTGCGTTCCGTCTGTGACAGGCCTACTAAGTGCCAGGTGTTGGGTTAAGTGCCAAAGTGAGGAAGCGAGGAAGCCATGTGTTGGGGGCAGGCACGGCCCCCAGAAGGGGTGTCAGGGAAGGAGCCACATGTGTAAACAGAGTCCCGCTAAGAGGGAATAAACAAAGCAGCAGGCTCAAAGGAGTGAGGATTTAACCTGCCCTAGGCAGCTGGGGAGGCTCTGGGAAGAGGGGCTGAGTGCTCTGAGCAGGCATTTGCAAGGGAGAGGGGAGAGAAGGCCGTAGCAGGCCGTGGAGCTCTGGCCTGATTTGCGGGAAGGTTCTCTAAGATCACACCACATGAAGGCCCCTGAGAAAGTCCCTTCACCCTGAGTTGTCATTGAATTGATGCTCAAGGACCTATGGCCCTGGATGGAGGTCATGGTCAGGAGTGTGTGAAAACTTTCAAAAGAACTGTCAAGAGCCCATCGAGTCAGCCACATTCGTTGTGACATACTGGCCACCCAGTGTGCGCTGCGACAGCAGAGATACTGCAAACTTTTCATAAAGATGGAAAAGAAAAACAAAGAGAAACCCTGAGTCTGTACCTGGTGGGTGATGAGGCTTTAATTTTGTGGAGCCCACCAGTACCACACCGTCCACCTCAGGAGGCCGTGCTTACCTGGCACCTCTTGGATTAGCCACCTTCCTTTCTGGTTTCTCCCAAGAAGAAACCCCAGGCAGCCAACTCCCGTGAGGGGAGGTGCTTCTTGAGCTGCTCAACTGCTTCTTCTTGCCAGGCTGCCGGCAGCCGGGAGTCAGGGTGCCGGCTGGTGGACAAGCGATGTCTGGGTGCGATGGAGTGTCAGCAAACCGGGGAGGTCCTTTTCTTTTCTGGCCTGAGGAGAATTCTCTCCCCACCTGGATGTTCGGTTCACACCCATGTTCACACCTGCCTGAGACTGAGAAAAGTCCCTGCCCAGAGGACTGGAAGGCCTAGGGTCTGACCTGGGTGGCCTGTGGTGATTGTCACCCAAGCAGGTCACCCAGCTCCTTTCCAGCCCTCCCTGCAGTCCTTTGAAGACGGGATTGAATATTCGTTTTTGTTTATTGGAAATAGAGGAACGCTGGTGTGATGGAGGAAGATAGATGCTATGCTCAATTTCCAATCCCCACTGGTACCCTGCGCTGCTCCCTACCACCTGGGAAGCCGCCACAGTCCAATGGGCAGAAATACCGTCCCCATGCTGTGCGATGTCCAAATCAAGGCCATTCTCACTCTGGGTGCAGCTGGCTGCGTGCTCCCCTCGGAAAGTGGGCTGCTGCCATCTTGGAGGAGACTGTGAATGTATTGATGGAGGGGAGGAGATTGTCTTTGGCCTAGGGCCCCTCCCTCCCCCCAGACTCTGCCCTCAAGGTCTCTCGCTAAGTAAGGTAGGTGCTTGGATATGGCCACCTGGGGCTTCCTTTCACGGTGAATTGAGGAAGCAAGTTTCAGGGGCTGGGAGCAGTTTCTGCCGTTGAGGAAAGCTTGTCTGTGGCGCAGGGGAAAGGGTCCAGGCGGCAAAATAAAATCCTCTCCCCGCTCTGGATCAGCAGCGGGGGCTTCGGGTGTCGGATGCTCGCGTCTAAGGGTGCTCATCCTCTGTGTGTGTGTGTGTGTGTGTGTGTGTGTGTGTGTGTGTGTGGTGTGTATGTGTGCGTGCAGCCGGCGAGGGTCAGACGGCGGGTCGCACCGTGAGACACCCCCTCCCCCGCAGCCCCCTGCCCGCTCGCTCGCGGCGCCTTGTAGGTTCCACCTTTGAAACCGGACGCTGCTGGCAGCAGGCGCGGAGCGGTCTTTAGGAGGCTGGGGCGGGGAGGGGTGTGGGGGAGAGGGCGGGGAGGGGTGTGGGGGGAGGGCGGGGCGGAGTCCGGTGTTGGATGTGAGCTTTTCGATTGACGGATGACTGCCGGGTGGGAGCGAGCGTGCGGGAGTGAGTGTGTGGCTGTGCGCCTGTGCGCGCGGGTGCGTGAGCGCGCGGCCAGCCCATTTTCCTCCTCTCGGCAGTCTGTGGGGAGCGGGCGGGAGGGGAGGAGACGCAGCCGGAGAGAGACCGGAGAGGAGCCGAGCGCCCTCCTCCTCGGGCGCCCTGCCTCCATCCGCGACCGGTGCCGTAGCTGGTAGGGCCAGGTGCCTCCTAGCCCGCGAGGCCGCCGCGCACCAGCCAGCGGTCTCTTGGGCGGCTTTGCCCCGGGACTGCACCTGGAAGCCGCCCCGAACGGGGATGGTCAGCGGCTGCCGCCGTCTGGCACGCCAGAGGGACGCGGTGAGGGCACTATGGCGCTGACGCCCCGGAGCGGGTCCTCGGCAGGCTCGTCCGTCCGGAGCTCTGGCTGCTGCTGTGGGCAGTCGCGTGGCGTCTGGTGCCAGGGCGTGCGCCCTCTGCACCTGCACGCGTGGATTGTCACGGCACGGGGCTGCAGGCCATCCCCAAGAACATCCCACGGAACACCGAGCGCCTGTGAGTATCGCCCCGCCCTCGCCCGCAGGGAGCACCGAGGTGGCCTTCCCTCTCAGACGCACTTCAGAACTGGGGGTAGGACCGCCGGGGCTGGGCTTCGCAGCCAGTAGACGAGTCAGTGCCTGCCAGGGTCCTGCTCCAGCCAGGAGCCAGGAGCCAGGAGCCAGGAGCCAGGCAGGAGCCAGGAGCCTGGAGGCAGGAGCCAGGAGCCTGGAGCCAGGAGCCAGGAACCAGGAACCAGGAGCCTGGAGCCAGGAGCCAGGAGCCAGGAGCCAGGAGCGCCACTGTTTTCCTTTCTCGGGATTCAAAGGGCTCTCTCCCGGCGGGGCTGTCAGCTCCCATCCTCACACCTGCACCCTGCGCTCAGCACTGGCAGGCCCTCCCACTGCACCAGCACTCTATTCCTCCGGTGCCTGCGGATTGGTGCCAGAAAGCCTTCCTGGCACCCAGGAGGGAAGCTCCTCGCGCTTGCCAGGAACCATGTCTCCTTTTGGGCACGTGGGAGTGGGGTGTGTGGATGTGGGCTCTGAGGGCTTGCAGGCTGGTGCTGGGGGGCATGACGGGATGGAGTGGAAGTTTGTCTTTCCCTTCCTCCCCATTGTTTGCCCCAGAACCGTAAGAATTCTTCCCTTGTAGGTGTCCGCACCCCCCCCCCTCCCCGCCCCTGCTCCCATAACCAGCCATCCCCAACCCTGGCAGACAATGGGACCTGAGGGATTTGGGTTTGGGGCTTAGGGTTTGTTACATTCAGCACCCAGAGAGGGAGAGAGGGATAGGTGCGACCTGGACCAAGAATTCCGTGAATAAAGCTGAGAGGTCAGGGGCTTGGAGTGGGAGACAAGAGATTAAAGGCATTGACCATGACAGGTCACAAAACCACAGTTTCTCTCCGCATCTCTCACTTCTGAGTTCTGGAGGAAACAGCCCTTTCTAGACCCGATGAGACTGGGAGGGCGTGTGTGTGCATGTGGATGGTTAGCATGTGTGTGTGTTTACAGACCTATATAATTTGTTTCCCCAGATTCCTTGCAGAATATGCGTCAGTGTGAATTCCTGGTGTAGTGGTGTCACCTCAGGGCGGGAGTCCCTATGTGTGGCTGTGTGTGTAGGTTTTGGTCACATGCAGGGCCTTTGTGCTGCTCACAGAGAGGACGGCCTGGGGAGGTTTTTGAGCTGGACTTTGGAGACCATGCCAGCTGCTTTGAAGCCTGCCTCCTCCTTCTTTCCATGCTGCCGGGCACCTGCCGCGGCTCTCCGGAAACGCATATCTATTTTGATAACTTTAAAAAAATATTTTATTGACTTTTCACAGAGAGGAAGGGAGAGGGATAGAGAGTCAGAAACATCGATGAGAGAGAAACATCGATCAGCTGCCTCCTGCACCCCCCCCACTGGAGATGTGCCCTCAACCAAGGTCCATGCCCTTGACCGGAATCAAACCTGGGACCTTTCAGTCCACAGGCCGATGCTCTATCCACTGAGGCTAAGCCAAACCAGTCAGGGCTATTTTGATAACGTTCGAGCACATTCCTTATGGGCTGTCTCCAGGATCCAGGTCTGTACCAAGGTCAGCAGTTAGTGAGCACACTTTGCCCAGGCTCTTCTTGGCTGAGTCTGAAAAATTCCCGCGGAGGTTTGAGAATTTGCAGTGTAGATGCAACCTCGATGGCATCCGGGTGTGGGTGAGGGCATGGGTGTGGGTCTGGGGAAAGATGCTGCTGTGGGGAGGGGTTGGACCAAACCGAGTTTGCTTGGGGGCAACTGTGCCTTATCGTGTGTGGCCCTGGGGAGGGACCGAGGTCAGAAACCTGTCCAGAGGACTCCTGAAGCTGCAGGGTCACCCTCCACACATGTTCCCTCTGGACCTACTCTGTTCCTCGGCCGTGTCCATGGGGCATTTCTCCTGCAGCTGCTATCCTGGTAGCAGCCTAGGTCGGAGACACCTTCGCCCCTCTCCTTTGCTTTTGGGTCTGATCTTGAAGTCATCTCATTCCTTGCTCTCTCTTCATCTTTAGTTTTGAGGCGTGTGTCTGTTTTGACTTTTGTGAACGTTTGCGCTCTTCTGTGATGAAAAGAGATGTTAAGTTTCCTAGTGCAGAGGAAAGAGGGCTCCAACTGCCGAGGTTGGACCCCCAGCTCAGTCAGCTATTTGCTGTGTGACCTTGAGCAAGTGACTTAACGTCTCTGAGCTTGAATTGCTTTCCATCAGGAAAATGGAGCTGCTGATACATAAGGTCTCTGGTTCATGTGAGGACTGAAGGTAATGTGTGGGAAGTGCCTGGTCCATTATGATGTTTGCTCAGTGAGAGCTGTTGTTAAGATAGGATCGGAAGAGCCTTGTAATTTATTTATTTTTTTTAAAAGTATATTTTATTGATTTTCTACAGAGAGGAAGGGAGAGGGATAGAGAGCCAGAAACATTGATGAGAGAGAAACATCGATCAGCTGCCTCCTGCACACACCACCACTGGGGATATGCCCGCAACCAAGGTACATGCCCTTGACTGGAATCGAACCCAGGACCCTTCAGTCCCCAGGCCGATGCTCTATCCACTGAGCCAAACTGGTCAGGGCGAGCCTTGTAATGTAATTCAGCAAATGCTTACAGAGCCAGGAACTGCCCCGGGTGCTGAAGCTCCAGCCTGGAGTGAGCAACTCCCTGCCCTCGGGGATGGGTAGTCCAGAGGACGGGGCAGGGGACACCCGACTGTAAGCTTTTGGGAGAGGGCCAGGCACGCAGCATGATGGGGCTGTTGGTGGGAACATTGGGGTGAGAAGCCCTTTTCTGGGTGAAGGGACTTCTCAGAGGATAGGCCATTTTATCAGGGTACTTTGGGAACCAGCAGTGGTTGGGTTGTATTTTGTCAAGCGGAGAAGACAGCAGCCAGAAAGAGGAAGTGCCTGAGCAAAAGGCCTGCAGGTGTGCGTGCGCCTGGCCTGCTGGGCGAATGGGCCAGCGCCGCCCTGGGGCCCACACGTGCTGTGTCCAGTGGGATGCGATGGGACCCGAGGCTGGGACGGTTGGGAAGAGTCTGGGAGGAGTCAGAAAGGCCTTTCTCTGTCTGGATTTTTCCTCTGGGGCCTTCAGGGTTGGCATGCAGAGGTGCGTTATCTTAGGGTGAAGTCTGGTCTTTGCTGCGCCAAACTTCTCAGGTTGGGAAAGCACGTAGAAAGCAGAAGGAGCCTGCCTGTTCAACACATGGCTGCGAGAGAGCCGTTTGAGGGGGAAAAGACCACTCTAGGAAGAGGCCCTGGGGAGAACCTGGATGGACTCAAAATAACTGTGGCAGATACTCTCTCTAATCAATGTGAGCGTCGCTCAGTATCATCAGAGCCCAAACCGGCAGCTTCTTCTGAGGCTGTGACATTTTTATAGACTGCAGCTGTGCATTCGTCTTCTGTGTTCTGGGCAGTTTCTACGGCAGCCCACAACGCCTGGCAACTTTACGATCATATAATCCATAACGCTGGGTCCAGGCCTGTACCCCAAGTGGGAAGAAATTGTCATTGGTTTGCTGCGGGGACTTCTGGGAAGAGGCTGTGCAAGCAGGCCCCAGACCTGCTGAGGGCATCGCTTGAGCCAGAGGGGCTGCGGGGCTGGTGGGCTGGATGGGGAAGAGGTGCTAGTAATTCACTGCCCTGGAACAATTAAAACATCAAGTGAGGTTTGCGGGGGTGCTGGGGGGAGGCTTGGAAGCTTGTCTCTTTGTGGTACTCAAGACTCAGAGGGACCCAACCATGGCCATTATGCATTGTATTTTTATCCAAGTAAGGACCCTGACTTTCACTAGAATGTTCAGGAGAGTATGATGAGAGAGTATGTGTGGACACTGCTTCTCCTTTCCACCCCGGGCAGTTGTGTTCTAGGCTTGCCATAGATCCCCTATATGGGTGCAGGGTGCAGAGAGGGGTGAGGCCCAGGATGGAGAGGTGGGGAAGGGCCCTGGGCTGGCCTGTTGGCTTCCATTTTGCCCCCAAACCTTCTGCTGCTTGTCAGACCACTAGGGCCCCACTCTCCCACCTTCTTCCGTATGTCCCCTGCCTCCTGGCCAGCGTGTCCACTGCTCTCACTATCTGTCTGCTGCAGAGGCCTGGGGGTCCCATGCCTTCTTCCAGCTCAGCCCCCTGAGTCTGGAGGCCCCATTCAGCAGGGCTGGGTGGTGATGCCCAAGGAAGACTGCCCAGGGCAACCCCAGGCTGATCGTCTGGGATCCTGTTTGGAATATCAAATAATGATCAAAGGGTGGCTATAGAGAGAGGGGTCAGCGGGCCAGACTGAAGCCATGTCTACTCCCAGGGCTGGGTGGGCCTGGGCGCTCTGAGCAGGACTCGGTGGTCTCCTGCAGTGGAGACCCACACTGTGCAGGGGGACTTGCTTCCTGGTGGGACTCACATCTCCAGTTCCCAGTGCCCTGGGCTTACTGCGGGCTCTCAGTGACCGGTGGTAGGGCCCCAGTGCTGTCCTCCATCCTCTCCAAGTCCCAGTTTTCGATCTGTAAAAGGGGACGGTGACAGCTCTGCAGGCTGACGGTGAGGAGTAAGTGAGTGGATGCAGTGGAGAGGGCCTGAGACATGCATGTCACGTGGCTGGTGTTCTTCCATCCCTCAGCCTCTGGGGAGCGTGACACCCACTACCTCATAGGGCTTTGCAGGATTCACTCATGCTCTGTGGGTGAAATGCTTTGTGATTCAATTACGTGATAATGTTATTCTTTATTATGTGAGAAGCCCTAGCTACAGGTTTGAGGGTTCAGCTGGGGCAGGAGAGAGCTGGGGAGGTAAGCATCTGGGTGTCGGCCGTGCTGTCGGCTGCCCTCCCGGAGTCGGGCTGCTCAGAGTGCTCCTTCCCTGTCCTGGGGCAGCTCTGTCCCTGCCCCTGGGATTTGGAGGCAGGGAGCAGGGCAGTGCTGTGCAGGGACTCTCTGCAGGGTGGACGGCATGCTGGCAGGGCGCTGGAGCCAGCCGCCTGGGTTTTTAGCCTCACTCTGCCATTCAGCAGCTGGGGACCTTGGGCAAGTTATGGGTTGGATTCATTCATTAAGCAGATAGCTATCTATTGAATGTCTGCATTAGCTGAGTGAATGGTGTCGGACAGAAATCCAAACTGCCTCCCCCACCCTGAGCTTTAGTCCAGCAGGGGAGACAGAGATGAAGGACAGGATAGGAGAGTAAATGCGTAATTGCAGGCCAGTAAGTGCTGACTTCTCAGAGCCCCGCTCCCCTGCCCATCGAGTGGGGATGATGACAGGACCTGCCTCAGAGCGTGGTGGTGAGGATTAAATGCAGGGAGAAGCACTTTGCACCAGGCCTGCACGCAGCAAGTAACCAATAAATGCTACTATTACTGTTATTAAGGTGACAGGATTGCAGGGACGGGAAAGGAACTTGGGCACCACTCAGCGCTGGATCCCAGCATGGCCCTGCTCTCCAGTCCCTCACCCAGCGCTCTGCATCCCCCCCGAACCGTGGAGCACACGGAGACAGGGCTGCCCCTTCTCCGAGGCTGGGGCTGGCGGGGGTGGCCCAGGCTGCCAGCAGGGGTGGCCATGCTCTTTGGGGCTAGGCCCGGGCGTCCCGACGGGCAGCTCCTGCTTTATGGGGAGCAGACGGGAGCTTGGCGGAGTGGCCGCCTCCAGTTCTGTGCCGGCATTAGCAGCTCGGCAGGGCTCTTGCTTAATGGGATTTTCTTCCCAAATGCTGTAATTATCGCCATACAAATACTTATTACCCAGAGCAGATGACGGCCGGGCTTTGGGCAGTCGCCAGGGAGCTGGGCTGTGCTGGGGCTGGGGGTGGGGGATGGAGAATCGGCTCTTCTTTTTGTCGGAGCTCGAGACCCCTCCTCTCCTTCCCGGGACCCAGCCCGTGGTGCACAAGCAGCTGTTGGGCACCTGCCATGTGCCAAGTGTCTAGAGCGGCCCCGGGTGTGGACCCGCTCCTTTGGGAGCTTGCGGCCTGGTGGGGGGAAAAGGTCTTCCCGTGAGAGGACAAACCGGCCAGGCTGTCCACAGGGTTGCAGAGCACAGTGGCTATAGCACAGGCTTGGGCGGGAGAATGGCCCAGTTTGAATCCTGCTTCCCTCAACTGCTACCCAAGAGATCTTGGGCAGCTTCACTAGTGCCTTGATTTTCTCGTCTGTAAAATGGGGCCAACGATAGCACTTGCCTCGCAGGACTGTGAGTTCCAAAGAGATACCACATGTACTTAAAGGGGTTGGAATAACGTTGGCGCGTAGAAAGGACGCTGTCATTGTTGGAAATGAGATGGGAGTGAGGACTTGGATCCCTGCACTGATCGGGGTTGTGGGATTTGAAGGTTGGGCAGGACGTGGGTAAGTAGAGAGGTGAAGCGAGGGCAAGGGGATCTGGGGACACTCAGAGGTGTGTGCCATGGATTTGGGAAGGAGAGTGAGGAGTCAACCCAGCGGACGGGGTGAACATTTGTGTTGCTGAGTTCTGAGGGACGAGAGGACAGGAATGGGTGACCCCAGGCCACGGGCTGGGAAATGTGCAGCCGTCAGAGGGGATGTGTGTGGAACCATTAAAGCTGCTTCTTTTTACTATTCAGTGATTTTTAATAGATCTACTGAGTTGTATAAATATCACCATGATCCAATTTCAGAATATTTCCATCACCCCAAAGACTCCTTGTTCTTATTTTAACTTTTTGTTATAATTTCAAACTTACAGAAAAGTTGCAAAAAAAATTATAAGGAACTCCTATATATCTGTTACCCAGATTCAGTTATTTATATTTTGCCCCATTTGCTTTATATTTTACACATGCAGACACACACACACACACACACACACACACACACACACTTTTTTTCCTGAACCATTTCACAATAGGTTGGACACATTGTCACCTTTTTTCTCTAAATACTAGTACTTCTCTGTGTGTTTTCTAAAATCAACAAGGCTGTCAAAATCAGAAAATTTAACATTGATAAGTTACTGTTACCTACCCATGTCTACTTATGAACTAATACATGAGATCATGTATGAATTTAATCCGTTGCCCCCAAAACACCTTTCATGGCTATTTTTTCCCCCCAGGTCCAGAATTCTGTCAGGACCAAACATGGCATTTACTTATATGGGTCTTTGGTCTCCTTTAATTTGGACTAGTTTCTCGGCCTTCCTTTGTTTTTCTTGACCTGGACATGTTTGAAGAATACAGGCCATTTATTTTGTAAAACGTCCCTCGATTTGGCTTCATCTGCTCTTTTTTTACGATGGCATCCGGGTTATGCATTTCTGACAGGAATGCTAAGGAAGCGATGCCGTGCCCTTCTCCGGGGGTCGCGTCAGAAGAAGACACACGGCGTCAGCTTGTCCCAGTGTTGGCGATTTTAGCTTTGGTCCCTGGCAAGCTGGAAAGTTACTATTTTCTCTTAGTTATGAGTAAGTAATTAGTGGGGAGGTACTTTGAGGCTGCGTGAATATCCTATTCCTCTTCAAACTCTTACTAGCTTTATCACCTGTGGGTGAGAAGTTTTTAACTCCATCATTTCTTCTTGGCAAACGGCCGTAAGAAAGCACATCCCGTCCCTCCACCTGCTTTTCTGCTCATTCATAACAGTCTGGACCTGTGGTTATTGCTTTGTCTTTGGGTTGCAGTGTGTTACTATCATTATATATTTTGATATTCATCGAGCCCCGCGTGTGGCCAGTGGGAGCCACTTCAAGCTGCTCCTGTGTCCCTTTGACAAGCTCCTTCGAGCACTTACCCCCAGGGGTTTTGAGTGGAGAGTGACAAGTGCAAAATGCTGTCTTAAGATGTTCTGTGGCCTGGCTTTGTTGTGGAGAATAAATGGAGGGTGAAGCCGACCGATGGTGGGGAGGCCCGGTGGGGATGATGACTGTGGTCTCTAGCTTTTCTGTGACAGTGGTTTTGCTGTCGTTGCTGTATTTTATTCTTTTTTAAAAAATGTAAAAACTTTTATTTTGAAATGATTTTCGGCGTACAGAAATGTTGCAAAATAGTACAGAGAGAGTCCCACAGACCTTTACTCAGCTTCTCCTAATATTGACATCTTTCTTAACCATAGTACAGTGCTCAAAACTAAGAAGTAACATTGGTATAATAGTTAAACTATTGACGTGGTTTAGATTTCCCCAGTTTTCCCACTACTGTCCCTTTCCTATTCCAGGATCCAAGCCTGGATTCCCCATTGAATTTGATAGTCATTTTCCCTTTGTCCCCTTCAATCTGTGACAGTTCCTTAGTTTTTTCTTGCTTTTTATGACCTTGATATATATTTTTAAAATATATTTTTATTGATTTCAGAGGGGAAGGGAGAGGGAGAGATAGAAACATCAATGATGAGAGAGAATCATTGATCGGCTTCCTCCTGCACGTCCCACACTGGGGATCGA
This sequence comes from Myotis lucifugus, assembly GCF_000147115.1. NCBI lineage: Eukaryota > Metazoa > Chordata > Mammalia > Chiroptera > Vespertilionidae > Myotis > Myotis lucifugus. Next base: position 1,982,442 of record NW_005871114.1, read on the forward strand.
GCCTGCAACCCGGGCATGTGCCCTTGGCCAGAATCAAACCTGGGACCCCTCAGTCCACAGACCGATGCTCTATCCACTGAGCTAAACCAGCTGGGGCTGACCTTGATATTTTTGAAAAGTAGTGGTCAGTTATTTTGTAGAAGGTTCCGCAGTTTGGGTCTGTCTGGTGTTTTTTTCTTGATTGGATTGAGGTTATGCATTTTTGGCAAGAATGCATCAGAGGTCACAATGTGTCCCCCTCAGAACATCCTAAAGGGGGTGGATGACATCAATATGTCTCGTTGCTGGTGATGTTAATCTGATCTCTTGGTTAAGAGGGTGTCTGCCAGGCCTTGCCACGGTAATGTTACTGTCTTTCCATTTGTAATTAATAAATATTTGGGGGAGATACTTTGAGACTATATAAGATCCACTTTGTCCTCAAATTCTTACCTACTAATTTTAGCTTTCATTAATGGATCTTGCCTGCAACCATTATTATCCAATCTTGATTTTCTATTTCCCTTATTTCTTCGACAGTCATTAATTGGAATTCTTCTGTAGGGAAGAGAATTTTATTCCTTTTTAAGAAGGTGGCTTGTCTGATGGGTACCTTGGGTTTTGAGTTTCCTGAGGGCAGGGATCATGCCTTATGCATCTTTGTGTCCCTTCACCTGGTGCATAGTAAGTGGTGGGCTAAATAATGGTCCCCAGCGATGTTCACGTCCTGATCCCCGGGACCTGCCGGGGCCTGTGAATATGTGGCCCTCCAGGGTAAAAGGGACTTTGCAGATATTAGTAAGTTAAGGATCTTGAGGTGAGAGATGACCCTGGATTATCCAGGTGGCCCAACGTAACCACAGGATCCCGGTAGGAGGAGGCAGGAGGGTCAGAGTCAGTGGTAGGAGATGTGGCCTATAAGAGCTTGGCGTGAGAGAAGGGGGCCAGGAGCCGAGAATACAGGGACCTCTAGAAGGTGGGAAGGCAAGGAAAGGATTCTTGCCTAGAGAAAGGAATACACCCGGTGAGACTGATTTGGGACTTCTGATCTCCAGAACTGTAAGGTAAGACATTGATGTTGTTTTAAGCCACTGAGCACGTGGTAATTTGTTATAGCGGCAGTAGGAGAGGAGGCTGCTGCAGAGGCTGAGACCGGAGGGAGGCAGGCCCGGACCGAGGCAGAGAGAGCACGTGGGAGGGCCATGGGGGACCCTAGGCTCGAGCCTGGACGAACAATCTTGTGAATAAAGTTGATCCTGGAGAAGCCATGTGGTTGGCTTCTGCCTCTTTTGCCAGTAAACAGCTACGTGAAAACATGACTCTAGAGCAGCGGTTCTCAACCTGTGGGTTGTGACCCCTTTGGGGGTCGAACGACCCTTTCACAGGGGTTGCCTAAATACATCCTGCACATCAGATATTTACATTACGGTTCATAACAGTAGCAACATTACAGTTATGAAGTAGCAACGAAAATAATTTTATGGTTGGGGGTCACCACAACATGAGGAACTGCATTAAAGAGTCACGGCATTAGGAAGGTTGAGAACCACTGCTCTAGAGGTAGGGACCAGGGATGGTTACTCTGGAGAGTGTTCAGGCTGGAGTGGCAGTCGGGGGGGGGGGGCCTCCTGGGGAAGCAGTGAAACCCATGAGGGCAGTGGAAGAGGAACTTCATGGGAATAGGAATCTCCTGGATGCTGGTCAAAATGCAGACCCAGGCCA
>NW_005871114.1:1984242-2017003 GCF_000147115.1 Myotis lucifugus
TCAACTTTTACTGACAACACTACAAGGGGATCATGTGCTGATATGGTCAGAAAGCATCTGAGATATAGTTCGGTGATGATGTTCCTGTGACGATGGTCCTGCTTTTGGCTTTCACCTCACAGCGGGACGTCACGCGCTTCTGACGTAGGCACGACGCCCCCTCTCACTCTCGTGACTCAAGGTCCATTGACAGAACATCGGTGGCTCTGAATCTGCTGCATGAGTAGTTGCTTGCAAACCTGGATAAAGAGTAGTTGCTGCCAAACCAAGAAGGTGTTTGGAGGGGAGCAGCCAGTCTGGCCAAGGAAAGCTCTGGAACTGTGATGAGGTCACGGCAAAGCCAGGCAGACCGGTTTCCTGGGAGAAGTGGAGGGTGGAAGGCAGATAGTGGGGGATTGAGTAGGTGGTGAGGAAGTTTTCAGGAGGAGAGAACAAGAGCAGGAGCTCCAAGGCGGGGGTGTTGTTTGCAGTGTAGGGGCAGGTGGACTGCAGTCTGCTGGGGGCAGAGGCAGGATGGGGGCGGTGGGGGGCAGTTATGGAAAGGAGGAGCCAGTGCCCTTGGGGATGGGGATGGGGATGGGTGGGGTGGTGGGACCTTGACTGATCAGAGAACTGAGGTGGAGAGACGTGAAGGGAGTGTGGTGATGGTGTTGGAGCCCCAAGGGCACCTACCTTGTGCCAGGCTCAGAGCGAGATGCTTCACCAAGTCCATCCTTTTGCTCCTCGTGCCGGGCCTGTGAGGAAGGTATTACTTTCTTTGCAGATGTGGAGAAGGTTCAGAGAAGTGGGGCTCTCTGCCTGGGTCACAGAGGGCTGGTATGGCTGCCCAGGGACCCGGAGCCTTCAGGCTCTGAGAGATATGTGTATTTTGTTTTTAAATTTGCTACTGTTCCACACATCTCAATAAGGCCTGGCTTCATTCATTCGTTCATTCATTCATTCATTCATTCATCAGGCATTCATTCATCTCCTACAAAACTCCTGTCAGGGCTTAGCAATGGGGCTTAAAGGCAGTTTGACCACGATTGATTCCTGTCCGTGCATGTTTATGGGGTGGACCCAAGTTAGTGTAAGGAGGGGGTGTCCAGCCTGGGGGTAGGGGCGTGGTGAGCAGAATTGGGGGATGTTGCAGGGAGTTAATTGGTGGATGACTTCTCAGTGGGCAGTGAGTGGAGAGCACTTGGCAGGCATGTACATGGAGGCCTGGTGGCTAACAGTGGGGCCTTGGCTGTAGGTTGTGGTTTTGGGGTGAGCCCCAGACCTGGGAAGGGGATTGGCAAAAGCAAGACTGGGGCTCAGGAGTGAAGGGACAGGGTGCAGATTGGGCCTTAGAACAGAATCCATCGCAGAGTTGGGGTTAAGAGCTGGGCCCTGACCATTAGGTGGCCGACCACCATCAAGAAAACAGGAAATCACGAGTGGTGGTGAGGATGTGGAGAAATTTTAACCTTTGTGCACTGTTGGTGGGAATAGAAAATGGAGAAGCCACTATGGAAAACAGCATGATGATGCCTCAAAAAATTAAACATAGAATTACCATATGGTCCAACAAGTCCACTTCTATGTATACACCCAAACGAACTGAAAGCAAGGTCTCAAAGGTATTTGTACACCCATGTTCAAGCAGCATTATTTACATGGTGAAAGGGTGGAAGCAACCCAGGTGCCCACTGATGGGTGGACAAAAGGCAGAGTAACATACAATGGAATATCATTTAGCCTCAAAAAGGAAGGAAATTCTGACACAGGCTACACCATGGATGAACCTCGAGGACACTATGCTTAGTGAAGTAAACCAGGCACAAGACAAGTACTGTACGATCCCACTATATGAGTTACCTGGAGGAGACTAATTCATAGAGACAAAGTGGGACGGTGGTTGCCAGGGGCGGAGGAAGAGAGGGATGAGAGTTAGTGTTTAATTGGCACAGAGTTTCGGCTTTTCAAGATGAAGAAGTTCTGCAGATCTGTTGTACAATAATGTGAATATACTTAACCCTAAGTGAACTGTGCACTTAAACATGATCAAAGAGTAAATTTTTATTATGTGTGTTTTTCCACAATTAAATATTAGAGAGAAAAAAGAGAACTGAGCCCTGAAATCAGATATGTCAGGGTTCGAGTCCTGCCTGTTTAACCTGCTTCTATTATGAGGCTTCCGTGAGCTGGCTTGCTTCCGTGAGCTGGTTGTGATAGTACAGGTATTACTATTATTCAAGCCAAGCGAACAAGAGGTCCCCAGGAGCTAGGCGGGTAGCAAACCTGCCCTGTGTGGTCCCCTGATTGCTCAGCCATCGGCCCTTTTGACTCTCACTAGGTTTAGGACTGCCCTAGCTCTGGGGTTGGTGCTGGGCCTGTGGGCCCTGCTAGGGGGTTGGTGGAGCCTCCGGGTCATGACCTGCTGGGGCCTGAAGACTGTGGGGAGGGCTCAGCCGGCTGACTGGAGCATGTGTCAGGCCTCAGACACCCTATGCCCACAGAAGCCGGGCGCGGTGGGCAGGATTGCTCACTCAGCCTATTTTCACTCTATATATAGTGAACACCTACTGTGCGCCAGGCAGCCTCCAGGTGCTGAGCGTACAGCAGTGAGCAAAACAGATGGAGCCCTGTCCCCTCACAGCCTGGCAGGGGAGACGGGCCTTTACCAAAGGACCTCATATTGAGTCCTCACGTCTCCAAATTGCAATCGGGCACCTCCCGGGGAGGCTGCTTAGAGGAGGGGCATTTAAATTGAGGCCTGAAGGATGTTAGCAGTGAGCCAGGTGTGTGTGTTGCTGGGCAGGTGAGGAGGAGCCGGGTGTCTGGGCTGTTCCAGGCTGTGCTGGGCTGAGGGAGCAGCACGGGCGAGGGCCCTGAGGCAGAAGGAAGTGGAGGAGCAGAGCCGCTGAAGCCCCGGGGACTGGCATTTTCCTGTGAAAGGCGCTCAGAGAAATATTAGTTTTTTAACCTGTGGGCCCTGGAGGTTGTTAGTAACACAGCAGTGTCCTCTGTGTGAGGAGCTTTTATTGGCTGATGTCTGTTTGGGGAGAACATTTCTCACTTAGTGGTTTTTTTAAAGTTGGGGAGCAGGGAAGCATGGAAAACATACTCGGCGCAGTGCTATTTGGAATCTGCCAGTTTGAATGGAAATTTATTCATGCATTTAAGAACCTTCTTCCAGGTGCCAAGTGCTGTGTTAGGCCCTGGGGTACATGATGGAAAACAGCAGCGGACAGTCTGTCCTCATGGAGCGCCTAACCTCATTCAGGGGCTGAGGCATCACTCATATAAAAATGCCCCCGGTTTGCGCCACAGAGGAGAGGGTTGGGATGCTCCGTGGGCCTGGGACAGGAGGTCTGACCAAGTGGAAGGACGGGTTGGAGTGAGTTAGGCGAAGAGGAAGGAGGGAGCGTCCCAAGCAGAGGGAATGGGGAGTTCAGAGGCTCTGCTCCAGGGGGAGTACATCAGAACTCGGTGCAGGGAGACCTCGAGGCCTTGTTGTTCACGTTAAGATTTTTGTCTTGATTCCAAGCGCAATGGGGATTCATTGAAGGGCTTAAGTGGGGAGTGACATGATCAGATTTGCATCTTGAAAAGATCTCTCTGGCTGTGGCTTGGAGAACAGATTGGAGGGGAGCCAGTGGGATTGTGGGGAGCCCGGGCAGGGGCTCCGTGGGGCTCCAGGTGCAATGACAGGCATCGGCCCACAGCGGCTGGCCTGGAGGTCGGGGTGTCTGGCCTCGTCTGTGGGCCTAGCTGCAGAGGGAAAGTCTTCCTTCCCTCAGTTCTCTGGTCTGACTGCACATGCTCAGTGCCGTGGATTTGGCCCGGCTAAGATTTCAAAGGACAGTCTCCCAGCCCAGAGGCCTGGCTCAGTCACAGGCAGAGCCTCGTGTTTATATTTTGGAGAGTCGGCAGGATGGGATTTGAAGGGGACGGAGCCTCCCATTGCAGGCCTGCGCTGCTGTGGGATGTCCTGGCCCCTCAGTGAAACAGCACTAGGAATGGCTGGAACTCCAGGGCGAGAAATGCCTGTGAGGCGTGTGGGGCCCCAGAACTCCCCGCCAGGGGCCCACGGTGTTTATTCCTGCGGTTCTAGGAAATCCGAGGGTTTCCCTTGGTTTATCATAAACACCCAGATGCTGGGGATCAGATTCTTGCTTCCTGAGAGGATTCAAGAAATCCTGTGTGTTTTTGTTTTTTCCTCAGTAACTTTGCTTCGGAGGATTTTCTCCCAAATCTTTTCCCACCGAGGTTTCCCTTTCAGGGTTGGACCACACAGGAACTGATGGAAATCGGGGTCATCTGCCACCCCAGTGTACTTCCCCCTGGGGGACAAGAATGGGTGCAGACCCATCACTTTGGGAAGGGAGACAACCATCTCAGGGCGTCTTCCCTGGGCCTTGGCATCCTGGGGCCTGCAGGGCCTGGGTAGCTGGCTCCTCCCTAATCAGCATGGCCCTGCCCGTCCAGCACCAGCCCGAGCTGTGCCTGGGGCACCGCCTGCCTGGCGCAGCCATAGTCCTTGAGGAAAACAGCAGCAGCAGCAACAGCAACACTAGTAGTAAAGACTACTGCAGCAGGTAATGCTGATACAGGAGCCCAGCTCTCGGTGTTTTAGAAATATTAAGTCATTCACCCTGGCCAGGGTAGCTCAGTTGGTTGGGCATCAATCCTTGCACCAAAAGGTTGCTGGCTTGATTCCTGGTCAGGGCACATGCCTGGGTTGTGGTCTGGATCTCCGTTGGGGGACATGCAGGAGGCAGCCGATCGATGTTGTGCTCTCACATCAATGTTTCTCTCTCTCCCTCTCCCTTCCTCTCTCTCTAAAAATCAAATGTAAAAAAAAGAAGAAATATTAAGTAATTTAAACTTCACCACATCTCAAGCAGGTGGGTACTATTATTGTCCCCATTTTACGAATCTAGAAACTGAGGCTCAGAGAAGTTAAGCTCCTTGCCTAAGCACAGAGCCAGGAATGGTGGAGCAGGAATGTGAGGCTGGACTGTTTAGCGCAGGGGTCCTCAAACTTTTTAAACAGGGGGCCAGTTCACTGTCCCTCAGACCGTTGGAGGGCCGGACTATAGTTTAAAAAAAAACTATGAACAAATTCCTATGCACACTGCACATATCTTATTTTGAAGTAAAAAAACAAAACGGGAACAAATACAATATTTGTATTTGCATGTGGCCCGCGGGCCGTAGTTTGAGGACCCCTGGTTTAGCGCCAAAGCCCAAGCTTTTAGCCACGAAGAATGCACTTTGCTCAGCAGCTGGGAAGCTCCCCTGATCTTGCTGCTTAGGCAGAGTAGATAGCTGCCCCGCCCTTTTTGAAAGTGTTTTACATATGAGTATACTATTTAAAAATTTTGATTTGTTTTGATTTGAGAGAGAGAGAGAGAGAGAGAGAGAGAGAGACATCAACGTGAGAGAGACACATGGATCGGTGGCCTCTTGCACATGCCCCAGCCGGAAATTGAACCCTAGACCAGTGGTTCTCAACCTGTGGGTCGCGACCCCTTTGGCGGTCGAACGACCCTTTTACAGGGGTCGCCTAAGGCCATCCTTCATATCAGATATTTACATTACGATTCATAACAGTAGCAACATTACAGTTATGAAGTAGCAACGAAAATAATTTTATGGGTGGGGTCACAACATGAGGACCTCTCGCACATGCCCCCGCCGGAAACTGAACCCTAGACCTTCTGGTGCACAGAATGATGCTCCAACCAACTGAGCATCACCGCCAGGCAGAGCAGACAGTCTCACTACAGGGCCCAGTGTTCCCTGTCCACAGCACACACGTGGCTTCTCAGCTCCATCAAGGCATGAGCACTCGGGGGAGAGGTGGGCGGACAGAGCCCATCAACATGAGGCATCGTGAGGTAGGGAACGAACAGGGAATCACACCGGCCTGGTTTTGATCCGGCCCCACCACGTACTAGCTGTGTGGCACTGGGAAAATCACCTCATCAGTCTGAGCCTTAGTTTCCTCATCAGCAGGATGGAGAGACCGTGACTCACCTCCCAGGGAGTGTGCGTGCTTGGCATTGGGCTCAGAGCCTGCACACACAGGGGCTCAGTAAGGACCCAGGGTGCTTCCTGAGACACGAGGCCGGGAAGTGCCCCAGAGGGCCCACCTGACGTGGTTGCTCTGGTCTTAAGGTCACAGCAGCTTCTCCCATTTTTTCTAGGCAGCTTCCTGCGGAGGGGCATCTCCATGGCAACACTCAAGCAGCACCTGTTGGAGGAATCAGGTGTTGGAGAAAAATGACCTCCTTCCCTCATTCTGCAGCCTCTGCTGAGGGTGGAGGGGAAGTGGTTGGCCCAGGTTGGAAACTTGATCCTGGGGGGCCGCCCTGCTGAGGGGGAGGGGGCCGGCCAGCCGCTGGAGGTCATTTTCTCAGCCTACGTGGTGATAATGCCTCCCTAAGCAGCAGCCTCCAGACCTGGGAGTCTGATGAGCCTCGAAGGTTGCCTTCTCAAGGGCTTTTCCCTGAGAGGAGGCACTGAGCCCCGGGGTTCGAGAGCAAGGCTGATGGGGGGAGGCTGAGTTTGCTCTGCTGTCTGCACCTTGTCCTCTTCTGCCTGCCTGGCCCAGGCCTTCCCTTACCTAGGGGTGGAGTGAGGTGTAGGAAGTGAGGAGGGGCTGGAACCAGCTGATGGTGGGCTAAGGAATTTCTCCTGCCATCTGCACAGTGGACCCTGGTGCAGAAGGGTCCGAGGAGAGGCATATGAGCGAGAGCCCTCCAGCCCACCCCGCCCACCCGGTGGGAGTCTGTCTCATCCTCAGTTTCCCGAGTTCCACATTCGGTCCTGCCTTGTTCAGACAAGTCTAAGCGTTTGTCTCTGCCTCAGTTTTGCCGTCTGTAAAATGAATAATTATTGTAGTCAAGTGCTTTATAAACCATGGCTGCCATGGAAAGGACTGAATGATTGTAAAACTCACCAGCTTTTTCATGACTTTTGACTGAGTAATTCCGTGGAGGGACGTATTTCTCCCAAATGCCCACCAAATTTTGTGCAGTAATATTTAAGATTGAACAACATCAAAATAGCCCTGGTGTTCTAGTAACAGGGAATCGTGGGACACCCCAGGAACTTGATCTGTCCACATGAGGGGACACTTCACGGCCAGTCAAAACCGTAAGAGGGGGACAGACAGGCTGTGACCTTGTAGGCTTTGATATCATTCATGTCTCATGCATCCTCATGGCTTCAGAACCTTGCAGAACGCTTTGCAAATAGTAAGCCTTCAGTAAATATTTGTTGAATTATCTCAACGATATAAAACTTGTATCCAAAGAAAACAGGCATGGGAGAAAATATTCCACAATGTTAATGGGGGTTACTTTTGGGTGATGAGTTTATGTGTGATTATAATTTTTTCCTTTATTCTTCAAGAAATTGAAAAAAACACACAATAATGTGCATATATTACTCTCATTTTTATTATTTATGTATTTATTTATTTTTAAATATATCTTTATTGTTACTCTCATTTTTATTATTTATGTATTTATTTATTTTTAAATATATCTTTATTGATTTCAGAGAGGAAGGGAGAGGGGGAGAGAGAGAAACATCAATGATGAGAGAGAATCATTGATTGGCTGCTTCCTGCACGCCCCCTACCGGGGATCGAGCCCATAACCCAAGCATGTGCCCTTGACCGGAATCGAACCCGGGACCCTTCAGTCCCCAGGCCGATGCTCTATCCACTGAGCCAAACCAGCTAGGGCATTACTCTCATTTTTAAATGCAATAGCTTGAATAGTAATGTCAGCTTATACAAACATACATGTTTTTTTAAAAGTTCAAACAATGCAGGAAAATATAAAAAAGAAAGTCACCGTAGTCCCACTGCGCAGCAGTTACTGGCATTGATATGGGGCACACAGCCCCCTGTGAGCTCCGTCTGCGTGTGTCGCTGTGCGTGTGAGTTTTTACATAAGGAGGCTCATAGGACACAAGCATCTTATAACCCTTTTCCACGTACTGTGTCCTGGACAGCTTTCCCCGTCAATGCGAACTGATCGGCACCGTTTGAAATGGCTGCATAGAGTTTGGTTTCATGGCTGTGCTGAAAGCCAGCTAAGCATCGCTCTGTTGATGTCCATTTAAGCTCAACGTTTTGCTCTTAGAATCAATGCTGACATATCTTTATAATCAAAAAATTCAAACAACCAAAAATTCCTTGTGGTTTTGGGGATGAGAGTTTCAGTAAGATGGCCCAGGCGTGTTGCGGAAGGAGAGATTGGGGTGCAGCACAAGTGAGGCTCAGGGCTGGCTGTTTCAGGGAAGAATATCTAGTTCAATAAAGAAAGACCTTTACATTGAAAAGAGCCCGTCTCACAGGGAGAGGCATGCTCTCGGCATTTAGGGCGGGAAGTAGCTCCGGCTGGGGCTCCCACCAACGGCCTCGTTACCTTGGAGAGGCCTCCAGCCCCTCTGAGAGACCCTGTTAGAAAGGAGACGGGGAGCAGGGAATGAGTTTTTCCAGCTGCTCCCCAAGATCAAGAGCCAGGCGCAGGGGAAGGGCAGAGAGAGTAATGAGCTGAATGAATTATTGGCTTGTCAGCTCAGGAGGCAGCCTGGCCTGGTAGAAGCCTGGGCTCTGGGATCAGATGGCCCAGCTCAGGCCCCTGCTCTGTCATTTACCAGCTGGTGACTTGGGGAAGGCACCTCGTTTCTTTGAGCCACTCTTCCCTCCTCTGCAAGATGGACACGGTAACTCTTTCCAGCCTGGCGTGAGGAGTGTGTGGAAACTAATCACATGCTCTTAGTGGGTACGATTCTAGAACATCATCTAGTCCAAACACACTTCCGAACACTTTCAGCAAAGAGAACTTGCTGTTCTTCACGGCAGCTCGGGCTCGGGTTGGCCACAGTTGGTAAGTGACGAGACTGAGCTGCAGGGGAACATGGGGTGGTGACAGGTTGTTGCCAAGCACGTGGTGACTGTGACAGGGGTGAGAAAGGAGGGAACTCGGTGGCTGTGAACTTGGAGCTCTACAGACTGGTTAGATGCGGAGGTGACAGCTAGGTTTGGTGCGACTGATTAGATGCGGAGGTGACAGCTAGGTTTGACACGAGGCCCGAGGGAGATTCTGCTGGTGTGTGGCTCAGCGGAAGAACTTTCTGGGGAGCGGAGCGCCCGACTCCTGCAGGGCCTGTCGTTCTGAGGTGTGCTGGGGGGCTTCCCTCGGAGGCTGGCTGGGGAGGTGGGACCAGACAGCCTCTAAGGTGGGCTCTGGGTCCAAGGTGCCCAGGATGTGACTGGGGAGGGCCAAGGAGGAACACAGGGGCCAGAGGCCGGGGTGGTGTGAGGGAAGGAGCCACCACTTTTGCAGGCCCGGCCCTAGGATCAGAGAGTGGGCTCCCTCCCTTCTTCAGCCCTGCCCTCCAGTCCTCCCGCTGCCTCCCACCCTCCTCTTGCTACAGGGCTGACCTCAGGGCAGGCTCCTGCTCAGAGACCTCACTGGCTCCCTGTCTCTCCTCTGCTTTCTCAGACCCTCTGTGGTCTGGACCCACGTTCCCCCAACTCTGCTTCCCTCGGCCTGTCCCCCCACCCCCACCCCATAGATCTGCTGGGTATTCTCCCTCTTTGAATGTCCGCTCTGACCCTCCTGCCCTGCAGATCTGCCTTGTCCTGTCCGTCTCAGCTTGAGTCCCACTTCCTCAGTTTCCATTGAATGGCATGGCCCACTCTACTCTCTCCTGTTCAGAATACGGACAGCTCACAGGAACCAGTGCCACCAGATGACAAAAACCGAGTCCCCAAGGGGGTCCTTTTAAACCACAGGCCGTACTCTTTCCCTACTTATGCCTCATGTAAACCCTATGAGAGACAGTTATTATCCCCATTTCATAGACGAGGAAGCTGGCGTTCAGCAAGGATTCCACCTAAATAGCTTCTAATTGGCTACTTTTCCAGTTCTTTCGTGTGTTAATGTCTCATCTCTTCAACTAGACTGAGTTCATTCAGGGGCAAAGCTCCGTGTTGGGTTTAGCAGAACTCCCAGCAGGGAGCCTTGTGCATTCCTGCTGGTTGGACATCTGCTGCCAACAGCCCCCAGCTTGTTGGGCCTCCACATAGACTCGAGGGCCCCAGGCTTGGCTGGGGAGCACCCACCCTACGGGTCAGATGTCAGGCTTGAGCCAGGGAGCGAAGGAGCCTGGAGCTGAGCCCCGGCCTGGGGACCCACCCTGCACAGCTCACCATTTCCTTCTCTCCTCTCCTCCACCAGGGAACTCAATGGCAACAACATCACCCGGATCCATAAGAACGACTTTGCAGGGCTCAAGCAGCTGCGGGTGCTGTGAGTATGGGATCTGCTCCTGCTTGTAACCTCCCCCTGCCCCCTTCCTCGGCAATGGCCTGTGTGTCCTAGGCAGAGCCCTGGCTGTGGGTTGTGGGGTTGTAGGGTTGTAGGCAGGCTGGGCTCCTCCACGTGGAGTCCATCTTGGGACACCCTGAGGGTGGTGGGGTAGAGTCCTGACCCAGAGCAGCCACTGCCTCCAGCATGGCTGAAAAATTGGGCGATGGCATAGGCACCGGTGGTGGCTGCCTGGCAGGACCTGGGCTGGGCAATGGGGCTGTCTTGTCCACCGGTTGTCTCCTGGGGTGAGGAAAGACCGAGGGACCATGCGGAATCTTTAGGTTTCTGTCTTTGTTCAGGCTGCTCTAACAAAATACTACAGATGGGGTGGCATAAACAACATAAATTTATTTTCTCACAGGTCTGGAGGCAAGGAATCTAAGATCAAGGTGCCATCAGGGCTCGTTTGTGGTGGGCCCTCTCTTCCCGGCCAGCCGCTCGCTGTGTCCTCAGGTGGCCTGTCCTCTGTGTGTGCACAGAGAGACCTCTGGTGTCTCTTCCTATAAGGACACCTGTCCTAGCAGATGAGGGCCCCATCCTTATAACCTCATTTAACCTCAGTGACCTCCCTAAGGACCCTGTCTCTAATACAGTTACATTGGGGTTAGGGCTTCAATGCATTAATATCTGGGAAGAGGGGGGAAGAGCGGGGACAATTCAGTCTGTAACAGTCTCCATAGTTCCCTTGAACCTGTGGCCCAGAAAACTCCCCAGCAAGGGGCTGCCCCTGGCTTGAGCGGGCAGGTGATTGGGAGCACTTGAGGGTAGAGTCGATTTCCCTGGGTTGCTTGACAGCGGCAGGTATTGGAGGCAGTGGGCACGACGCTATTGGGAAAGGAGCCATCAGCAGCACCTCCTCTGTCATGCTGGGCAGGGGTGAGGGGCCGGGAGGGTGTTGATCCCTTCATCTCTCCTTCTCTGCTGATCTTGATGCAGAGGCAGCCTGCCAGGCATGCATCCTGATGCATTGAACATCAGACAGTCATAGAACCCCTCGTCCCTTATTCCCGGGGAAGTGCAAGGGCCCTGGGGCCTCAGTTCTGTCAGAACTACTTGCTTTGCATTCATTTCTGAGGGTCTTTGGAGGAACTGGGGATCTTGTGGCTGATCTTCTCTGGGGTCATAGCTATCGCCCACTGATCTCTGACCCCATCCCAGGATCCAGAAATCTTTGAGCCTGAGGAAGCTCCCCTTCCTCCTGGTTTGTCCCCCTCTTCCCCACCCAGGTCTACACTGGGAGCTCCTCAGTAGCATAGGTTCTGGAAACAAGTGGAGAAAAAGAAGTGGGTGGTGGCCGTTTCTGCCCTCTGCCCTGTCTCAAACCTCATCTGCGGTGCATGTGGGAGCACATAAGCCACCCGCTGGAGAGTGGAGAAGGGAACGTGTAGGGAGAAAAACACGTTTTACAACCTCAAAAATTACCATGCAACAGGCGATCTGTTGGCAAAAACTGCTGTCCGCCAGCTGGACGCTCTGGGCTGCATGGCGCCTTGGCAATGAGGAGGTGCAGAGCCCCATGGAGCCAGGTGGCTCAGCTGGCAGCAGATGGGCCAGGCAGAGTCGGGGTGCAGGCGGAGGGGGTGTCGTCTGCCAACTGCAGAATGTGCTGCATGTGTGGGCTTTGCCCAGTTGGCACCGATCCCCTCCCCTTGCTATTGGCCCATTCTGTCCATTCTGCCCCTTGGAAACTCACCCTCTGGGCCAAAGGAGGGCACGTGCACCTGCAGCCCAGAGCAGCCCCTGCTGCCTGCTGCCTGGGCCCAGCTTCCCGAGCATGCCTTGGAGCAATGACCTGGTGCCCTGGTGTCCTGTGGCCTTCTGCCATGCAGGGATCAGCATGGGGCTGGGGCTGGAAGCGCATCTTGCGGTTGAGGCTGGGTGTGCCGAGGAGTCCCTGCTGGGAATTGGCAACGTTGTGAGGAAATTTTGTGGGCTCAGGCCGGACTCAGGTCTGCACGCGTCTCAGGCACAGCTCCTGTCTCACTCCCTGGTGCCAGCTGTTTCCAGGAGTCCTTGTGCAACATGCTGTAGCTGTCTTTGTCTCTTCGCTTCCTCAGGCAGCTGATGGAGAACCAGATTGGAGTGGTGGAACGGGGGGCTCTGGACGACATGAAGGAGCTGGAGCGGCTGTAAGTGTCTGTGGGTGTGGGCTCAGGAGGGCGGTGGAGGCTGGCTCTGAAGGGACAGGAGCCGACTGAGCCTGGTGGCCAAGGGGGTGTGCTCAGGGGCAGGACGACATGCCCAGCCTGCCTCCCTCCTGCTCATAGGAGCCAGGGGCAGCTGCAGCATGGACATGGTCACGGCATCATCATGAGGTCACAGTAGAGAGAAAGCTGGAGACTGTCCTCATCCCACATTCTAGATGCAGCCGTTCCTTCCCCCGCCCCCGAAAATGCATTATGGCAAAAAAATCCACACATTACCGAGGAAGTGAGAGTTCTTCCTATAATCTCATACCCAGGTGTAAACACTGTTCACCGATGTGTGTGGCCTCAGGGAAGCGTTGGTGTGTGGAGGGGACCATCAGGGAAGCCCTGGGGCACCTGAGGAGCCATGTTTTGGGTGCTCGGGGCCACAGCGCAGACACTGGAAGGTGGAGACATTTCGGACTTGCATGGTTTGTTCCTTATAGGGCTTTCAAGTTTGCAAATGTGTCTTGATCAATTTTTGCATTTCAGATGGGCAATAATGAGGAAAAAAAGGCACGTGGTATGGGTGAGGTGGGGGGGGATTGGCACTCACATTCAGGGTGGTCACCAACCTAATTTTTCTTTTAAATTTTATTTATTGATTTGAAAGAGAAAGAGAGAGAGAGAGAGAGAGAGAGCGAGAGAGAGAGAGACATTGATTTGTTGTTGTACACATTTATGCATTCAGTGGTTGACACTTGTATGTGCCCTGACCAGGGATTGAACCCACAACCTTGGTGCATCTGGATGATGCTCTAACCAACTGGATTACCCTGCCAGGCCCAATCTCATGTTTTGGCAAAGTGGTTTGTATGTAGGTGTCAAGAATTCTATTGTTCATGACTTTTGAGCCAGAAATAATCAGAGACATGGCTAAAAACATGTATATATCAGGATGTTCATTGTACATTATTGAAATACAATAAAAAATTGGCAACAGCCATTCTGGTGGAAACACAGCCGTAAAATCACACTTTGGGAGAACAATCACAGCCATGGGAATGTACACACAATATAATGTTAAGTGGAAAAGGCAGGAAGTGACATTTGTGTAAATAAAAATTAACTTGTATGTGTACAGAATGCAGGAGGAGGAAAAGAATTGACAATATTAACTCTCACTGCATTGAGTGGTGAGTTAACAGGTAACTTTAATTTTATTCTTCGTGCTTTTATATTTTTATGGATTTCCCAATGAGTTTATAATAATAGCTACTATTGATTGCCTTACTCTCTGCCAGGCACCAAGATAAGCTCTTTGCCCCTCGCCCCCAATATCTCCTTAAATCCTTGAAACAACACTGGGTCAGTGGGATCTTTCAGATGAGAAATAGAGGTGCACAGAAGTTAAGCACTTGCCTCATGAAGTGATTATTAAGTGATTACATGCAGGAGAGGGGATTAGAACTGGGACCATGTAGCCTCCAAAGCCTGAGCTCTTAATGGCTATGTCCTAATACCTCCCTTTTCTCTTTTATATAAAAGAAAATAAGGTATTAAATGAAAGGGAAAGGGTAGGGTTGTCTCAGTGCCTTCCTGCAGGTCAAGGTGACCTTTCCTTGGCCTTCCTCGCCAGCCCTAGCCTGGGTGACAAGGAGCCCCCAGCTGAACAGATGTGTAAAGGGCTCAGAACAAAACATATTCCACTCGTGACCTGGTTATGAGGGGCTGATTCGGACCCAACCCATTCCAGCTTCAGCTCGGGTACTGCCAGGCCCCAGAGGAGGAGAGAGGGTGGGTTGGGGTTCGGACATGGCCTCGTGGCCCTCATCACGCCTGCTTCTGCCATCCAAGGCAGGGCCCTACTTTTCAAGTCACGACATCACTGCAGACTTTGTCCCTTCTGTCCTTTTCCAAGTTCCTTTCTTTGTGGCTGCTCTGTCCCTGGGGGTCCAGTGCTTGCTGTGGACGGCCGGCACCCTCTCGGACTTGTCGGGGACCCGTGGTGAATCAGTTAATCATAAAAGTTGGATAAAGTGGGGAGTCATAAACACGACACATACTGTAAACATCTCATTTTAAGTTATAACATATAAATGAGCACTTATTGACCTCCCCTCCTACCCCCCCTCCTTTTTTTTTTTTTTTTTTTTGCCAAGACCTTTCTTTTTATTATGAGATGCTGATTGGAGTTCACCTAAACCACACATGTACACCTTACTTAGGATTTTTGGTTTTGGTTTCTCTAGGGTGAGTGAGATTTCTGAAGGGTCCTTGGGAGCAAACTGGGTGGAGGATCCTGAATTTCTTGAATGATCCTCTTGCCCTGCAGTCTTTTCCGTAATTCATCAGCCCTTTAATTAGCAGCTTCCCTTTTAGTGACTCTTTCAAAGCATTCAGCCTAGTTTTCATAGAGATGACTCTCTCTTTTCGCACTGGTATTTGGTTTGTTTATGTAACAGTTCATTCAATTATACAATTATAATTATAAGTACCTCTGGCTAAACAGGTTTGGGAACAGACATAACTGGTCTTGTGAGCAGTTACAGACTTGAGTGCAGAAGCAGCCACGTGCGGTTCTGCGGCCATGAGGATCGGGGTGCCGCGGTGTCAGGGTCTGATGTTGGGAGGGGGTGCAGCGCTCAGGCACCCTCAGCTGGCTGAGTGGGGGTCGTCGATGTGTCTGTCATGTGGAGGCAGCCAGGATGGGGAGCTAGGGAAAGGCAGGCTTCAGAACCTCGCCTCTGGGGAGTTTGGAGGTGATCGGGGGGTCACCCACCTCTGGACATCCTAATTCCTCTGATGTCAGAGAGGCCAGGCAGCAGAGTCAACAAACACGTCCCGAGCATTTGTTAAGACCAAGCCATGTGGCGCGATGGTGGTGGTGACGCCTTCCCCGTGGGGTTGTTGCAAGGAGGAGACCGGAAGACGTGTGTGTGAACGTAAGGCCTTGTCATCGAGAAAGAAACCCTCCGTTTTATTCTGTCTTTCCTCCGACGGGAGGTGACGCCTATAAAACATCTGTTCTGGTGCCCGGCACACGGTGAGGGCTGCTATGGACTGGTAGCCACTGCTGCCAGGGTATTATTCTTTGCTCCCTGCAGGCCCGCACCTCGCTGGGACCCGCCCTCCATGTCCTTTGGTTTTCCACTTCAACTAGTTATTAGATCCCTTTTCCTTTTAAGTGTTTTTCAGAAATTGAAGCTGGAAAACTGAGAACATCTCGGGGGGGAAAACAAAACAAAACAAAAACCAGTGATTATCAGGCAGTGTAAACACAGGATTAATTTATTGGAGGAGGTTAAGGAACTTGGAGCCATCTGAGGTCTACTGTTGCCTTAAGGATTCTCTTGGTGGTCCCTTTTTTCTGAAGCAGCGATGCGTTTTCCTAGGAGCCGGTCCTTTAGGTAACGCTTCTTCCAGCTGTTCTAACTGCCTGTACTGTGCTGGGAAATGGTATCTCTCTCACATAGCAGATAGAGGGTGACTCCTAGGAGGTAAAGTGCCAGCCACATAGAATTACATTCCTTCCACCCTCCCAGCAAAAGGGAGCTTTTGCTGAGCTGGTTGATCATTGTCTAGATCTGTCAAAGCAGAGGTTGTGTGAAACTCAGACTGTGCCATAGACGGAGGGCAGGGGCTGCATTTTACCCCAGTGCTGCTCCAACCTCGCCGAGCACGCAGGCCGCCTGGGGATCCTGTTGAAATGCAGACTGACTCTACAGGCCTGGGGGAGAGCCTGAGATGGTGAGGCTCTTGCCAACTCTTAGGTGACGCCCTGCAGGTGGTCCAGGGGCCACAGTGTGAGTACCAAGGCTCCATAGTTTACAGGTGTCACATCTCCTGATGGGCTGGCGGCCAACACCCCAGTGTCAGAGAATTAGTTGCCTGCTAGTCCTGGGGATGTAAAGTACAGCATAGGGAGTATAGTCAGGAGTATTGTAATAACTATGAGCGGTGGGTACTAGACTTAGTGGAGTGATCACTTTGTAAGTTACATATATGTCTAATCACTGTGTTGTACATCTGAAATATAATAGTGTATGTCAGCAGCACTTTAGAAAATGAGGAAAAAAAAGAGTGTGTTGTCTAAGGTGGCCAGATAAGTCTGGGTAAACTTTGCTGCTTCCCTGGGACGAGTCCAGGTTCTTTCTGCGCGTCTTCTCGTCAGGCTGCATTCCAGACCCAGACTGCCCGCTCCCGCCTGTTCTATTGCACTGAGAAGTTGTCCGTCCGCCGCTAGAGGAGCTAGGAATGGTGAACACAAGCAATCGGTCACTACAAATAAAGGGGTTATTCTCTGTTGTTTGGCATGAAAAGACACCCAAAAATTGTTGAGTCAGAAACGTGCAAGTGGCCGAATATGTTTTCTTCTACTATTTGAAGCCTTAAAAAAAAATTTAGCATGCATTTCCATAAATAATTTAAAAAATCAATAAAGCTATTTTTGTTTTGAAAGAAGGCCTAAAAGCAAACAATAAAAGTTGAGTTGCCACTGAGCCAAATGTGCGTAAGAACAATAAAGAGCCAGAAATATGTGTCCAGGGAGCATTTGCTATCTTGCTCCCCAGTGTATGTCATCAGTTTGGCTCAAATAAGCTCATAAAAATTCTTAAAAACAAAACAAAACACGCGACCAGTCCTGCCCCGTTGGGATATACCTCATATGTCATGTGTGGTCAGATACCCACCTCCCACACTGAGAGAGATGGATCAGGGCCTGTTAGATCACAACGGCTCCTGCAGCTGTAAGAGCAGATGCTGATGGGCACGGGAGGAAATAGTGGCAGGAAAGGTGCTCTACTTATTATTGCCCGCCCACTCTCTCCAGGCAGGCCCCGGGGCGGGGGCTTTCACAGATATTCTGCTCGTATCCTCCCCAAGTGTAGGATGGCCGAACCCCCACTTTATAGAGGAGGAAACTGAGCCCCAAAGAAGGTGATTTCCCTGGGGTTGCACAGCGACCGTGCTAGGATTTGAACCCTGGGTTCTCTGACTCCGAATCCAGTGCTTTCTGAAAAGCCCTGCGGCCTTCCTGGATCCCCCCGGCCATCCCCAACCCCTCCTCTCTTCTCTTTTGCAGACGACTGAACCGGAACCAGCTGCACATGTTACCAGAACTGCTGTTCCAGCATAACCAGGCTCTGTCCAGGCTGTGAGTGATGCTCCGAGGCCAGAAAGCTCCCTCTGGGCTCTTATCCCTCACCCTGTGGGAGGGAGAGGGTTTGGTCCGTGGGGTCGGGACTTTCCCGTGACCCCCATGTTCCTCACGGGGAGGAACTGCTCAGGGTCTCAAAGGTCAGGCCTTTGCTGTCGGAAGGTGCTGTGTGGGCCATTTCTCCATGGCAGGCACCTGACCGAATCTGAAGTTCACCGCGTCCCCTGTGCTGCCTCTGCCAGTGCGGGCTCTAGGGGTGGGCCCGGCGTTGCAGGGTGGACATTCATACCCATCCCTCACTGCCTTTGGTAACCTGCCGTGGGTCAAATTTTCATTCATTCAGCTAAGTCCTTCTTGGGCACATTTCCATTTTCAGCTCCGAGTAATAGGGCCTGTTACCTTAAACCTTGTTAATGTGTGTAATGTCATACTTTTATTTGTTGTACATGTACTTCTTTCACGTTTTAAGGGTCGTGGCTAATTCTGCCGCCTTATGATTTGCCAAGCGTGTCTGTGATTGTTCTACCGTACATTTCATTCCGCGGGATCTTGGGTTAAACAGGACCTTCCTATCTAAGAAATCTCTTTCAGCTCCTTAGCACAGGGTCCGTTAGTCGCTGCTTGCCTGCCTCTAGTGATGGGGAGTGCACTGCCTCCCGGGGCAATCAGTTCCATTATTGAAAAGTCTGCATGTTAGAAACACTTTTTAAATTTTGAGCCCTGAATTTGCTTTCTGATAATTTATGGCTCCCCCTCACCCCCGACCCCAGCTTTGCTTTCTGTAAGTACCTAGAACAATCATAAACTCTTGTTAGATTTTTGAAGGGTCCTCATTGGGTTTTTGAATTTTGAGTTGGGAGGTTTTTGAGCGCCCTTAGCTGTTGTCATTAAAAACCTGAAACACCATTGCACCGTGTGAGATGCTGGGCAGCTGGTCCCTCCTGACGCTTGCCGGGCAGCACCTCGCGGAGGAAGAAGCAGTAGTGATGCAGGTGAGACTGAGGGGTAGGGGCTCGACGGGAGGTGGCACCTGGGGCTACCTGCGTGCTGAGGGGCCCGTTCTTCCCACCTCTGTCATGATTTCCAGGCCTCTTGATGAGCCCAGTGGTCTCCAGAATGTGTCACCCGATTCTGCCTTCAAGGCTTGTCTGTAAGATGGAACTCTAATTTTTTAGTCTGGTCACTTTCTGTTTCTTTGTCCTCCTGGCCGGGAGGCCTCTCACAGTGACCCTCAGCGATGACCCCGTGGCTGTCTTTGTCACCCTTGGGCGAGAGCTGGGCTGTCTGTGACGTGGTGCCAGGCACACGCAGGGGGTGCGCTTTTCTTTTCTTTACTTAACTGCTGAAGGCACAGAACCCTTCCTGGCAGATGCATCCCGCGACATCTCTGTAACGTGCGGTCCATGGGCTGGCGCACAAGGTCCATGCTGTTGCTGCTCACGGGCAGGCGGCTGGCCTGGGCCCCAGCAGCGCCAGTGCCTCCCGTCCCTTCTCCCACTGGCTGTTGCAGCGTTTTCACAGCTCTTCTCTCTGCACGATTCATCCTGAACGTCTCTTCTCTTGGTCTCCTTCTGCACTTTCCCTCCTCCTAAGCCTCTCAGCCTTTCCAGCTGCTGCCCTCGCTCTCTGGGCAGATGTGCCCGCTTGGGCTCCTTTCCCTCAGCCACCACCCAGGGTCAGAGCCTGTGTGGAGTGGAACGTTGCCAAACTCTGGGCCCCTGTTTTGACCCTCTTCATTTACTTTATTTAAAATTTGTTTATTTAAAAACTGTAGCTTTATTGAGGTATCGTTGGCAAATAAAATTGTAAGCTATTTGAAGCATACTTTGTGGTGATTTGATATACTAGTATGTATACATTGTGAAAGAATCCCCCATCGAGTTAATTAGCACATCCATCACCTCACATGTTTATCTTCTTTTTGTGTGTGAAAACATTTACGTCCTCTGTTAGCAGACTTCAGTTATGCAATACAGTGTTCTCCCTTTTATACATCAGAGCCTCAGACCTTACTCATCTCATAGCTGAAAGTTTGTACCCTTTGACCAACCTCTCCCTTTTCCCCCACCCCCGAGCCCTTAAGATTCCATATGTAAGTGATACCACCCAGTATTTGTCTTTCTCTGTTTGGCTTATTTTACTTAGCCTAATGCCCTCAAGGTTCATCCATGTTGTCACAAATGGCAAGATGAATAATATTCCATTGTTCAGTATATCTATATCTCAAGCATGTAAAATGTTTGACATGCTTGATATACATATATATATATATATTTCACATATCTATCTATCTATCTATCTATCTATCTACCTTGTTCATCTTTGCCCCACCCCTCCACCCCCATTTTATCGACCTGAGCATCAGGCATTTCAGAACATCTCTGTTCCCTCTCCCAGTGGTCTGGCTGAGGAGCACTCAGACACTCTTGGTTCCAGAAACAGACAGTAAGGGTGGGGTGTTAGTGTAAGGGCGCAACCAGCAGACTCACTGGCTCCCTAGGACACAAAGTGAGGTACAGCTGGGACTGGGCGTGAGTGAGAGATATTTCCAGTCCTTTCTTAATGTCTACCTTATTCTACTCATCCCTGCAGACCAGTGTCCTGGGCTGACGGCAGCATTTCAGCTCCACCTGCCTTTGGTTGGCTACAGTGCTGACTCCCCTCCTGCGTTCTGTGACCTTGGAGCTCAGACCCTCCAATGTCTCAGGTCCAACCGCAGGTTTCTGGGGGAAAGAATCCGCTTGGCTCACCTTAGGTCAAGAGATCGCGCCGGGGCCAATGAGCTGTGTAGGGGCTTGTGGGGTCACCTGCAGTCATATATGGAGCCCGCCCTTCCCTTAGGAGGCAGGGAAGGGGGAAGGGAGTGCCTCCTTTCTGGTCTGTCACCTGTTGACCTTCCCTCTGCTCTGAGAGACCCATTACTAATCCTTTCCATCTGGAGCGAATCATGGGCTTTCCTGCAGAGGCCGTTATGCTAAATCAGCATGAAACCGAGTCTGAGACCAAATGTTCAGGGGAAGGTGTGGTCACAGAGCATGTCAGGTGGTGCGGTCCACATTTCGGTTGCTTTTGTCTGTGAGGCTTCCAGGAGTTAAAATCCTGTAACTGGTTATTGCCCCTGGTGTTGGGTTAGTCTATTTCTTCCCTTGTGCAGAACCTGTGGCCCAGAGAGGCGATTGGTGTTGGACCCCAGAGCAGTTTGATGATAGGGTTGGAATTCAAGACCAGGCCTTCAAAGGTCCTTAGAGAGCCTGAAAGTGGGCTTAACCCATGCCCTAGAAATCTCACGTTTGGGAATCTATCGTGAGAAATGATAAAACATGGGCACAAACATGTTCCTTGCAGCATTATGTAGAATACTGAGATGTAGATTGTTTCTATATTGAAATATCAAATATGGTAAAGAATATGGAACAATTTGAATGTCTAACTTTGGGGGAATGGTTAAGTGAATTATGCTGTATCTACTTGATGGAATCTTTATAGCATCATCAAAAATGGCCTTAATGAAAGACATAAGTAATGCAGATAAGTGTTTGTGATATCAAAAGCCAGGATGCAAAATTGTATTAACAATATGACCACGAAATAAATCACTCTAAAGAATGCACATAAAAATGATTGTAAATACCCACAGGGTTGTTGCTGGGTGACTTTTTCTTTTCTGTGCTTCCCAGATGTTCTATAAGCAGCATGCATTATTTTTATGGCAGGAGACCTCCCAGTTTTTATAAGCAACGAGAAGCCTCTGTAGCTTGAGTTCAAGTGAATGCCAGATGCGTAGTGTTGGAATGCTTCCCTGAACCCCATTGAGCCCCATTTGCTCTTTTATCAGATAAAGATAACATCTACCTCTCAGGCTCTTGTGGGATTCAAGAGAGGTATAACCTGCTTTCATGTCGGGTGTGAACACAGTAGATGCTCAGAAATGTGAGATGAATCCATATGGGAATTGCTTCAGAGGGTGGCAAACCCAACTCGAAGAGGCGCCCAAGGTGATCCCACACCCTCCCTCTGGGCACTGGTCCACTGTCAGGTCCTGCCTCCACTTCCTGTGTGATTCAGCCTCACTTCTCTTAACTCGGAGCCATCCTCTCGCTTTGCAGGAACCTCCCCCAACAGGCTTTTTTAAAATGAGAGGCTTAGGTTTACCTGTGGAGGCACCTGCTGGCTGGTGTGCGGGCAGCAGCTGGAGCGTGGCTTGGGACAGCCATTGCACAGGCTCAGGAAGTTGACAAAGGGAATCTGCCAAGCTCAGAGGGTTCGACATGCCCAAGGGGCTGAGGCAAATGTAAGCTCTGGTCTGTCTGACGTTAAAGCTCGTCCTTCCATCGTATCCATCCACCCCCTACTCACCAGCCATCCACCTGCACCCACTACCTACTCACCTACCCATCTACCTACCTATCATCTACCCACCCCCACCCCGACTCCCACTCACCTGTACTCCCACTTACCCATCTACCAGCCACCAGTCAATCCACCTATCCCTGTCCTCCCTGCTCTCCCACCCCTTCTCCCATCTAACAATCCCCACTTATTCATCTGCCTACTTACCCATTCTTCCTCTCATTTACCCACTGACCGCCCATTTACCCTTTCAGCCCCACACCCATTCGCCCTTTTCTTTCCCACCGACCAACCCACATATAAACCTGCCCATATACCCAACTCTCACCGCACTCCACGCCTTCCCTCCTCCCCTCTCCCCTATCCACCTCTGTTCATCTACCCACCACTTGCTCACCCATTCATCCAACAGTTCCTGGGGGCGTCCTATGGACCAGGCACTATTCTAGGTGCTGAATACTATTGGGGTGACGGCTTGTGAGAGAGACTGGTGGGGCACTGCCTCTCCCGAGGTGAGGGTTTGGGAGCTACCTGCCATCCTCTGACTCCCAGCAGGTTGGAGTGGGCTGAGGGGCAGATGTTTTCCTGGCTGGACCCGGCTCCCCTGCGGGGGGTGGTTATACCCTGGTGGTCCATTACCTGGCTGTGGGGTCAGCTGCATCACCTGAGAATGTGGGGATGTTGTTTCGTGGATGCCCACAGGTGTCAGATGTGTTTGAACCTGACTGCTTCCCTTACAGCAGCAAAGCCCACGTTTGGGTGTGGAGCCCATGAGTGTCTGAGGAGGGCTCTCCCTCGGCCTCATATCCCTCTTCTTGCTGGTTGCATCCCCTTCCTCATCCGGAAGCTGCTTCTGGACACGCAGTTCCTCTGGGCTTCTTTTTAGCCTTGAAACCAGTATGCATCCCGACAACATCAAGCTTTGTGTCTGTGCTGGTCCCGGAAGGGGTGGGGTGGGTGATGAAGGGCAGCCCAGGGCATTTATTTCCCCTTATTTATATCCCTGCTGGAAGGACCGGGATAACTCATTAACAGGGCCCCGGTGGCTGGAGAGGTGGGGAAGTGATATTCCGCAGGAGCCCTGTTGAAGAATGCCTGACCCTGCCGACCCCGTCTCGAGCTGGGTTTAATTAAACTGTCAGCACTGGTCAGAAGAACAAAGCCTCCCTTCCCATCCTGGTCCCCAACCCCCCTCAGAGGCAGGGGGGGCATTCTCTGCTGAAACCAAGAGCTGTTAAAAATGGATGTCCTGCCTCCGCGGGAAATTACCCGGCGCAGGAAGGTGACCCCGCTATTGTGCCATGTCCACTCCAGGCAGCAGATCTGCGGGACTGAGCCAGCCGAGGGCCCGAGCGTGAGGGAGGGGGCGCCTGTGGCCTCCCCTCTCTCTGCCGGGGCCTCCTTCCTGCCAGACCCGCCACCTTCAGATGCTGTTGCTCGCCCTCCAGACTTCTCTTTTCCCAGAAAGGAGTTTCCCCAGCTCGGTCTCATGAGACACCAAGTCTGTGGGATGTTTCTGGCGTGAATGATGGAGAGAAGCTTCCCCGGTTGTCGGGTTTGGGAAAGTGCTGGGTCAGACACATAAAGGGGGATTTTCAGTCCCTTTAACCCACTCATGCGCACCATGTCCGGAAACTCTTGAAAACTTTTTTAGGGAAATACCTAGATCTTGTGGGTGTAGTGACTTGCTGAGGTCTCAGGCAGTAAGGATCAGAGCTGAGACTCGAACCCAGGCCCCTGACCCCAGACCCCTGCACCCCCCTCTAAACCATCAGAACTCAAATGAGTGTGTGTGAGAGGCAGTTGGGGGAGTTTAACATGCAGATTCCAGGGCACGATTGTCTGAGCACCTGAGTGAGTAGGTGAGAAGGACCCAGGAATCTGCACGATCATCAAGCCCCTCTTTATCTGGCTCGCACTTTGAGAAGCGATGCCCCAGCATGTTGCCATGTCTTAGCAGGGAACCCCTCTTTGGGCAGAGCCCCTGTTTGCCTCCACCCAGCCTGGCTCTGGTGTGAGAGCCACACTAACAAAGACCCTCCCAAGGGCAGCAGCGTTGCCTCCGTGCAGAGAACAGTTTGGGGATTATGAGTCATCAATTATGGAGCACCCTGGATTCGCAGAGTGCTTTCCAATCATTAAATCCATGGGAGCTGTCAAGGCTCAAGTGAAAAAGGCCAGAGTCCCACCAGGCTGGCCCAGGAACCTCTGCGGGAGAGGCGGCCGGCCACAGATTGACATCCCTGTGCCAGAGCGGCTGACATTCCCAGCGTGGACTGATGTCCTCACCGCAGCCCCTGGCCCCTGAACCCCCCACCCCCACCTGTGCCTCAGAGGCCTTCACAGATACTGGGAACTCAAGGCTCGGTGGAGCCTGCCGGGAAGAGCGGGCGATGGGTCACCCCAGAGAATGAGCCCTGCTGGGGACGTTTTATAGAGGCTCCAAGGAATGAAAAGCCGCCGTCCCCTCCTATAGCGTTACAAAGATCAGCATGGAGCCAACTGAATTCATGGCATCCAGAAGGTTCTGAACAGAGAGGCGTACGTGGATGGAAGGTGGGGTGGTGGGGGCTGTTGTGAAAAAGTTGTAGGGGAGTGAGGATGTCTTAAAAACCATTTCAAAAGTTACCTAAATAATTTTGCTATGATATTGAACATTTGCAAATAGAGAAAAGCAGAGAAAGGTCAGGCAGTTGCTGGGGCCCAACACAGACCGGGAAAGCCTCGAGCCCAGAAATCAGAGAAGGGAGGGAGGAACTGGTGGCCCACACGAAGCGTAGGCACTGTTGACGCTCCTCCCGGGCCGTCAGGACAATGTCCGCCATCGCTTGCCGGCCCTGCCAAACCCCCTCGTGCTGGGGAAACAAGGACACGGGTAGGCCTGGGTCCCTGCCCAGTCCGGCAGGGGAAGCGGGAAAAGATTCCTATGTAACCACATCAGCAAAGCTGCTTTTGCCATGTAGGTGATGTCCACAGGTTCCAGGGCCAGGATGTGGACTTCTTTGGGGGCCATTATCCCGTCTGCCACATGGTCTTCCCTTTGGAGGACGGCATTCCTCAGTGACCAAAGCCCAGCCGGGCCCCTCCCTGCCTGGGGCTGTGGAGTGAAGTACACACACCATCCCAGCCCCAAGCAGACACTGAAGAAGGGCGGCTGGGCACCTCTCCCAGCTCTTCAGATTGGAGTTAGCTCCTTGGCACCGAGTCCTCTCTTTCCTCCAGTGATCACGCTAACTGATTAGCTATGGGACTCTGGGCATATTATTTAACCTCTCTGCGTTATTTCCTCGACTGTAAAATGAGGGGTTGGGGCTGTTGTGAAGATTAGGGGTGATTTGTATGGCGCACCCAGCATAAGGGCTTTGAATGCCATCCTCACCCAGATAGTCATCCTGGAATCGGGGGGTGGTCGGGCATGCCCTACCCAGCCACGCGACTCGGACGAAGAGGACAGTCTGCTGTCCTGGAAGTCCTCATGAGTTGCCCCAGGCCAGTGGGCTTCTCTGGCTCCTTTCTCCTCAGCCTCAGCAGGAGGTTCCAGGCTGAGCAGGGGGTGAGGGCCTGATTGCCGCCTGGTCTCCTGTCTCAGAGCAGGGCCTGCCTGTCTTCTCTGTGGGAGGCAGAGCTCCTTATCATATTTTGCCTCAGCTCACTCTCGGGTTGGCAGGCAGCTTAGCCTGTTGCCTGAAAGTTTTGCTCCTGCAGCCTCTTCTTTCTTTGGTTTTATGAATGGAAAATGAGATAGAGACTTCATATAAGTGGAAGAAGAATTTCTACAGCCTCTTTCTCAGAATGCATTCCTTAGGAGTTGACTATAATGTAGGTCTCTCTATTAGATTAACTTGGCATGAATATTAACGTAAATTATAACTCGTTACATTTAGACTCATGGTCTATTAAGTGCAAGATTTAAAGAAATAAACACTTGGGTAGGGTGCATTACCTTCTTTATGAATTCTTGATCGATCTCTACTTAATCTAATCTTAGCTTTCATGTTGAGGCTCTTATTATCAAAAGGCCTTCCTAGAACATACACATGGTTTTATTATTTTGGGACTTCAGGTGATCTTGGCATCAGAAGGTCAGTAGTGTTAAGTATATTTACATTATTATGAAAAGAAGCTCCAGAATTTTTTCATCTTGCAAATCTGAAGCTCTGTACTCACAAACAATTCTTCAGTTCCCTCACCCCAGCCCCTGGTAGCCATCATTCTACTTCCTGTCTCCGTAACTTTGAGTATTTTAGGCGCCTCAAATAAATGGGATCAGATAGTGTTTGTCTTTTCTGTGACTGGCTTATTTTACTTAGCATGATGTCCTCAAGGTTCACGCATGCTGCAGCATGTGAAGGGATTTCTTTCCTTCTCAAGGCTGCATAATATTCCGTTGTATGCATACACCACATTTTGTTTATCCATTCATCTGCCATGGGCATTTGAGTTGCTTCTATCTCTTGGCTATTGTGAATAATGCTGTTATGAACACGGATGTGCAAATACCTCTACAAGACCCTCTTTTTAATCCTTTTGTATATATCTTCAGAAGTGGGATATTATGATAGTTCTATTTTTAATATTTTGAGAAACTGCCATACTGTTTTCCCTAGTGGGTACACCACTTCACCAATACTTACTTTCTGCCTGTGTTTTTGATAGTAGCTGTCCTAATGTGTATGAGCGGATATGTTATTGTGGTTTTAGTTTGCATTTTTCTGATGACATCTTTTTATATGCTCGTTGGCCATCTGTGTGTAATCTTTGGAGAAAGGCCCTCTCAATCCTGGTTTGCTGGGCGACTACTCAAGAGACTCCCTGGAGAAGCCCAGAGCTAGAGCTGCAGGAAGCTGCTCCCATTGAACAACCCAGGATCCTTCAGCGAGGGGGCAGTTTCCCCAGCCTTTTTCCGGGAAGCCAGACTTTCCTGTCTACAATCAGGGTGGACCAGTGAGGAGGCGGGGGTGGTGGAGGGTGGGGAGCGAGCACGCTGAGGGGTCCTGGGCCTTTTGGCGCAGTGTGATGGAAATGAGCACTGAGAGCCAGGACGCCTGTGTTCGAGATTTGGCTCTGTCCCCGTCTGGCTGGGATCCCTTGCGCAAGTCATTAGCATCTCTGGACCCTGTTCTATCACTGTTGTTAATGAATTGGATGAGCATACAGAAGGGACGCTCAGCAGATTTGCAGGTGGCACAAAACTACAAAGAGGTGGCCATTATACCCAAAACGACGGAAATAAGCTTGAAAAAGATCTCCAGGAACTGGGTGAAATTAAATATTGATAAGGATGAAGATGGTGTTGAAAGCGCCGAATGGGCGGGGCCTGGTTTGGCAGCACTTGTTATGTCATCTTCAAGCTGAGGATGAGTCCTGTGGTAAAGTGGCTGAAAGAGTGAATGTCGCCTTAGGCTGAATTAATAAAGGCGAGGGGACAGGCCTGTGCTAGGCCGTGCTGATTAGAGCACATCCAGAGAACAGTGTTCAGTACCAGGCTCTGTGTTTTGTGGTAGGTGGTTGTGGGGAGAACACCAAGCATGCTGCGGAGGAGGACAGCGAACATCAGGAGCCGCGTGGAAACTGTTTCATGTGAGATACAGCCAAGGGGCCTGGGGCTGTTTGGTGTGATGAAAACAAATGGACAGGAACTCGAAGAGTAATTTTCAAATCTATGTGAAGGGCTGTCAACAGGACAAGAGAGTGATTTGTTTCAGAAGCAGAACTGGGTACCGTGGTGGAAGGTGTGGGGAGGTGGATCTTGTTCTGTGCGAGGCAGGCTTATTCTGTGGTGGGCTGCTCTGCTTGTCACCTGGTCCCTGGAAGAGTTCAAGGCAGGACTGTGTGTCTGAGAGGATGGGGGAGCCTGGCTTTGATGGGTTCGGTGCTTTTAGATGCAGAGCTGTCTAATCAGGGACCCTGGGAGGACTCGTGAGCTGGGGAGAGGCCGGGTCCACATGGTGTTTGGGATGGATGATCTGCTTGCAGACACGAGAAGCTGGCAGACGTGAGAGCCCGGAAGGCCCGGGCCTGAGCCAGTGTTGGAAGTTATCCTTTCCAGCAAAGTGCTTCCAGCAAACTGTGGAGCAAAATATTTACCAGACCCCGGATTCTGGCCCATGTTTTGGAGTCAAACTTGGAACAATAGAAATCAGTGAATAGCTTTGGAAATAGCGTCTGATCCGTAAAAGGACACAGAAGGTTTGTCCTGAGACTGGAGGTGCTCAACGCTCTCCCGGGCCCCCCACCCCAGCGATGAGCAATGACTCATTTCTCCTTTGAAGTCGAGGCGTTGTCTTCGGAGCCCTGGTGTTTACACCCTCTGCTCCCTCAACAAAGGGCCTTCTGTCGGTGGATCTAGGAGGCCACGCAGGGAAGGTCAGAAAGGAAGGTATGGACTGAATACCAATAAGAAGGGGAAGTGTGTTCGCGGCGGATGAGGGGCGCCAGGCAACTGGGGGCCCACTCGTGCTGTGCACACAGAGCAGAGAATGCCCTTTGGCGGGTGTGTCCTACTAAAGGCTCGGGGCCCTGGCGGAGGCGGGCAGGGGGGACAGGAGAGAGCGAGGAAATACTTGACAATGGGAAGTTTAAGCTCAGCCCCTGTTGGGGAGGGCGGGCCAGAACGTTGCAGGGCAACAAAGAGGCAGTGTGGACTGGTGACAGTTAGGGGGAAACACATGGCAACTAATGGGGCAGTAATGGGTGGGGAGGAAACCTGGGAAAAGCTGGTACAAGAAAGCTGGCGCATAAATTCTGGTGGCGTGACATCCCCTTGGCAGGGGGACAGGGGCCACTCTTTCACGCTCCCTGAGATGTTCTCACTCCCAGGGCTGAGGCCAGGGGAGAGGGCTGGGAGGGAAATGCACGCAGGGCCCCGGAGAGGAGAGCGTTCTCTGCAGGAGCCAGTGCCCCAGACAGAGGTTCAAGGTGTCCATTGCTCATGAGTAAGAAGGGGTGATGTGACCCTCCTGTGAACACCCGCCCCCACCCCCCCTGCCACACACACACTTTTGCCTGCACAGTTGGTACCACCCCAGGGCACTCACCTTTGAGAAGCTTTGCACCCAAGCCAACTCTTGGGAGTCACCTCCCGGTACCACATGAGCACACAGAGACCCCCACCCCCCACCTCGGGCCCTCCGCTGTGCTCGATGGAGACTCTGAGACCCCTCATCGCCCGGAACTCGCCTGCCCACCTCTTCTCGGAGACTCCCAGGGACATGTCAGCTCTCAAAGGGGACAGGATTTATTACTGGGGGCTCTGGGAGGAAGCCATTCAGCAGTTTGTAGTTGGACTTTTATGGCTTCCATGAGGTTCCTAAACAACCAGGGACATCCCGGAGCCCAGAATGGTGGCTTGTCGGTGGGAATTTGAATTTTCCGTCACAGACCAACTGTTTTTGATCAAGTTAATACTCTTTTCTTAGAAAATAAAACAAAACAGCAACATGACTTTTTATCTGTTTATGAGCGAGCAAAAGAGAGAGAGACCAGTTCTCCTCTTTATAACCTTTAGGAAACCTTTAGGGAAGGATAGAAAGGGCACACCTGTCCCCAGGCGTGGGTCTGGAGTGTTATTAAAGCGTTGCTGCATCTGATGGGGACACATGGGAACCTCGCTTTCTAGGCTTCTGCTGTGGGCGGGATTCTTCATCTGATTCCTGGCTGATGTTTGCGAAGCAGCAGCTGGTTTTAGGTGTCTGAGGAGATGGGAATTCTGAAGGGCTCCCCTTGCTGCCTGGCTGAGAGGCAGCCCTCCTCTGGGCATCACTTCCCCAGCTTGGCAGTGGGAACCCGGGGCTGGCTTCCTCCCCTGGATGGATGGGTTCACTCACCCGTCCAGCGTATTACAGGCCTGCTGCGTGCGGTCATTTGTCGGGTGCGGGGATATTAGGATGAATTAGATTTGGTGAAGGGCTTGGCTGGAGTGTTGACTGGTGGTTCTGTGGTTGCTGATTTCTCAAGTGGGTGATGGGCGTCAGCTGTGAGAATCTGATGGCTGCTTGGTAGCCTGGCTTTTCCCCTCCCAGTGCCCATGAAATGAAAGAAAGAAAAAGGAACGTGAATAAAACCATTAAAAATCATATGTCACAGGGACAAATACACACATATCAATGACAGAGCTGTTCAAACATAAACTTCCCCATGCTATCCATCTCCTGTTGTAGATGTGTCGAAAGGGGTCACTACACCTGGGTGTCGGAATCTCTAAAGGCAATTGGAAAAAAACAAGTCAGTTCCTACAAGTCATTAACTCTGCTGATGGGAAACAAAGAACAAAAAATCATTTTCGGCAGGTCTTTACAGAAACGGTGCGAACAAAGGCCGGAACTCACTTATCGATGATTTTTAATAGCATCTCTCACAGCCAGCTGGACGTGGTGTGAGAACTCAGATGCCCTCTGGGAAGGCTGTGGACAACTGGCCGCTTGAACATTGACCACAGACTGCAAATGGCTCTGTCCCCTGGGCTCCCGCAGGAGTGCGTCCCTCGCTGAGATGCACCATCTGCTGAGGGTGGAGGTGATGCCGGTGCCAGCTGTGCGTTACTGAAGGTGCAGGGGACCGGGAGGCCCGCAGGGGGCTGGTATGTACAGTTTCCATTTGCACTTGCCAGGTATCCCTTGTGCTGCTGGGATGACCAGAGTTGAGGATCAGGCATCACAGAGGCTAAAAGTTTGGACTCTGAAATGCTACAGCTCAGCGACTTACTACCTAGTTGACCTGGGGGAGTTGCTTAATCTTGCTTAGACTCGGTGATATCATCTGAAAAAGGAACTCCTTTAAATTGCTGAGCAAGGAACACATAAGAATTCTGGCCCACATTCTGTGGGGTAAACCATCAAGGAGTGTTAAGCTTCTATTTTTCTTGATAGGTCAGTCCTCGTCTCTCTAACAGTAGGAAATGTGGGGAAGGAAGAAAGCATTTGCCTTTCCCTTACCCGCTTGCCAGCCTCTTAACCTTATTCCATCCTTAGAACAGGTTCAAGCGAAATTTCCAGAGGTGGTTCTTGATTTGTAGTTTGATTTTCTGTTGTTGTTGTTTCAAACAACGGGAATTGGGCAACCAGAGGGGACTGAGATGCTGGGATCTGGGTCTAGACAGCAAACACGCTGGAGTTCTTTCCACCAAGAGACGTGAGCTGTGAAGACACCGCGCGTCAGTTGATGCCCAATGTTTCCCGACTGCGAGGTTCTGTAAAGAATTCCCTGTATTATTTAGGGGGAGAAAAACATTATTTTTAACGAAATAAAATAAAAATGTGCTTGTTTTTAAGGCTGACCCAGGGGACTGGAGCTTAATCAGCAAAAAGGCTCCTCTTTCTCTCCTCGGCCTTTGCGTGCACCAGGTTAGACGACGCTGGTCTTTACAGCTCATTTAACTCGGAGAGCATCGGGCATTGTTGAGGCTTTGACAGTTACCCGTTTTGACTCTGACAGGGAGGACTTGGCCCTGTTCAGTCTGTTCCAATCCCCCAGCCTGTTGTGAATATCAGCTCAGGTGGGGGTGAGGCGCCTCTCTCAGCCACCGCCCCAGGCATGTCACGTTATGGCCCGAGGACACGGCGTTGCCTTTTATACAACAAGAATGTGCTCCAGACCTTGCAAGCGTGAGATTAGGAGCTTTTTCAAACGCTCCTTTCTGCTCACTTTGCAGCTTTAGCAGCCCTCAGGGTGCGCAAACCATGCCCGCCGCACTCTGCAAAGCCCGACAGAGACGGTTTGCTTTTAATTTTCATTTGAGAATGAGGTGGGTTGTTTTTATTTTTCAGAATATGATTTATTCGTGTGTCCCCATTCTTTCTTTATCACCAATGCCAAATGCAGATGCTGACGCCTCAGGCTAGCCAGCCCTAGAGTCCCATCCAACATGAAATCCCATCACCCCAAGGACCCCAGAAATTCAGAAGCCACCCAAGGGTCTGGAAGTGCCTCGCCAGCCACCACCCCTTTTTTACCCCTCCCTTGGGCATCCCTCCCCAGGGCATGGAGTGTCAGTTCTCGGGGTTTTTTTCTTAAGGGCAGGCAACAAAGGGTTATGTCTTGAGATGCCTAAGGGAGGCGTTTTTAGCTGAAGACCCACCCCCAACCTGGTCATTGCCACTTTCAGAAACAGGACTCAGGGTGCCTCAGTGGCGTTTAAATGTCCTTCTGCAGCCCTCCCTCCATGTGGCCAAGTAGCCCCTCTGGGGACAGAGCCGGTCAGTGTGAGGCTGGAGCGAGGCGTCCAGGGAGAGCTGTGGAGGAGCGGAGGGGCTCCTGAGCGAAGGTGCCGGATGCGTCCCGCCTGGACTTGCCTCTGCTCAGATGTCAGATTTGAGGCCTTTTGTCTCCCAGGGTTTCCCTGATGCTCAACAAGAAACCGCTGCCCCCTGGGCATCCTCACTGTTGCTGTGGTTCCCAAGGCATCAAACTCGCCCCGGCCTCCCATGCTGGTTCCGTTTGTCATGGGGTTGCTGCTCACTCTCCAGCTCCTAGGGCAGTGGTTCTCAACCTTCCTAATGCCGCGACCCTTTCATACAGTTCCTCATGTTGTGGTGACCCCCAATTTCATTGTTACAAATTGAACATAATTAAAGCATAGTGATTAATCACAAAAACAATATGTAATTATATATGTGTTTTCCGATGGTCTTAGGTGACCCCTGTGCAAGGGTCGTTTCGACTCTCTCTAAAGGGGTCGAGATCTCACAGGTTGAGAAACTGCTGTCCTAGGGGATTCTGCACGTGAGTCCAGTGCAGCGGGGTGTTGAGGGAGGGCTTTGGAG
>NW_005871114.1:2017103-2056518 GCF_000147115.1 Myotis lucifugus
AAGTCCCACTGCTGCCATTTCTAGCCACGTCCCTGTGGACCAGCCATGCTGCCCCCTGAACCTGTTTCCCACCTGAAAAGGGGGACGACACAGACCTCCGTTGTGGGGTGGAAGCGAGGCTCCTGGGTCTCTGTCAGTGTCGCTCTGTGATGAGCAGTGGCTGCTCTGTTGTCCTGGCCCTTCAGCCCACTGCTGTCTTTAAGGGGCTTCCCTTCTTGGGAGGAGGGTGGCATCTCGTGGTCCCTCCAGACTGTCCCCAGGAGAAGCTGGCGGGCCATACAGGGCATGGGCACTGGGCCTCGTATTTCGGAGCCACATGTGTAAACTGGCTGCCATGTTACCATCAAATGAAGACATAGGCACTCAAAGGGTGGGGAAGGGAACAAAATTCTGAGCAAGTTATTTTGTATTATTTTTTAAAAATATATTTAAAATATGTTTTTATTGTTTGTTTTTTTCTGAGAGAGAGGGAGAGAGAGAGAGAGAGAGAGAGAGAGAGATATGGTTGCTACCGCTACACACCCTGAACTGGTTACCTTTCTGTACACAGGACGATGCTCAACCAACTGAGCCACACTGGCCAGGGTTGAGCAAGTTCTTTAGACAACGTGCTCCCCAGGCTGCTTTGCCATCTGCAATGGGTGCATTCACGTGAGAGGTCCTGGTTTTGAGAGGAGGTGCCTCCTCGCAGTGCCTTGGGTCTTGGGGACTTGGGGCCCTGATTCTGTACCCGTGTAGGTCAGCCTTCCTGGATGTCTGCAGTGTGAGGGGCGATGGTGAAGGGCCCAGGTCAGCCCGGGGACCTCCTCAGTCTCTTTGGGGTCACTGCGGTTCTCTGGTTCCTTTGGGAAGAGGTGACACTCCAGAGCCCAGGAAGCGGTCTCGATACCAGCTGCTATATATCGAGCACCTGCCCTGCACATGCACACTGGTTAATCCTCACCACGCCCGTCCAGGTGTTCAAAGGGGAAAGCGCATGTCACTTTTGCAGCAAAATGTGACACTGGAGGTCACCAGAACTGAGGTCAGCACATTGGAGTCAGCTCGGGAATGAAGGACAACGTGGGCTTGGAGGGAGGGCTCTGCAGGGGCAGGGGCGGCAGTGAGTCCGCTCCAAGGGGCTTTTGCCCATGAGAGGCGGCTAATAAAGCCCCAGGTGGGTGAGCTCCAGCTCACCTGGGAGACTTCCTGTGGCTCAAGGTTAGGGTGGGAGGAGGGCAGTGGAGGCCCAATACCCTCCTGCCTTGACCGTCCCTCCGGACTCTGCCTGCAGAAGTGGAGCCCCCTCATCCTACCCAGGGGCGCAGAGAAGAAAGGCTGCCCTTTCCCAAACTGTGTGTGCTTTTCCCAGGGGCCATTGTTCCCTGTTGCCAGGAAACCGGGGCCTTCAGGTGTCACCCGGGAGACCGGGGCCTGGGTATTCGGGTGTAGGTCAGGCACAATAATGCCTGCAGAATGAAATGGCATCCCCAGGACCTCCTCAATCATTTGTCACACAACTGTGGTCCCCAGTGACAGTGGAGACACCGGGACTTGGGGGGAGGAGATGGTGAGGGCAGGATGAGGCGAGAGGCATGAGATGGGACAGGCTAATGACCCCCCATCCAGAGCAGAGCAAACACACCCCTTTGGGGAGAGGAAGTGAGGCCGCCCGAGCCTCTCGGGGGACGCCAGAAGCCCGTGAGGGGGTCAGATCATGAGTCAGGCCCGCCTGCTGGGAGCTGGGAGCCTGCCAGGCCTCAGGCCAGATAATGCTCCACAACGTAATGGGACCGGTCCCTGGCCAGATCGCCCAAGGGCACAGGGAGAGCAAAGAGACTGCCCAAATCCAATGCAGCCAGGACAGTAGGCTGTCCAAAAGTGATGGCAAATCGGAGTGATGCGGGGGACCCAGCAGCGAGCAGTGGGGGTCGGGAGACCTGGGGGTGGAGTGGAGGCGTCACTTTTGAGCAGATCCATGACGTGTCCAGATGCTATTCTTAGGCACAGCTCCTCATAAACGGGGTTGAGCGTGAAGGGAGAGAAGACAGATGATGTGTAATCTACTTGCCACATAGCTCTCTTCCATGTTCATTCTATTTTTTAGATTTTTAATTGTGGTAAAAAGCACATAACAAAAGTTACCAACCCAATCATTTTTAAGCACACACTTCAGGAGTGTTAAGTATATCTCACTACTTTGCAAACAACCTCCAGAACTTTTTCATCTTGCAAAACTGAAACTCTATACCCAGGAAACAACAACTTCCCGTTTTTTCTGCCCCCAGCACCTGGCAGCCACGTTCTACTTTCAGGCTTCATGGATGTGACTACTCTGCACCTCATACGAGTGGAATCCTACAGTATTTGTCCTTTTGTGACCGGCTTATCCACTCAGAATAATGTCCATAATATAGCACGTGTCAGAATTTTCTCTTTTTAAAAAAATCCTCACCCGAGGATATTTTCCCATTGATTTTGAGAGAGAGTGGAAGAGAGAGGGAAAGACAGAGAAATACTGATGTGAGAGAAACACATCGATTGGTTGCCTCCTGCACACACCCAGACCAGGGCCCAGGCTGGGGAGGAGCCGGCAACTGAGGTACGTGCCCTTGACCAGAATCGAACCCGGAACCCTTCGGTCCACAGGCCAACACTCTGTCCACTGAGCCAAACAGGCTGGGGCATGTTCTTCCTTTTTGAGGCAGAATAATATTCCATTACATGGATTTACCACATTTTGCTTGTCCATCTCCAGTTGCTGTGTGTTTCAGTCTCGGGCGATTGTAAATAATGCTGCTTGAACAGGCCTGGCCTCACCCTTGAGGCTCGCTCTTATTGCCTTTATGATCTGGGCCATGAACAGGTGACCATTTTCCTTGCTCCTTATCCAAACACTCAAGGCCCCCTGGAAGTGGGACTGTTGGTGATTCCTTTCCCGCCCACCAGACGCTCATCGTTAGCTGTTTCCTTCTGTCTGACAGTGGGGCTGTTCTCTCTTGTGAAGAAGTTCTTAGTTCAGGTGGGGCAGGGGGTGGGCTGGGAGCCGGGAGCAGGAGCGCTGGCCCAGCTGATGCTGGGGACGGAGGCAGGTTGACAAGGTATAGCCTCTCAGGGGCATGGGACTCTCCAGTTCCGTCTGGCAGGCCCAGTGGTAACAGGTCCCCATTAGGCAGGGAAGCACCCAGTGAGACATTTGATGTGTGACCCGTGGACAGCGCAGTGAAGGGCATTTGGCCTTTTGGGTTCTGTGCAATCATAGCTTGGGGTTAAGGACAGGACCCAGAACTCCAACAGGGAAGGGGGCAATGGCCTGGTTCCTGGATTGGTACCTGGGGCGGGAGCTGAGGTGGAGTTCCGATGGACAATTCAGGTGCAAGGTCTTGGCTGTGGGACTGTGGCACAGGCACCTGCTACATGGGGGCGGCTCTGGAGGTAGCCTGAGGCTCAGGGCACCAAAGGGCCTTGCCCAGGTCTGTGTTGGGAGGGGATCCTGGGGAAATGCGGGGGTCAGCTTTGGGCTCCCTAAGAGGGCGGCTGAAGGAGGCATGCTACAACTCTAAGCTCTTTCACCATGGAGGCAGGGGGAGGGACTGAGACCGCAGGGATCCCCCGAGGCTTTGTGTTGGAGTTGGGGTTCCCTGAGCCTGCAGAGGGGCCAGTCTGGAGCCTGCAGAGAGGGGGGTCGGGGAAGGCAGAGGAAGGGGACGTGGTTGGCAGAGGAGGACCTTCGGGCAGAGGGCGTAGAACCTGAACTGTGCAGAGTTTGGATGCCCTGGGGTCCGGTCTGGGCACGCAGCCACACGGCTGAATGGGCAGTCATCCTTGCATTTTAAGTTTTACTTAAAAATTGGGGAGGAGGATGGGCAGTGAAGTGGTGAAAACAGTTTTGCGTGTTCCATTTACATCGCAGTTAATAGAGTGCACTGGGGGCCAGGCCCGGGCCCATACCCAGCTGTGCCATGTTGCCTAACCTCCCTGCCTCAGTTTCCCCACCTGTGCATGAGGGGACTAACGAGCCTCCCTCACAGGCTTGTTATAGCAAATGAAGTGATTAGTGAAGAGCCCAGAACAGCGCCTGAAACGAGGCAAGCTCTTAGTGCATGTTCGTTGCTGTTATTATCACGACTGTTGGTAAAACCGAAAACGGGACATTAAAGTGGATGCAAAGTGGACTAGTTGTCCTCTGTCTTTGAGGACCTTTGGGGGAGGCATTCGGGAAATGTCACAGGCTCCAGAGGGCAGACTGGCCTCTGTTGTCTGCAGGGGGTCTCCAGGGCCTGGCTCATAGTGGAGTCGCCATAAGTGCTGTTCATTGTGGTGAATGCGTGGTTGGCGGTGCCTGGCCGACTGGCAGAGGCGCGGCCTGTGTGCCCAGAGTGCTGCCGCTCACCCCTCCTGCCCGGCCCAGCACTGAACGGCCTCGCTTGCGTCTTCCTGTCCGCCAGGGGCGGAGGCCCAGGCAGCTTGTTTGAATGAGCTGCTTGAATGGGCCTGTTTGTGAGGAGCGTGTGTGTAGAGAGAGAAATGCTGGCAGAATTTAAAAATGGCCTCAGGAGGCGCCTCCTGGACCCTGGAAGGACAGCTGCACAGAAAGTGAAAGGCGGCTTCTGGCTGGGCGGCCCTTTGGGGCAGAAGGAAGTGGCCTGCTGTGTGCTGACCAGTGGGGACGGTCACCATCCTCCACATGCCCTCGCCTAGGCTGTTCCATGCTGCAGCCCTCACTTGTCGGGGTCTGCCTGGGCTCCTCCGACTCCAGTCTGTGTCCCGGCCACACACAGTTTGATGACCAAGACCAAGTTTGTCCATGTGGTTAAGGTCCCATCCACTCAGGAAACCTGAGCTCCTTGGGGGGTGGTGGGGGAGGGCATCCAGACCACAGGGCCCGTTTTCCTGAGCAGATCCAGGTAAGAAGCAAGACAGACAGAGATGCCCTCAGACATGCAGACTTTGACAGAATGTCCATGACACCACCATCACCACCAATCGTAAGGGCTGTGCCCGTGTGGTGTTCTGTGTGCTTGTTCTAAATCAGTGGTTCTCAACCTTGGCTGCACATTAGAATCACCTGGGAATCTTTTTAAAATCCTGATTTCTGGGCCTCATCCTCCGGAAATTCTGTTTCTTTGTTATGGGGTGAGGCCACA
Source organism: Myotis lucifugus (assembly GCF_000147115.1). Classification (NCBI taxonomy): domain Eukaryota; kingdom Metazoa; phylum Chordata; class Mammalia; order Chiroptera; family Vespertilionidae; genus Myotis; species Myotis lucifugus. The sequence continues at coordinate 2,022,230 of NW_005871114.1, forward strand.
ACATTGGAAACAAAGAAACAGAATTTCCGGAGGATGAGGCCCAGAAATCAGGATTTTTAAAAGATTCCCAGGTGATTCTAATGTGCAGCCAAGATTGAGAACCACTGTTCTAAATGCTTGACACTTAGCAACCCAGTCGCCCAATCACCCTCAGCCGTGAAGCCGTTGTCTCCATTTTACATGTGGGCAAAGCGAGGTTCAGGGAGGTGAAGTTACTGCCCAAGATCATACGCTGGAAGTAGGAGAGCCAGGGTTCGAACCAGCCGCCTGGCTCCAGAGCGCTTGCTCTTTACCACTCCTTACGTTTCCTCTCGTTCTTTCTTGGACCTTCTTAACGCTCCTGTGGAGCTGGGGTCATTATCCCCACAGAGCGGCTGATCAGTGAGGCTGCACGTGTTACTGGGCTGAACCCTCGTAACACTCTATGAGGAGCTTATATTAGCTCCATTTTACTTAAGTGAAAACTGAGGCACAGGTAGGTTAGTGATTTGCTTAAAGACACACAGCAGTGAGCTGAGAAGCTGGGATGGGGTGGAGATGGTCTGAGCCCATGGATTGGATGTGAACTGCTCATCTACAACTGCGCCTTCAAACAGAACGGCTAACTTTTGTTCTCTCCGAGGATTTTTTTTTAAAGGAATGAACTATTTTTATTTTAATTGTCACCTGAGGATATGTTTCTATTAATTTTGAGAGAGAGAAAGAGAGAGTGAGAGAGAGAGAGAGAGAGAGGAAGAGAGAGAGAGAGACACCGATCGGTTGCCTCCCGTGCACTCTGACCAGGGCCTAGGTATGTGCTCTGACCTGAATCGAACCCACAACCTTTTGGTGTCTGGGATGATGCTCCAACCAACTGAAGCCACCAAGCCAGGGAGCCAGGGCATCTCCAAGGATTCTTTTGGCAGGGGGTGGGAGGGTGGGGGGGCTTAGTTTTCAAAGCATATGTTTAAGGAATAGGGAAAGAATGGGGCGGGCAGCATTTTCTGCTGCCAGAGGCTGGAGAGACTGAACATTGATGGCTGTAATCCTCAATGAGATCCTTCCTCCCTCCAGCAGGATCTGGTGGAGACTAAAATTCATCACAGCAAACGGCGTCTTCTCTTTCCCTCTTCATCTTACTCTTGTGCAAACAAGAAACCTCAGTCACGATTCCAGCTGGGCATCCTCTGTCTCTTAGCAACCGCCATCAGCCCTGGGCTTTGGGCTCCGGCTCCAGGCGTGCCTTTCTTTGCTGCAACACTTTGTGTGGATCCTACACACACAATGCAGGTTGTGGGCCTCGGGGAGGAGGGGGTGTGCTAGCCCCCAGCCAGAGGGAAAAGGGGAGGCGCCCTGGGAAGTTAGGCAGGAGCTTTGGGTGAGGTGAGCTGGTACATGCACTCTCTCTGCTGAAGGGTGTGTGTGTGTGTGTGTGTGTGTGTGTGTGTGTGTGTGTGTGGCCATGGCGGGCCTGAGCTGCCTGCGGCAGGGCAGGCGTTGTGCCAGGTGAGGGAGAACCCTCCTGGTTATCCTGCTGGGCCCATCTTTACAATTACATATGCTCGTTCAGAACGCTTGTTTCTCAAATGCGGTGAAGAGCCCCCTGGGACTCTGGCTCAGACGTTCACGGAAAGGGAGGGAAAGAGCCCTGCGACTGTGGAGATCTGCCGAGAGAGGGAGGGCAGCCTGGACCGAGGCCTGAAAGAGGAGGCCTAGGGGGTGGCGGGAAGGCTGGGCCTGACCTCATGCAGGTTTGTTCAGGGCTGTTGCTTCTCAGTCACTGAACGTCTTTGCCTTTGGGGTTCCCCTCTCGTGCCCGAGGATTCGTCGCTTTAGTCTGATACGAACTGGGAAGAACCTGAGAGAGGTTCTCAGACAGGTCCCAACTTTACAGATGAGGAAACAGGCCCAGAGAGGCGGCAGGGCTTCCCCAGAGTCTCCCAGCTGGGGGTGAGCAGGGTGGGGAGCTGTACCCTGGAGCCCTGATTTCCACTTTGTAAAGTGGAGCTGGCATACACAGAAGTGAGCTGACAGAGCCCTGGGCTCATCTTTGTACCCAGAGAACCGGGTTTTGGATGCAGCCCCGGCAGGGCTGTTTGTGCGCGTGTGGCATGATCTGACCCCGTTGGGGAGAGACCTTGATTCCCTCTCTGCAGCACACAGTGAGCTGGCCCCTCCTGGCGTCTGGTGGGGACTGGGCAGGCATCGCCTAACGAATGGACAGTGCATGGCCGCAAGAGGCCTTGCCTGTCTTTTTAAAATTACAAGTCTGAATCGAAGGCTCTGTTGGTTTGGATTCTCTACAAAAATGTCAGATGGAGACCAACTTGTAAAACCTTTAAAGCCTGCCTTGGCCGGGTGGTTCATTTGGTTGGAGCGTCATCCCATACCCCAAAAGTTGCGGGTTCAATTCCCAGTCAGGGCACATACCTACATTGCAGGTTCAATCCCCAGGGAAGGCCAAGTAAAGCAGGCAACCCATTGATATCTCTCTCTCTCTCTTTCTGTCCCTCCCTTCCTCCTTCCCTCCCTCCCTCTCCCTCTCCCTTCCTCTCTCTCTCAGGTCAATAAAGACATATCCTCAGGTGAAGATTAGAAACCCCAAACCTTTAGAGCCTGAGGATGGTGGTGATGGAAGGATGCTTGGCCCCGTGTTGGATCTGGACCAATGTGGCTTCTGTGTTTATTCAGGGAGGGAGCAGGGGAGGGAGCATGAGGCAAGGGTCACAGGTGTGGGTTGGAGTCTTGCCTCTGTCCCTTCCTGCCGTGGGCCTTGAGCAAGTCACATCTGTACATGGGCTCAGGGGCTTCCAGAAAGTTCTTCCAGCGCCCACAGTCTGTGAGCCCCTGGGCAGGTTGCCGTCCACGGCCACCCATTCATCCACTCCACAGACGGTGGCTGAGTGGGTCCTGAGATGGGTATTGGGGAGCCTGGGAACAGTGCCCGCTCAGCTGTAAGTGGCGCTCACAGACAGCCTGCGGTTGGCATTTGTCTGTCAGCAAACACACCCCAAGAGGTGTCCCTTAGCCCTGCTCTTTAAGAGCCAGACTCTGGCCTAGAAGTGGGCTCATCAGGTGAAAATATCCACGAAGAGGTTTGCTTCCCCACCTCCACCCGGACCTCCTAGGTAAAGGCCGGTGTGGACCCTGCCATTTCAGTGGCTCTGAAACACCTGGGGAGAATGTGGTGTGAACGCTGGGAAGCAGGGAGCCCTCCACCCCCATTCACTGCCCCATTCATGGCTCTAAGCGGTTTTCTTCTTCTCTGAGGAACACCCACGCTGCAGGTGGGGAAGTGTACGTGTGTGCAAACTAACAGCGCTTTACACAGGCGTGATCCTTTACAGTTTACAAAACGCTTTCACATCGGCTGCGTTTCATTTCCACACGTGCAGGAGGCTCCCCATCTAAGCAAAACAGAACCCTAGTGTCTTAAAGTTATTGAAAATCTAACACCTGGTTTAAAAAATCAATTAGGACGAAAGCATATGAAATGAAAATAAATCTCGGTCCCACTCCAGATCTCCCGGTCCCCTTCCCAGGTGCAGCTCCTAAAACAGCTTCATAGGGAGACTTCAGAAATGGTCTCTGCACATAAACACAGACACACTCCTTTCCACATTCTCTCGCTACCTGCACACCAGCCCCTGCCCCCCGTCCCCCGCCCCAGATGGGAGCATGTCTTTTCTTTTCACTCCATAGCAGCACATTTAGAGTGGTTTCCTAACCCCATAGGCTCTCACTGCATGTTTCATCAAGGGTCATTAAATGGTTTTTAATCTTTTTTTGCTCTTTAAGAAGCAATAACCTTGCTACAAAGATGTCCTTGGAAGCCTGACCCTTGCATGTAAACATCTTTAGGTCTGTAGGACCAGCTCCTAGAGGTGGAAGTGCTAAGGCAGAATGCATTTATTTTTTGATGCTGCAGCCAACTTGCTGTTCAGAAAGGCTGGACAGATTATGAAAATCTTTGTTTTTCCACATCTTGTTCAATAGTGGGCATTATGAACGTTTTTCATGTTTGCCAATTTGATGGGCTAAAAAAGGCGTCTTGCTTTAACTTGCATTTCTTTAATTACAAGTGTGGCTGAGCATCCCTTTTTAATGTCTTCACCCAAGGATATTTTTTCCATTGACTTCTAGAGAGTAGGAGGGAGGGGGGAGGAGGGAAGAGAAAGAGAGAGAGAAACATGGACGTGAGAGAGGCACATTGATTGGTTGCCTCCCCCACGTGCCCCATGGGGGTTGGAGAACCTGCCACCAAGGTACATGCGCTTGACAGGGAATCGAACCTGAGACCCTTTGGTTCGCAGGCAGATGCTCTAACCACTGAGCGGCCAGCCAGGGTCCTTTTTAATGCTTTTAAGGCTGTTTGTGTTCCTTTTTTTCCTTTTAATCTTTTTTTTTTTTTTTAATGAACAGATGGGTAGAGATACTTTTATAAACCATAACAATTATATTTCGGATACAATTTTAAATTTAATTTTACTTGAATTTCACAAAAGAAAAAGAAAGAGAAGTTGATGGAATTGCTGAATTCATATAAATATTTCCTCTAGACAGGAGATACTTCCCCTAAAATAGCTCTTCAAGATTCATAAAAAGAAACAGTGAGAACATTAAAGGTTGAAGTCATTATGATTTTTTCCAAGGACATATTTTCATTTTTGTTTGTGAAAGATGAGTTTGTTGGCCTAGCCACACTGGCATGAACACGCAGTTCTGAAAATATCGAAGCCCTTCTGTACCAGTTGGTAAGTATCAGCCACTGGACCAGCGGTTCTCAACCTGTGGGTCGCGACCCCTTTGGGGGTCGAACGACCCTTTCACAGGGGTCGCCTAAGACCATCAGAAAACACATATATAATTACATATTGTTTTTGTGATTAATCACTATGCTTTAATTATGTTCAATTTGTAAATGAAAATACATCCTGCATATCAGATATTTACATTACGATTCATAACAGTAGCAAAATTACAGTTATGAAGTAGCAACGAAAGTAATTTTATGGTTGGGGGTCACCACAACATGAGGAACTGTATTAAAGGGTCGCGGCATTAGGAAGGTTGAGAACCACTGCACTGGGCTCTCCCTCTCTCCTGGCTGCCCCATCCCACCACCAGGACCAACCCCAACCCCACCCCCCACCCCCATCTCCCCATGACCTCCCAGTCGCCTTCAACACCCATCACTTCAGCACCCCAGCAGCTTAGTTTCTATCTGTTTTACATAATGGCCTCAGGTAAGGCTTTGTCTGCAGAAAGTATTCAGTGTGGAAACTGGTTGAAAACGCCTGCTCAAGGTCAGCCCTCAAGCCCTTGCAAGAGCGCACAGTCTGGGATTTCTGAGAAAGGAGGCCTTTCTCCTAAACACACTAGCTCCTTATGAAGTCAAGTGCAAGTCTCCATCCTGGTGTGATTACCTTGCATCCTAATGGGCAACAGACACACAGGCCTGTGGGTATAGAGAGCACCCCTGAGCTGGCAGAAGGTGCTGGAGCCCAGGCTCAAGCAGAGGTGCCCAGCCCTGTGCCAGGTGCTCATGGTCTCTAGATCCTCTCCAATCCTATGAGAGATGTTTCTTTGCTCCCTCCACTCCCTTCCTCCCTCCCTCCCTTCCTTCCGGCTCTACTGAGCACCTGTCTGTGCCAGGTGCTGGGGTACAAAGGCAAAGCTAGCATCCCCAAGACCTCACCGCCCCGTGAGAGCATCATCCAGAAAACGGCTGTGACTGGGGTGGGTGCAGGATGCAGTGGGAGCCCCAAGTGACTCAGGGAAGGTTCTCCAGTGGAGTGAAAGCTGAGCTGAGATTTGAAGGCTGAGGAAGGGCATTCCAGGTGGAGGGAACTGCATGTGCGAAGGCAGGGAGGCAGGAAAGAGCCCACCTGGTCTAGGAACTGTGGGAGGGCGATGGAGCCCAGGTCCAGGAAACCTGCTGGGTCTCAGAACCCCCTACCAGAACCCTCTGCCTCCTTGGCTCCCCGCTGCCTGGCCAGGAAGAGCCCCCCCCCTCCCCAAGCCTACCTGCACAAAAGGAGACGTTGAAGCTGGAGAGAGGGAGTGAGGAAGGAGGGGCCAGCTGGTGTGTATTTTTGGATTGCTTCTCAGAAATCTCCTCCTCTACCATAGCAACCAGGTGGCAGCTGGGGGAGCCTCCTGTGAGCTGGGCTGAGATGAGGGGGAGGTGGGCTGGGGGTAGGGACCTCTGCTCCCCTCTCTGAGCCTCAGTTTTGGCATCTAGAATATGGGCATGACAACCCAGTTGCTGGTTCTTGTCAACCCAGGTGCTCCAGGAAGCGGAGGCTCAGGCTGGACTCCTTAGGGGGAAGGCCTGGGAGGTAAGGGCGGGGCTGGGAGTGCCCTGCCTCATCCTGCAGCTGGGGTCTCGGCAAGGTGGCAAGGAGTCCCTGAGCCACGTGGCTGCACTTCCCACCAAGCAGCCTGCCCTGGTGTACCCACCGCACTGTCACTGCGGAGGAGCCCCCGGGAGCAGGAGACAGGGCTGAGGCTCAGACACAGGGATGACTCTCCCTGTGAGCTCCTGCAGTGAGAGGTCTAGGGGGTCTCCCCTGTCGGGGCACAGGGCTCAGCTGTTCCCGGAACCGGTCAAAGCCCCAAAAGGAGGGGCCTATTTCCTGGGGCTGCTGCTCGGATGACTACAGACTGGCCTGAACCAACAGGAACATGCGCTCTCCCCATTCTGGGGCCAGAATCTGAAATCAGGGTGTCTGGGCCTGTGCTCCCTCAGAGGGCTCCAGGAGTGGTTCCTTCCTGCCTGTTCAGCGGCTGGGGGCTCCTGGCCGCATCCCTTCAATCTTAACGTGGCCCTGCCCCCTGTCCACGTACGCACTTCCGGCTGATCATGTGGTCACGCCCCCCTGTTCACGTGGGTACTCTCAGGTGAAAACGTGGATTTTCTTTTAATATTTATTGTTGAAAGTATTACATAGGTCCTCCTTTTCCCCCATTAACCTCTTCCAGCCTGCTCCCATCCTCCGGGCTCTAGGCCCTCACCAGGGCATTGTCTGTGTCCACAGGTTATGCATATATGCATACAAGTTCATTGGTTGATCTCTCCCCGCCCCACCCTCTCCTGCCTTCCCTCTGAGGTTCAACAGTCTGTTCAGGTGTTCCTTTTTGTTCACCCGTCTCTCCGAGTCTTTTGCCCATTTTTCTGTTTCATCTAGATTTTATATTGGAGTGTGCTGAAGCTCAGAGGTTAAACCCCTTATATGAGGTCACACAGTGGGCACCTGGCAGATCTGGGGAGAGAACCCACTCTTCTGATTCCTGGTCTTGTGGTCCTTCCAGTGCTTGTGGTGCTTTCATGTGCAAGGCTTGCACTGGCCATACTGTGTGCTCTCAGGTGGTCAATGGACAACATGCTGGATATTTTGGGGAATCCCATTGGCCTAAGAGGAATGTGGGGGCCTTAGAGAATGTTTCCAGAACTAGGCCCTCCCAGGCTGGCACTTGATTCTTGAGGTGCTTCCAGATCTTGTTTTCCCTGATAAGCTGGGTGGGCACACAGTAGAAGTTTGCTTCTAGATCAGTGGTTCTCAACCTTCCTAATGCCGAGACCCTTTAATACAGTTCCTCATGCTGTGGTGACCCCCAACCATAAAGTTATTTTCATTGCTACTTCATAACTGTAATGTTGCTACTGTTATGAATCGTCATGTAAATATCTGATATGCAGGATGTATTTTCATTGTTACTAATTGAACATAATTAAAGCATAGTGATTAATCACAAAAACAATATGTAATTACTAGAAGCCCGGTGCACAAAAATTTGTGTACTGGTGGGAGGGGGGGGTCCCTCAGCCCAACCTGTGCCCTCTCACAGTCTGGGACCCCTTGGGAGATAACCACCTGCTGGCTTAGGCCCGCTTCCCTGGTCGCAGATGGCAGGCCCGGATCCCTGCGCTGGGGCCGGCGGAGGCTGGGGATCGCGTTGCTGCCAACCCCGGGGGTGGCGCAGTGGGATCTGCCTGCAGTATGCAAATTTAACGGACATCTTTGTTGGGTTAATTTGCATACTCTTCTGATTGGATGATGAGCGTAGCGAAGGTATGGTCAATTAGCATCTTCATATTTTATTAGTGTAGATATATGTGTTTTCTGATGGTCTTAGGCGACCCCTGTGAAAGGGTCGTTCAACCCCCAAAGGGGTCATGACCCACAGGTTGAGAACCGCTGTTCTAGATGGTTAGAGGTTTATCCCGCCAGCCTCCTCAGAGGCCCCTCCCTGCCCTCAGAGGATATCCAGCTGGCTTTATTGTTTGTACCTGTGAATTATTGATAAGGCATTGAATGGCCTCAGCCTAGGAATAGCAGGGCCCGAGGGAGGGCAGCACCGTGCTGGGGGTGGGGCACAGGGCTGAAAGGCGCCCACCTTCCCAAGGCCAGTGGTCCCTTTTGAATGTCTCGAGACTTCATGGACCTCCCTCCACTGCCTGCCAGGTCACAGTGGGACTTTTGAGCATGTATCATTTCAGAAAACATGCAGGAACAAAGCTAGCACGAATTTAATACCATTTTATTTAGATTAGTAAAACATGTATGAAGGTTATGCATATTTGTTATAAAAATTCAAATATCCAGAAGTATATCACGTAGAAAGTGAAGTCCTGTGTGGTCTCACCCCGAGGCTTTCTCCACATTCATGCTTTGAAGTAAGTCTGGTTTTCACTCATCCCCCTGGGTCTAATACATGGGGAGGCGAACTGTTTATTTGTGACAGGGATCTGACTGGCTCCTTGGAACCTATCCTACGCTGCCCGAGGCCTGGCGAACCTCTGGCTGAGGACCAGGCTTTGCTTTGGCACTTAAGTGTTTCTTGTGTGTCTGTTGCTAGCTGTTAACTCCTCGTGGACAGGGACCCTTATTAGTTCTTCTTTGCCTCACACGTGCCTGGCACTGGGCCTGGCGCATAGTAGGTGCTTGTTCTGGATTGTCTGGATTATTCTGACGTTCTGGAGAAATCTAATTGTCCGATATCCCCACAGGTTACATTCTTTGCCACAGGAAGGGCAGTCCCCCCACTTGCCCTCTGCTTGGAGGCTCACACTTTCACACCTCACTGACCCGTGGAAGGGATCCCTTCCTTTTGCTGAAATATGGCCTGGGAGACGCTGCTTGATATTTATGACTTTTCAGCAGACCCTTTAGGGAGGACAGGACCTTGACTTCTGAGGATCATTTCTTTGGGAAGGAGGGAGCAGAGAATGCTAGTAAAAGAAGGACCAGCTCTGTGTTCTGGGACAAATGCTACCCAGCGCTCTGAGCCTCGGCTTCTTCATCTGTAACATGAGATGGTAACAGAAGGTTCACTAACGGGTGTTTGAAGGCTCCTGAAGCAGGGCTGGCTTCACGACATTCGCTCTGTTCCTTTCCTGGATTCAGTGGTCGTTGCATCTGTGAACAAGGACCAGGGCTGATGTGCGAGTAGGCCTGGAGGGGGTGACCCTCCAGACAGAGACAGATGAGCTAGACATCAGGGAGAGCTGGTGCGTGGGCGCGGCCCCGACTTGGAGACTGTCAGAGGAACCTAGAAAAGGAGGCAGCTCCAGGGCTGACTTCCGACGCCGGCCCAGTGTGCTGGCTCACAGAGCAGCTCCCAGACCAGGAAATCCCAGGGAGCGTCCTCCACACTCAGCGAACACCTGCTGAATGGAGGGATGGGCTCCCTGCTGCTTTCCAGGTGGGCCCGCCGCTCTCAGGGCCTCCGATGTACGTCCTCATGCTCAGCTCTGGGCTGGCACCTGCTGCTCCCTCAGCTGGAGCAGGCCCCTCCCTGGAGAGATGCACTGAGTGTACCTGTGGGGCGCTCGCATGGACACGTGGTCGTGGTCGTGGTCGGGGCAATCTGTCACCTCTGGGTCTCAGCTGAGACTGTCTCCTCCGTGAAGCGTCTCTCACTGCCTCGTGGGCTGGACGAGGCTCCTCTGCTGTGTGCCCCCTCCATGCCCTTGACTTCACCTCTTTGTAACGCACAGCAGGCCTCGGGCAATTGTAATGATCTGTTTCGAGTCTGCGTAGCCCTTGCTACCTAGTGGGTGCTCAGGAAATACTTGTTGAATGAATTTCCTGACTGATATTGTTCACTTGAAAACAGGGTTTTGCTTGCCTACAATGGAGTTGTGGGAATCTGCCCGCCCTCACCTGATAACACGCTACACCTGCCTTCCTATGGGCCGTATCCTTATGCGTGTAGCAGCCTCTCTGAAGCATAGTTGGCTCTTTCTTCGTGAAGGAGGACAGCATCACAGACTGGAGTCAGAGCCTGGCTCCAGATGATGGTTCTCTAAGTTACTAACTGGGTGACCAAGGGCAGTGGCTCAGTCTCTTTATACCTCTGTCTCCCTTCTGTAAAATGGGTGTGATCACTCCCATAGTTACCTGCCTTGCTAGAACACCTGTAGTGTTGTGTGGGTTTCATGAGGCAACCCAGGCGTTAGCAATGCTCACATAGTGAGTGATAAATGAATATAACCCGTTCTTTCTCTGGTTTCATGTGCATCTGCTCTCTCAAGTATCTGGTGTCTGTAAAACAGCAGAGGTGAGTGGACTGAGCTGATGGGGGGCGGGGGGATGGGTGGGCACAGTTTGAACTCAGGTGAGGACTAAATGCCTGGGAGCTCCTACAGTAGAAAGCAGGAGGGAAATTGGATTCAGCAAAAAGGCAGGGGGTGGGCTTAAAGCACGTGCTGTACTCAGCCTGAGGTGTTTCTGGTGTGGATTTAGGATGTGAGTTCAAATCTTGGTCCCACTACTTGAAAATTATACATTCTCTTTCTTTTCCTAATCCTCACCTGAGGATATTCTCTCCATTGATTTTCAGACAGAGTGGAAGGGAAGGAGGAGTGGGGGAGGTGGAGAGAGAGAAAGAAACATTGACATGAGAGAGACACATCAATTGGCTGCCTCCCACATATGCTGGGGCTGGGGATTGAACCTGGTTCACGGCTGATGCTCTAACCCAGGGGTCCTCAAACTACGACCCGCGGGCCACATGCAAATATAAATATTGTATTTGTTCCCGTTTTGTTTTTTTACTTCAAAATAAGATATGTGCAGTGTGCATAGAGAGAGAGACAGAAACTGATGGTAGAGAGACACATTAATTGGTTGCCTCCCACATATGCTGGGGCTGGGGATTGGTCCTGGTTCACGGTGGATGCTCTAACCACTTAGCAAACTGGCCAGGGTGATCATTATTCATTCTTTGGACAAGTTACTTCCTCTGTCTGAGCCTCAGTTTCCTTTTCTGCCTCTGGGTTCATGATAGTGGCCTCATGGAATTAGTGCAGGCATGTGTAAAAGAATGTATACAGCACCTATACCACATCTGGCACATAGTATAGGTTCAGTCAGTGTTTAGGAAGAGAAAACCGGTGGGGCTCTGTGTGTAGTTGAAGAGTTGGCCACTCCAAGGCCAGGGTGGACAAACCCACGAGTCCTGGTGAGAGAGTGTGTGAGACTGAAGCAAGGAGGGGCCGGCTGAGTGCGCCGAGCGTGGCTTCGCAGGTGACACCGCTTATCGTGTAATTATGGAACAACTCTCATAAAAATGAAAATACGGGTCCAGATGGCAGGCCTTCCGTGCTGCTGAGAGGCAGAGCTAATGAACTTAACAAATCACTGGTAATTAATTTTCAAAAGCCAAAGGAAGCCGGGAGCCATGAGCAAGTCTGCAGAAGGAGAGAGTGCAGAGGGGTGCCAACTGCCAGCCGGGAGGCAGGTGTGAGATGCTGGCACTTCCAGGCCAGTGGGACGGAGGGGGTGGGGTGGGGGGAGAGAGATGGGTCCCGATGTCTTCCAGCCGTGGCGGGAGGAAGGGAGAGGCTTACAGGTGCTGTGATGGTCCCGACGACCTTGGCCACCTTGACGGAGCTCTTCCACATGCCCGGGCCCATGCCAAGCGTTTTGTTTGGATCCACTCTCATCTCAGACAGGCAGCTTCCCGCACTGCGTGGGGGGGAGGCGGGGAGGCAGGGCCGGGTCCAGGTGCTGATGAGGACCTTTCGCTTGGCCTCCCGGAGCCACAAGGTGGACAGTGGTCACGGTCCCCATTTCCGAGCATTTGCGGGGCGCTGAGCGCTCTGTCGAGTGCATCTATAGGAGCTCTTAGATCACAGGCATCCTAGGCACCTGCCCCCTCTGTGTTCTTAGCAGGATGCTAAACAAACGAGGTACCAGGGAAGGACCGCACCTCTGTCCAGAGCATCCTGCTGGACCCATGGAGGCCTAGGGTCAGGAAACCTGGATTGCAGCTCCTGCCCTTCAAGATGAGTTACTGCGCTTCCCTGATTTTTGTTTCATTAACTATAAAATGTGAGCGGTGGATCCAGGGCCCAGACTGATATAAAACAAACATGATAGGGGAGGGGTATGGGGGGGCCCCTGTCTACTCATTCACTGCCCCTCGGCCTCAGGCCTGCCTCCGAAGCCCATGGGATACACTTGGACGGCCATGAGGATCCCTAGGGCTTCCTCAGCCCTAATCATCAGAGATTGTTGACTTCAGACACCCCTTCCCTTCAACAGTCACATGGAAGTGGTTGTAGGGAGGGGCAGGAGGAAGGGGAGGTGTGGATGTGCTGACAGGGGGACTGGTACCCCCTCCTTATTTGCCCAACCCTGTAGTCTGGCCCTGCCCTTGTTAGCTGTGCAATCCTAGGTAACTAGCTTGACCTCTCTGGGCCTTGTTTTGCTCAACTGTGAAATGGAAATAGCACTTAGTGGGTGGGTGTAAGGACTAAATGTCGTAAAGTATGTAAAGCCTAGTAAGAGGTAAACGATAAAGGTGACCTACTGATGTTAAATAGATAAGTCTTGTGTGTGTGTCCATATTTACTCATATCTATCTCTACTGTGTGAGGCATATTCAAAGCTGGAGATGTAGCCACAGGCCAGCCCTGGGCCAGGTGGGAACGAAACCACCGATCTGGCTGATGGGGCTGAAATGTTTGGGTCCCTTTGTCTTCCTAGCTGGCTGCCGACACAGAATGGGCGTCAGGCGGGCCCCTCCCAGCTGCTGCTGGGCCTCCTCCCGCCTGTCCTCCGGGGGTCAGATGACAAAGCCGAGGAGGATGGGCGAACTGAAGGCGCCATCTCCCAGTCCTCCGGACACTCCCGGTGACCTGTGGGCACCGCCCGCCACACACCTCCTTCTGTTCACGGCCTGTCAGCCGGCTTTCTCCCTGACTGCGCTCCGATAGGAGCCTTTGTCAGTGCGTGTTTCCAGATTAATTAGGGAGGCTCCATGTCAGATGCTAACTGAAACCCAGATGTCGGCTTGGTTCCTCTCATCAAGTCATTTTGTACCAGTAATTGCGGAACACAGAGGCAGTAGTGAGGTTGGCCGGGGACAGCTCACTCCCCCTCCCCTTTCCATTAACAGTTAACAGACACCCCCACCCCAGAGGACCAGGGGAAGCACAGGGATGGTGATGCGCTGATGCCCTGACCTTCACGTCGAAGGTGGGGATCCCCAGAGAGCTTTCCTGTGGGTTTAGCCAGAAACCCTTTTCCCAGTCTAGAAACTGGGCCTGTGGGAGAACAGATGGGAGCCTAGCACGGTGCCTGCCCATCACGGTCCTCCGTGAGCAGTTTTGTTGGGTGTGTGGACCCTCCCAGCTTCTGGGTGAAACGGACCGGCCAGAGCAGGGCTCTGTTTCCATTTCTCTCTGAGCCATATTGGGGGAATGTGTGGGAATGCTTTTTTTGAGCTATCAGTGTTTGAGCATTTACTATATTCCAGTCATCAAGGTTAACGCCTTACATATATCCTCTCATATAAACCTCACAGAAACCTTCTGAGGTAAGGACGTTGTTTAATCCCAGTTTTCTGGCTCAGAGAGGGTGAGTCACTTACCCCGGGTTACACAGCTAGTGGGGGACAGAGCCAGGGGTGGAAATGTTCAGCATGTTGCTTCTGTCTGTTACGCACTGGTAGGAAAGACTAGCCACTTTTTCTCCCTCCCAAGGAAATGAAACGCATGCCCTGCTGGGCAGATGAGATGAGCACAGGTTTTGGTGATACCCTCACCTCTCTGTTGACTGTCAAACCCACAATGACCATTTTGGGGCTTGAGGAGGCTTTGATGGATGACATAGACGCTCACTTTCTGCTAGTTTGGGCTGGAGTTTGAAGAACATCCCTCAGGCTAAGGACAGCCTCTGAGAGCTGGAGCGAGCCCCGAACTCCACTGCTTGGCGGGACCCCGGCCCCACTGCATTGAGAAGTGGAAGTTGCATCAAGAAGCCTGCGGGCTCCTTGGGAAGGGGATGGGCATCCAAAGACGAGGGTGTAGACCAGCTGCAGCCCTCTCAGCTTGTGACCTGGGGCTGCTCACGTTACCTCTTTGAGCCTCAGTTTCCCCAGCAGCAAAAGGGGCCTGACGAAGCGGCCTTGGGTATTGTGTGACGGCCAGGCCTTCTTCAGGGAATGTTAAGGCCTGTGAGACCCAGACACCTCACATTTTCTAGACGTAATAAAGCAGCATCTGAAATGTTACCCACAAGGACGTGGAATAGCAACTCTCAAACATTAGAGAAATGAGGACCTGCTTGTTAGAAATGTGGGTTTCAGAGCCCTGCCCGAGACATTCTGCGTTAGAATTTGAGGCCGGAACCACATAACTGCATTTCGAAGACTCCCCTGGGGGTTCTGAAATACATTTATAGAATTTTCACATGTCAGAGCCAAGAGATCTTTTAGGCCCCTCCCTTCCTTTTATAGAGAAAAAACCGAAGGCTTAGGCTGCAACTCAGACATGAGTTGCCCTCAAGGGAAGCTGGGAACGGACCTTAGTCTGATTTTTTAACGATGTAATTGATTTTTCAACACAGTTGCTGGTAGCTGAGGAGTGACTTGCATGGGGGTGATATGACCAAAGCCTCATCCTTTTCAGATTCAGCGATCCAGGAGCCCTACATGCTTCCCATATTCTATCCCTTCAATTCAGGTGTGCTGTCGCCAGGTGGCAGTAGCGTGCTGTAGAGGCCCAAGGGTGAAATTTCTGGAAACCCACACCCTCATGAATTTATCCATTGAATAATCACATCTTTTTTTTTTTTTAACACAAAGATAAATAGCTTTATTAAACTAGCTAAACGAAGCAAAAATTAATCAAATAGTGAAGTGGAGAATATGTTTAGAGCAAATTTTATAAGCAAATAGATTACCAGAGAAAGCTGTCTTTTCTTATGATTTTTAAAAAGATATTGTTCCTAGCCCTCCCTGTATTTGGTTTGGTCCCCCCCCCCTTTAACCCACATAAGCTTTCCTGTACCCCTTCATGTGCTTTCTCTCAGAACCTCCGGGGTAGAGTTCCTCGGTGTCAGGGCCTCTTTAATTTCTCTTTGTGACAAGTGTTTTCTTTCAAGTCTGTCTCTCAGAAGCCACAGAGATGCAATTGCTTCCTTGTCTATCTTTCTAATTCCATCTTTCCTCCCTGAGAAGCAAGGTATCAGCACGCTTCTGCCACCCACACAAATAGTGACGGGCCAGGAGGCAGAAGACCAGCCGTTATTGGGTACTGACTCTGGACCACGCTCCCAGCCATGCACTTACAAGTAACCTCGTGACAGTGTGGGGCTGAGCGTGCTGTCAGTTCATAGACAGGTCGTCCGCTGGGGCCACCAGTGACTCCCAGGTCGTTCCCGTTCCAGAGCGCTGCCATCCTCTTGTCTCCATGGTGTGCAGGCCACAGAGGGCACATGGGCTGCCAAGATCTGCCCCACCTCTATCTACAGAGGAAGCCCAATGGCCCTGGGGCAAGGCCTAGACCTGGTGGCAGGCACCCGCCTGCCCCACTCCTTTGCAGGCCCCTCCCCCAGCCTGCAGCAGAGAGGAGGCAGGCACACCTGGGCCCCTGTCCCTGGGGAGCCTGATGCCGCCACAGCTGCTCCGCTGGCATTCTGGAGTGTTAACTGGGCAGGACGCCCAGCCCCGGGCACCCTGTCTCCAGCAATGAGCCTCGCCAGGGAGAGAGACCTCGTTGTCTGCCGTGCATAAGGGGGCTAGGGCAGGCTGCTGGTCAGAGCACCAGGGAGAAGGTCTGGGATGCCAGGCCCGAGCTGTGGGCAGTGGCCAGCAACAGTTCAGAAAGGGGTTAGGTGGGGGGAAGGGAGGGGTGTGTGTGGTGATGGATAATTAGTGTTTTTCCTCCTCCCCCTTCTTGTTCATCACCATCGCCATCATAATCGAAGACTACTGTTCAGTAGTCTTCATACCTTATTTCATTGTATTCTTATAACAGTGAGGGATGTTTTGTTGATTCTCCTTTCACATTAGAGCTCAGAGAGGTCAGGCATCTTGCCCGAGGTCACACAGCAGGCAAGTGAACACAGCCAAGGCTTGAACACAGGTTTGACTCTAGAGCCCCTACTCGGTGTGCTCAGCCCACGCCCTTGCACTCTGCCTGACAAGGACAACGCCCTCTGACCTCCTGGGGAGGCTCCGTTGACTCCAGCTGCCCCTCAGACCTTGTGGGAAGAGTATATGTTTTCAAAAGACTTGCAATCTGACACAGGCGTCTTCCCTGAGCCTTGGCTCCTTGGAGGAAAGGGCAGAGAGATACTGCTTCCACAGCACCATCGGAAGTCAGGGCGGCTTGTAGGTGGGGACTGGATTTCTCGGGGAGAAGGACCCATCACCCTCAGGTGTCCAGTGATGGAGGTCACTTCTTGGCCCTCCCCTCAGCTCTGACCTGAGTGACGGAAGACCCCACACTCACAGAAGGATGGGGGAGACCCAGGGATCAGAATTCCCATGGGTCTTCCAGCCGTGGGGCTGGGGGTCAGGGAGGCAGGGCCAGCGGGGACTGAGACTGCCCAGCACATCTCCCTGGAACATGGTGCCAGGGTCCACCCTCCTGGGCTGGAGAGCAAGTTTGCCAAACCTGTGAGCACCCAGAATCAGCCCCCACCCCTGCGAGGGGTCAAAGAAGAAACTGGAGGTTCAGTCACTGAAGAGAAGGCTAGGGGTGGTCCCCAGTGCTCTGAGAAGTGGAAGATTAGGGAAGGAGTGGCTTATTCCGAGTCCTCCATAAGGCAGCTTTAGGCCAAGTCTAGGGAGAGCAGCCTGACTCTAAGCCTCTGGCCCTGGCTGTGTGCGAGCAGAGCCTGCGTGGCAGCCCCTAAGCCGACCTCACAGGGCGGCTGGGAAATCACGCAGCTTTGGAGTCTGACAGGTCTGGTGACAAGCTGCGTGGTTTTGTTCCCGCCACCGGCTTTTCTAAAGCTCAGTTTCCTCATCTGTGAAATGGGAATAGCAGTGCCTCACAGGCTGGTGGTGAGGATGAAGCCAGATGCTACTGCAAAGGCTCAGCCCAGGCCGGGGCAGGCACGTTAATGCGGACTGTCCGTCCCAGCCCACCCTTGTCTTAACTGGTCCGGGGACATGCGGCTCAGATGACAACACGCCTATATTCATAACAAGCTCTGAATGCATGTCTCCCCGGCCTACAGAAAGAGGAGCTCAGGGTCTGTGGGGCGGATAGACGAGAAAATGCGGAGCTGGTGCGGAGGGATGCGTAGCAGGGGTCAGTTTGTGTAGGAGTGACAGGAGCCCAGCCGTGAGCCTCAGGCTACACTAGCTCCCTGGAGGAGGCGGCACCCGGGCTGGGCTCTCAGGGTGCAGCAGGCATTAGCGAGGCCAGGGCGGAGGTGAAGAGGGAAGGGCAGAGGGAACAGCCTGCGGAAGGGCAGGTGGCGAGAGAGAGCAGGACGCTGAGCCTTCGGGCCAACGTGTGTGTGTGTGTGTGTGTGTGTGTGTGTGTGTGTGTGTGTGAATTGTGAGCGGGATGATGTGAGCTCAGAGGGTTCAGGTTCGGCCAGGATCCGTCAGGCTGCTGAGGGGTTTGGATTTCATCCGGAGAGCGGTGGGGAGCCTCGGGCAGATTGTAGGCAGCCGAGAAGCACAAATTCCCTCACAAATTCCCTGTGGTCCCTGAGCTCCCAGTCTTACTTTCACGGTGTGTTAAGTTGATGGCGATGAGTAGCGGGGCGGCGGGCCATCTGGATGTGGATGCGAGCGCGGCAGACAGAAGTGTGTGTTCGTGGAAACGAGCCCGTGTTCCCAGGTGAGCGCAGCCTGTGCCGCAGACACAGCCCCGTTTGTCCGACGCCAGGCGCTCCGGAGAATGGGCCTTATCAAAGCAAAACATTTGGTTATAAATATTTATAAATATGCGTTGGATTGAATTGCGCTTTGGTTCATTCACCATTTAGATCTATAAATATTTGAGAGGCTGCTTGGCATCGTGAAAGACGCGGTCTTTGCAGGCGCGGACGGCGGGGTGTCTTTGATGTCTCCCTCGGCGGCGGCAGGGCCGGCCCCGTGACTCTGGCCTTGTCACTTCACCTCTCGGAGCCGTATTTTCCATGGCGATGACGACCCCGTCTCGTACAGATGAGACCTAGAATGACCTTTGTGGGGAGCTAGCAGGTGCTGATGACATGATGGGCACTTAGTAAGTGCGGCTGTCATTATTGTGCATTTGTCTCTGTGGTTTTTAATCACTTCCGTGGGCAGGACATGAGTGGCTGTCCGGTGTGGCGTCCGCATTCCTCAGAGTCCCGGCCCCTTTTTGCCTTCAGATATTCCTATCATATTATTGTCAGCCTTTCTTTGTGAAAATAAATTTTAAAAAAAGAATTTTTGATAATACAAAAGAAGATTGAACATGCGTTATCCATAATGCGTATTTATAATCTATTAGTGGCACAGCATAATAATAAATTGTGTGTCCATGAATTCACCCCCTAATTGAAGCAAAAGAGCATCACGGGGCTGCTTGAAGGTCCCTGCCCAGCCTGGTCCCCCCGCCTCCCCCCCCCCCACCTCGGCAACAGCGGAACCACTGCACTGATTTTTGTTTGTGATTTTCTTTGTAGTAGTACTACATGTATATTTATATATAAGCATTAGTTGAAGTTTTGCTTATTCTCTAACTTTTTATAAAAGGAACCAAACTGTGCACATTCTTCTGCAACGTATGTTCTTTTTAAACTCAGCCTCATGTTTCAGAAATCCATCCACGGTGATGTGGGTGGCGGTGGCTCCTGCATGGCACCACTGGATGGGATTCCCACCATGCACCCATTTTCTTGCAGGTGTGTATTTGGATCGCTTCCAGGTGTTTCTTAGTTGAAGACATGGGAGTGGGATGGCTAGGTCATGGGCAGGTGCTCTGTTAGCTGTCCTGGCGTATAGCAAATTGCTTTACGAAAGGGTTGTACCAGTCTGTCCGTTTGTCCACTTTCCCCCTGTGCCGTTCTCAAGGCTCTCAGTCACCACGAATGTTTTGTTGAGGCGTGAGTGGGAGGGGCTGGCTGGCCTTTGGTCGTTGCGGGCCATGGGATGGTCCCTGTGTCTTCTCCCCGGGCGTGATTCCGACAGGCAGAGAATGAGCCAACAAACCTTCGCAAGCAAAATCTAATTTCAGTGGGTGTTGGGTGGCCAGTGGATCAATGAATAAGCGACGAGTGCTTTCCTGTGCCTCGTTTTTGCCGGCCTGGGCGGACAGCAGGTGTCTACCATAATGACTGCTTGGATGGGTATCTGCGGAAACTGGGCTGAACACACTGTTCTCTCCTTTCAAACTCTGTGCCATCTAGTCTGACTGAGCTCTGCGAGCTGAGAGGAGGCCAAAGGTTTCCCCGTCTCCCCGAGAGCAGGGCCACAGGGCTGTGCTTGAAGGCTGGCTCGGCCCGGCTGGCACAGGTCTGCCGGCGATGTTTCTCTTTAATGTGCCGCAGAAGGAAAATGAGAGATGACTGAGCAGGCACAAAAGCCGTGGGGGATCACACGCGCCAGCCCCAGCCCGAGGCCCTCCCCTGTGCTGGGGCTCCCACACGGCCAGCAGGAAGCTCCAGGCAGCAGTCCTCCAATATTGACTTTGAAATGTTAATTTCCAGGCTCCATCCTTTCATGCCTTCCTCTCTGGGCCACAAGGCTGACAGTGTGAGGGGGAAGATGGCAGAGGCAGAGAGCGAAGGGATGCAGAGAACAGCAGGGGCCCCCAGCTTCTCACCGGGAAGGGTCCCCGCCGGGCTGTTTCCAGAACCTTCTTCTGATCAGAGCCCGAGGAGGAAGGCACGTCTCCTCCCCCCAAATCTCAGAGGCAGTGCTGTCCTGCTTTCTTCCTGTAAGTGCCGCCGCCGAAGAGAGTAGCTGCGGCTGCAGATGGCCTCCAGCACTTGGGCTTCAGTTACTGATGTAACAGCAGAACCCACCACATTTGTTGACACTTAGCACGTGCCAGGTACTATACCAAGCTCGTTAGAAACCTCTTCTCCTTTAGTTCTTTCAAGAATCCTGCGAGGGTGTCATTTTCTATCTCAGGTTTACACTTTTACCAGGGAAGTAAAAGGACTTGTCTTTTGTCAGTCACGGCACCTTGACCCTGG
Source organism: Myotis lucifugus (assembly GCF_000147115.1). Taxonomy (NCBI): domain Eukaryota; kingdom Metazoa; phylum Chordata; class Mammalia; order Chiroptera; family Vespertilionidae; genus Myotis; species Myotis lucifugus. The sequence goes on from NW_005871114.1 coordinate 2,042,635, forward strand.
ACCCACCCTCGGACCCAGGACCGCTGAGTCCAGAGCGGGGCTCTTAGCCACCCCTGTATCCCTTACTCCGGTTTGGATCCCTCACGATGACCCCGGCGGGGGGTTGTTCCGTGTCGCCGCCGGGAGGTGGATTGGGGTGTGAGCTGGGACCTGGATGGGGTGACAGAGCCTGGGCCCCTGCAGTGCTCTTCATTCAGTGGAGGAAACGGACAAGCTGAAAACAGGACAGTTCACATTTATTGCACCAGCCGGGTGCTGGGCCAGATGCTTCCCCTGAACGATTTTCCTTAACCCTCAGCACCATTCTTCTCCCGTTTTGTGTGAGGAAACTGAGACTCGGGGGGTTAATGACTTGGCTAAAGTGACAGACTCAGTGGCGGAGCCGGGATGTGAACCCAGGCAGCCAGGGAGAGCCCACCCTCTCCCCCTCCTCCTGCTGCTTCTTTCCTTCCACAAGGTGCTTCACACAGGTACCCGCAGGGGGCTGTATAGTCCCGGGGAGGGCACGTCCGTCCGTCCGTCCGTCAACTCTGCTTGTGGAGGGCAGGGGTGGGTGGAGAGAGGACAAGGTGGAGGCCTGGAGGACTTCCCAAGGAGGCATCTCTGGGCAGATGGGGCAGGAGGGCCGTGACCTGGGGCAGGAAAGACTTGGCTTCAAGTAGGAATATTGTTTCTTCCCAAACCAGAGCCTCACCAATTGATCTGTCTTTGCACAGTGGCCTCATGCTGGTGACTCCTGTTCTGTGTGGGTGAAATGGGCTCCCGCTTTATCTCCAGTGCTGGCCCTAGCCGTGGGCTCCATGCCTCCACCAGCCACCCCTCTCTTGGCTGGGATGGCAGCACGTGGGGTGGGGCCAGGTTTCCAGCATTCAGGGGCCTCAGCAGGGTGGGGCCTGAGCTTCTCCAGCCAGACCCTGAGGCTGCTGGAGCGTTTCCTTGCAATCTCCTTTATTTCTTCTTTAGAAGTTCGTGCCGTCTTTGAACAGTCCTCTCTGGGCAGCGAAGAGAGACAGGAACTGGTCCGAGACCAAGTGGGCTTGAATGCCGAGGGGAATCAGCAGACCCTGGGGCCCATGTGGTGCAGTTAGGATGTGAGGCTGCAGAGCGAAGGGAGACCAGAGGTCCAGGGGCAGCCAGGGACACAGGCTGCCTGCCTTCCCTGTTTTAACAAAGGAGACTGAGTCTTCACAGACTCAGCTCAGAGTTAAAGCAATACCGCGCTTCGCATTTTACAGCTGGGTAGTGTTGTCGAAACACATGGCCATTGGCATGTCACTCACCCTCACAGGGTGAGCCCGCGGGCAGGTAGGCAGGTCATGCTTGTCTCTGTTTCTGACACCTTCCTGATGGCGTCACTGCCTTGCGCCTTTCCTGGCGTTGGGCCTCTGTCCTTGGCGATCACCTGGAGGACGCTCAGGCCTCCCTCTCGCATTATAACTGGTGGCTCAGAGTGGCTGCGCTGCGGGAAGTGTAGACTGTCGCCCCCTCTGCGGACGCCCAGACGACGGTGCGCGGTGACATTTATCAGCTGCTCCTCTGCCGCTCTGAGAGGCCTTTCTGAAGTATGTCCCGGCAGACGTGGCATTTCTCTCTCAAAGAGCGTTCTGCCTGTTAGTCCCGTGAGCAGACATTTCACTGGCAGCCCCTCTGGCTCAGTGATCAAAGTGTGAACTCCCCTCGGGCCACAGCCCTCTCTGGAGCTCTGGCCTGTTCACCCAGGGGTGGAGGGGCACAGCACAAAGGTCAGAGCCTTGGGGTGACCCCTGGTTCTGGCTTCTCCAATGGTGAATCGGCTGACCTGGGCCAGTTACAAAACCTCTTTAATCTCAGTTTCCTTATTTACCAATAAAGATAAGGGGGGAAAATAAAGACCACTTCACAGGGTTATTGTGGGGATTAAATGCAATAACATTTGTTTTGAGCCCAGCAATAAACACTCAATACCCATGAACTTCCTTTCCTCCTTTGGGATCAGGAAAACCTGAGTTTGAATCAGAGGAGGCCTGTTAGGGGCACAAATGCTCATACCAGGGCCCAGATCCATCCATCCGTCCATCCATCCATCCATCCATCCATCCATCCATCCATCCATCCGTTTCTGTCTCCCTCTCTCCCCCAATCTCTTCCACATTGGCCGAGTTCTCAGCACTTTCTCCATTCATGTTTGAAGGTGGCGGCAGCAGTCTTAGCCTGGTACCCTCTTAGCGCCAAGTCCACCAGGAAAGAATGTTAGCTCCAAGTCTCAGAGTCTCATCTTGGACCGGCCGCCATGGCCAGAGAAATGATGGGGCGGCCCTGGAGCTGAGAGTGGAGTCATCTCCACTCGGTCACGAGAGCAGAGTGGGGAGGGATGGAACCCTGAACAGAAGGTGGGGTTGTCATGGGAAGGAGGATGCTGCAGACAAAAGCAAACAGAACAAAAACATCGGGTGTCCATTAGAGGTGCCCTTACGGGACCTGGGATCCAACTGGGCGTGCCCCTGGCAAAGGCCTTTGACCAGATTCTGGGTGCTGGTTGCTTCTCTAGCCGGTCACTTCATCTGTGGATTTCTGGCCCTGGGAACGGATAACCAGGTCAGATGGCTTGAGGAAGAGGAGCCCGAGCCTCCCTGAGAGACCGAAGTAACAACAGTTCATGAATCCTGGCCCCATTGTCACTTTGAGTTTCTTAATTCAGACCCTGCCCTGTGGTCTGTGATTTATCTGCTTCTGGTTAGCCAGTCCTCTAGAAGGTTCTGACTCCTGTTTGATCTGTCATCTCTTCTTGCCTCAGAAAACCATGTGGGAGCCTTGCTGCTGTCTCCGTGGTTGAGCGTCAACTCATGAACCAGGAGGTCACGGTTCGATTCCCAGTCAGGGCACACGCCCAGGTTGTAGGCTTGATCCTCAGTAGCGGGTGTGCAAGAGGCAGCTGATCGATGATTCTCTCTCATCATTGATGTTTCTATCTCTCTTTCCCTCTCCCTTCCTCTCTGAAATAAAAAACAAACAAAACAAAACAAAAGGTATGCAAAATGGACATGGATGTGGAAAATAAAATTGCCCTCCACAAACCTATACCAGTTTATGTTAAAAAAAGAAAAGAAAACCATGTGGGAGTTCAGTGATCTTTAATATGTTTTCTATAAAGACAGGCAGCAATCCTGTCCCCGCCCTGATTACTCCGCGGTTGTTGGAGGCCTCTGATGTGGCGAAGTGCTCCCCAACCCCGACCTTGCAAGGATGGCTTCAAATGCCTCTTCATCTGCTCCTTGCCTCCCTGGCTGCTTCAGGGCCGTTGGGATGTGGGAAAGATGCTCTTCCTCCAAACTCAAGGCTTGAACATGGCCACATGCCATGCCAGGCGTGTGCATGCGTGTGCGTGTGAGAGAGAGAGAGAGAGAGAGAGAGAGAGAGAGATTGGGCAGGGTTTTTGAATAGTCTCCTCCTCTTTATCATGACCTTGTTCTTATCTTGTGAAATACTTACCTGCATCTATGGTCACAATGGAGCGAAAGTCCTGGGCTTAATGGTGAACAGGACCGAGCAGTCATTAGGCTTATTTTTGTCTGTTGAGGTTTTTGTTTGTTAAGGAAGAAGAGTCCCCCACCCCCCCCCCGCTGCCCCCCCACCCCCGCATCCTTTTCCATGTATAATTATACCAGCTCCTTGAACAGGCTGAGAGAGACCAACTCTGCCCCTTTCACAGCTTGCCTAAGTCTTGGCCAGATCTCTGCCAAGAGGACAGGGGCGATAGGGGCTGTGGGTTTATCGAGTTATTCTGAATTTTACAAGGGCTTATTCAGCGCCACGGCTAAGGCCTGCGAAGTAGCTCAGTAAGTCACTATCCAGTGGATGGTGGCAGGAGGCAGAGGGAGGATTTGGTGGGGGATGAGACCAGCACCAAGGTTGGGAAGAGAAGGTCTGTGAGTGGCCTGGTGTGCTTGGCTAATGGTGGAGACATGACATCCATCTGGGGATGCACGAGGGAAGCCCTTGCTGAGATGGGTGTGATATGGGTAGTGCTGAGAGGGGAAGGCCTTTGGGAGGAAGGGAAATACACAGGGGAAAGCAATGAAGAGGGAAGATGTGCAGGTCTAGGAAGAATGAATGTGCAGCTGGGCACAACCGTCGGGGTGTTAGCTGGACGTGTACCTTGGGCCTTAGTTTAGGGGAGCTTGAATCTCAGACAGAAGGACCTGGGGCAACTCTGTAGGTAGAAGTGCTTTGAGTGGTGTGAGCATATGCATGTGTTGGGCGACCACACAGATGTTCAAGGGGTGATGTATGACAATAGCTAGTGTTAACTGAACACTTACTATGTGCCGATACTGCTCCTGGTGCCTTACATGCACTGTCTTTTAAATCTAAGTTGCTCTTCTGTTCAGAACCCCCTGATGGCCTCCTGCTTCCTTCAGAGTGATACCCAAAGTCCACTTCCTACCACTCTCCCCCCTTCCCACTCCAGCCCCCTGACCTCCTTGCTTTTCTTTGGACACCACCCAGGACCTTTGCATTGGCTGTTGTCTTTCTTCCAGATACTTACACAGTGTGCTCCCTCCCTTCCCGTGGAGGCCAGGAGCGGCTGAAGCCTGCCCATCTTTGAGCTGTTCACGTAACCCCACTGTGCGCACCCCTCCTCGGTTGTGACCAGGTGACAAATGCTTAGGGACTCTGGGAGGGTTTTTTCAGCTTTGTTTTTAATGGTGGTTTTGTTAGAAGGAACTTTATTCCCAGAAGGTTCATTAATTGTGGGCGTTGCACTTTGTGAAAAAATCGCTGTCTGACTGGGTTTGGAAATCACACCATGTTCTGCTCCGATGTGCTCAAATGAATGTTTAGAGGAGAAAAAGAAGAGTGTGATTGTTGTAAAAATTAAGCAGTTTGGGGAGAGAGCTGGGAGCTTGTTAAAATCATCGCGGAGAGGCCTCGGAAGTGGTTACTAAGGAGACCAATGGTGCCTGCCTTTTTGGTTACCTGGGGGGTGTTGCTGGGAAGCTGCTGCTGGGAAAAGGAGTGTTGGGGGCTTTCAGAAGGTTTGTGGCGTCCACTCCACTGCAGCTGCATCCTCGTCTCTTTTGCTGCAGGAAAAAGAAAGGAGATACCTGTGTGGATGTTGGGGGAGGCTGGCCCCCTACTTTAGGGCAGTGGAAACGAGGGCAGCACCTTATTCTCCATCTCATAGCCCCTCCCACCAATGCCTCACTCTCCCCCCTGAACTCCCACCATGCACTGTGCTCACACCCGCCTTTGCTGTGCATTTGCTGTTAGCTCATTGCCCACGGCTCTTCCATTCACTAAGTCCAACCCGCTGTCCTGGGACTTGCAACCACTGGTCACCCATCCCAGCTCTGCCCCCTGAGGATATTTGGAGAAGCAGTCAGCTTCCCTAATGCCCCCAGCTTATAATCATAGCTGCTACTCCTCAAGGGCACCTACCAGGGACCACGCCAGTGCCACCTGTTCACGTCCAGGATCTCCTCTCATCTTGACTTCACAGTGGAGACGTGGAAATGGGTCCTGGAGACTTGCTGGACTTGCAGCAGGTCCCAGGGCTGGTGAATGAAGAGCAGGCATGCAGACCAGGTCTGTGGGACCCCAGAGCCTGGACTCCCCAGACACAATGGAGAGCAGGTCTCCTGACTTGGTGGCTGTCTGTGTCATGACAGCTCACATTGGAGCCCACTGAGCTCGCCATCCTCTGAAACTCAGAACTGCTCCAGACCTGAGCTGTGGCCGAGCCCGGCTGCTCCCATCCTTCCCTGTGTGAGGTCAGAGCCATGGTGGTACCATGTTACACACACTCCGTGGTGGACAGTCTGTAATGGTCTCTGACGGTGTGCAGAGCGTTGGCCTGTCTCCAAGGTCATCACCTTCAGGTGTCCCCACAGTGCCCTAGACCAGAGCTTCCCTAGCTTTCATGTGCACCTGACTCACCTGGGGGTCTGTATCAATGCAGATCCTGATTCGGTAGGTCCAGGAGGGCCTCAGTTTTCTGCTGTTCCAACAAGCTCCCAGGTGACACCACACTTTGAGAGGCAAGAGCTGGACCCAATAGAACGAGAGCACCGTGAGGGCGGGATCCCAGCCTGTGAAGTGCAGTGAGTGTTTCCCAAGCCCTCGATACTCCTGAATTTGATGATCGTTCAGGCCAGTTTCAATGGTGCAGACTGAATCCTAGGAAGATACTTGGTCTTATTGGCTGCGACTCAGGGGTGTTGACGGAAGCACCCCAGAAATGCACAGTCAGATCAACCCGAAAGCAGTGCTCGTGCTGCCTGGTGCTGGGGCGCTTCTTCGGCTGCTCACGGGCAGGATAGTCGCCAGTCCAGGCCACTCTCAGGAAACGTGTGTGGGGTGTCCCACGTTGCACGGCTGTAAGCGGGGGGCAGTATCTGAACCCACAGCTCGCGGTGATGCCTGAGTGTTTCCCAGCGGCATGGCAGGTGGGGGCTGGACAAAAGCACCAGCTAACCATCTTGGTGACTCTGGAGACGTCGCTCGACTCCTCTGGGCTTTGCACCTCTGTCGGAAGAGAGAGTTGAACTCGGTCATGTTTACATTCCCTTCCAGGTCGATTCCTTCAAACGGACGCTCCCCGTCCGGAGTTCCATTGGCTCCTTTAGGCGGTGAGAGAAACTTCCAGAAAGGGAAACAGAAGTGCAGCCTTGTGTCCTCAGAGGCTGTCCTGGGTCACGAGGGAGAAGTGGTGCTGGGTTGTCAGGTTGCTCCAGCCAAGCAGTGGAGGGCCCGGGAGGCCCCTGTGGTTTCCTCCAGATGCTCCTTCTGTGTCCCAAACTGGACCGCCCATGACTCTCTTCCACCCAATCTGGTCTCCTTCGGAGGCTTGTGTGTGTTCCTTTGGGGTTTGACACCCCCCTCCCCCCACCAGCTCTGCAAGATCCCCACAGCCCACCTGGGATGCTGGCGACAGACAGCCCCGCTGCCAGCGGGAGGGGGTGCGGCCTCAGTGGAGGTCACCTGCCTGTTGTTTCCTGCTCCTGCAGCCCGGACAGAGCATACCCATGGGGCCAAACCTGGCCTGTGCCGGTCTTTTTAAGCACGCGCAGCTCACCTTTCCTTCCCTCCCTGCAGCGGTTTCTCCTCTGTTGTCTCCTCTTCCCTCTGGAGCAGGACAGGGAGCCCTGTGACTTCCAGGCAGCAGCGTGGGAGGGGGTGCCAGGGGAGCCTCCTTCGTAGTGGGGAGCAGCATTTTATCACCGACTGCCTTTAGAATGATCTGTGCACGGTGGTAATGAAAAGCGGGCCAACTCATTATGATCTTTATTATTTTATTATTATTTTAACATTCTCTTCTTGCTCTGCAAACAGTGCACCCTTTTCAGCTGCACTCAGGTGAGCTGCTGCCACTGCCCCTCCCTCTGCCCCACTAGGCTGAGGGTCCCTCACCCACTCCTTGCCTGCCCGGCCCAGCTCAGTGGCTTGTGAAGGGCCATATTCATGTCAAGCGTGTTTCTGTTCAGAGTCTCCGTGTGAATCAATCCAAGAGCCGGGAGGAAGCGCCCGCCGAGGCTGAACAAGGCAAGTCGCGTGGCATAATGTCGCTGATTGCCAAGGGGCGAGCTGCCGGGACTGTGTTGTGTCTTGCAGGGTGATGGAAGTGAGAAAATTGGCTCTCTGGCCACACTCTAAGTATATATTGTCAGAGGAATTTAAATACAGATAAGACACTTAATTATTAAACGGCTTTTCAACGGGTGAGGCTCAAGTGGAACTTTCTAATTAGCTGTCAGTTGTCATCGCCGCCGTGGGGGTGCCCCGGGCCGCTCTCTCCTGATTTCCATGTACAAATTCCTCTTCATAGCAGCCAGACCTGCTGCAGGGGCACCGCCGTGGCTACGGTCTCACTCCCGGGCAAGAAATGGCCACAGTTTCCCTCTCCTCCTTTCTCCGCTCCTGGGTCTGGGCCGCCACCCAAGAACTGTCTAACTGGCTTGGCTTGAAACGGAAAAGTGAAGGATAGGACTGGAAATGCCACCTCCCTGCATACCTAACACACCTGTATGTATGGGTGCAGACAGGGGCCAGGGCCCACCACAGGCAGAGGTGGAAACGGTGCGCCAGTAGCAGGGTAGTCAGACAGACGGACACCCGACCAGATGCACAACAGATCCGATAACTTCTGGCCTCTGCCCTGGAGAGTCTCCATCTCTTTGTGCAACTCTTGGTTTTGGGAGCTCCTGGGTGGCAGCGGCCCCACTGAGCTGTCGTGGTACCTGCTGCCCTGTGTGGCCCACGTGTTGCGATCCCTCTGCCAGCCCCACCGGGAGATCCCACACCCTCCTGTGACTCCGCCTTCCCTTCCCCTGAGGCTCCCACAGCAAGACTGCTCGCTCCGACTCCTCTCCTTAGCCTCGTCTAACCCTCCAAACTGCCGGACTCTCTCAGGGTCCCGTCTTCCTCTCAGTCCGGTCTCTCTCTGTCCTGTTTCTCTCTCAGGGTCCTGTCTCTCAGTGTTCGCTGTGGTAGAGATGGCATCATTGAATGTCACAGTTGAAAGCTCACCCTCTGCCGCCCCGCTGTGTGGCTTTGTTCATGTTACCATCCCCCAGGCCTTCTTTCCCCAGCTCTGAAGTGGGGACAGCAGTAGCGCGGAACTGCAGGGCTTCTGTGAAGATGAAACATGGCGGTTAGCAATCGGGATCCTCACTGTGGCTGTTTTCTTGGTGCTTGGCTGTGAGCTCTGTGAGGGCAGGTCGGTGCCTGCGTGCGTGTTGCACTCCTTACACCAGTGGTTGGCAAACTGCGGCCCGTTGAGTGTGGCTCTTCCACAAAACACCACATGCGGGCGCGCACGTACAGTGCGATTGAGACTTCGTGGCCACACTCAAGGGGCCAAAGAGCCGCATGTGGCTTGCGAGCCGCAGTTTGCTGACCACTGCCTTACACGATCCGGCCACTGCTTTCTAGGTGGAAGGCACGCGGGAGTACTGTTCCAGCTGTGGCGTTCAAGGCTATTGGTTTGCCAGACACTTGATAGCTGGCCGGGTATCAGAATTTTGCAAACTGGACTATAAGCTGGGCTTCCTGATTCACTTGGGATGGTGGTATCAAGATAGTAATATTAACAAGCTCATCGGGCCGGTGGTCACAGCTGTGTGTGTGGAAGTGGAAGGCAGTGCTTGGAACAAGCCAAACACAGCTGCCACCTCCCTGCACAGGGGAGGGCCGAGAAGGCCCAGGCCAGCGGCTGCCCAGGGACAGTGCATGGCTGGGGAAGGTCTTCCGAGATTTAATGTTTTGCCTGAGGTGCGTGGATTGCAGATCAGACCACATAGCCAAGTGCTGCAGGATTGCAGAGTAACCGTGAATGATCAGAATGGGGTAAACAGGAAGACTTCCTAGAGGGGCCCCTTGAGATGGATGGGGCTTTTCATTGTTTTTAAGATCTCCATTATCAAAAATTTTAGGTTGTTTGCTTTTTATATTAGTATCGGTATAGGCAAGGAAAGGCATCTTTGGTAAACAAACAACGAGAAATCTAAATTGTGGATATCCTTTCTATGCTTTTAACAGTGAAGTTCTTCCAATAGAAGCATCGCCATAATCCCGATTCTCACCTCTAAACCCCACCCACCCCACCCCCACCGTCTTCATGAACTGACAGTTTCGTGCATTGAGTCAGAAACGCTTTCTCTGTGAAAGTTATTACCTCTGTGACCCAGAAGTCAATTATTTCGTGGTCTTCGAGACCTTCTACAAGTGGAGTCTCAAAATGAGTCGGACGCATTCCCGTGAACTCTGACCCTGCTGAGCCGACATAAAACAGGGCCATGAATTTCTTCAGGGGCAGGGAAGTGTCAGGGCCCTCCTTGCTCGCACTTGTCTTCTTCCCGAGGCTCACCAGGTCAGCAGCCGGAAGCATGAGAGGTGGTTGTAGCAGCTGAAGTCTGATGTGTAGCATGAGGGGGTTCCAGGGAGAGAGGACCGGCTGTGGGAGGCGCGGTGCAGGTGCGTGTCTGGCTGCGGCGCCTGCCTCGTGCTGCGCACCAGGTGCTGCCTCTCCTCGTTCATCCTCCCAGTGACCCTTTGAGGATGTGAGTGACTGTCCTCCTCTTACCGATGAGAAAACTGGGCTTTGATATCCCAGAACTCAAGGGGAGTGGGAAGGCTGTCGGTTCGTCGGGGCGATGGTTGGGTGGTTTACATTTGTCTAAATGAGGATAAAGCCACGCGAGAGGGGCTTGTTGGTGGCTCCATTAAATACACAACTAAATGGGATGTAATTTTCCTGCCTCTATGAGTCTTTTCACGTCTGTGCATTTCTAAATCACACCACGTGTCCTGATTCTTGGGGGAGAAAATGTGGTCACTGGAACAAGAAACCGCTGGCTGCTGGGTGCGAGGTTGGGGTGTGTGGTGGGGGTGTGTGGTGTGTCCGCCTCCCCCGTCGCGGGTCAATCTGGGGCAGGGGGGCTGTGCTGTGGGCAGGTGGGGGCGTCGCTCGGCAAGAGGCAGGAGTGCGGAGCCGCTGACATTTCATTCCTGGTCCCTCCTGCTCTGCGAAGCCTTTTTAGCTTGGTGGCTGGAAGCTTCGAGCTGATAATGATGAGGGAGTGTAAATGTCAGCGGGATCCCAGCTTCAATCAGAGCTGTTAAAAATAAGCCTGGCAAGCCGCCTCCGCCAGAGGTGCGCTCAGAGAGCGGCAGGGCGGGCAGGAGGAGTTGGGGGGACCTTGTCCAAGGAGGGGTGATGGTGCAGGGGCCGCGGGAAGATGGTAGGAAGATATCAAGGCTGGTTTCTGGCATGTGATGAGTGGGGGGTGGGAAGCAGAGATGGATATGGAGGAAATGCTTGTTTTCTCAGCTGTTCCGTGATTTAAAAGAGTGACATCTCAAATTTTGTTTGGAAAGGGAACAGCAGAAAGCAGCTGGCTGGGTCCCTGGGCTCTATCGGCAGCTGGCTGTTTTGTCTGCTGAACTGAAATTCTAACAGGCGCCAGGGTAGAGGCAGGAGAGGGGCCAGCTGCCAGCCCCACTCGGGAGGAGGGCGTCTTTCTCCGCTCGGCTGCGGGGAGTGAGGCAAAGCACCTGGCTTGTCAGAAATGGAGACGCTCCGGTCGCCCCGAGCCCCGAGTCAGAATGTGCCCGTCCCGAGTCAGAATGTGCCCGTGAGCACGACCCCGGGGAGCTTGTGCGCACATTTCCTCCTGAGACGCACAGCTGTGGATGTGGGACACAGAGTGGCAGAGGGACCCACCCAGGGTCACACAGCAAGTGCAGGGCATAAGGCCTCTGAGTCAGGGTCCAGAGCACCCTTCCCTGTCAGCTTCTCATCCCTCATAGTGCCCAGCACAGATGAGGTTCAACCCAAACAGTTAGTTTCAGGACTAGTTTCAGGAACCGATCGGCATTGATAGGTGAACTCCGATTCTTCGAATTAAGAGTCTCTCTGGGGCCTGGCCTGTGTGGCTCAGTTTATTGAATGTCATCCCGTGTGTGCAGCAAAAGGTGGAGGGTTCAATTCCCGGTCAGGGCACATACCCAGGTTTCAGGTTTGATCCCTGGTTGAGGTGCATGTGGGAAGCAATCGATTAATGTTTCTCTCTCACATCGATATTCCTCTCCCTCTCCCTTTCTCTCTCTCTCTCAAATCAATTTAAAGAAAACCCATATTAAAAAAAAAAGAATCTCTGGTACTTGATTCAGTCTCATCTCTCCCTTCGTCTGGGACATGCTTATTTCTTCTCTCTGACCCGAGTTGGCATTTGAAGGTGTGAAATGACACAAGGGCCATAGGGTGTGGAGGGCCCGAGGAGCCCCACAGAGGGACCTTTCATAGGAAATAGTGGTTGGTTTGCAAGAACAGCGTTAAGATGTGGGGAGGTCAACATCTGGACCATGGGTGGAAAGCATAGATGCAGTTTATTAGGGGTTTTTTTGGAGGGCGGGGACAGCACAGGCAGGTAACTTAGGTTGGACAATTTGTTTATTAAGATATACTAATTTGCATTTATTTACTTAAAGCAATTTCATAAGTTGTAAAAGTCCTTCCATCCCTCCAAGGGAAAAAAGTAAACCAACAAAATGACATAAAGTAGCTTTAATTAATTTATAATAAAAGTCAGAGGCATTCATGCTCCCATTCATTGAGTCAAGCATTGATGCAGTCCGCAGATTTTTATTAGACTTTGCTTTCTCCTTAGGCACCGTGCTTGGTGCTTATCACACTATGGACAAGAAATACGGTGACTTCGGTCTTAGTGTAGCTGCATTTCCATTATGAATGACAGGTGCTTGACCTTGACATTGCGTCTTCTTTTAGGGTAGAAATCTCTCATTCCTTTTTTATTTTGTAGCTATAGATTCATTCACTTATTTATTTTTTCTAAATTTTATTAAGTGTATTGTAGTGACATTGGTTGATAAAATTATATAGTTTTAAGTGTATTATTCTATAACACATCATGTGTATTTTGCATTGTGTGTTCACCACCCAAAGTCAAGTCTCCTTTGACCCACTGTACTCTCTTCTACTTCCTCCACGCCCCCCCCCACCCCGCCCCACTCAGAGGACTCTCATACCACTGTCTGTGTCTGAATTTCTGTTTATGTGTTTGTCTTGTTTGTTCGTTAGTTACTTTCGGTTTTATATCCAACATATGAGTGAAATCATACGGTTCTTGACTTTTCCTGTCACTTAGCGTGGTTCTCAAAATCCACCCATGTGGTCACAAATGTCTCTTGCCTTCTGAATGAGGGTCCACGCGGCCTCGTGTCATTGTCACCCAATAAGGCTGGGGCATCCTGAGGAGCACAGCTCAGCCCGTTTCGGAGCCAGGCCGTCAATGCAGCTGTGGTGGGACCAGGCAGATGTGCACAAGCCACCGTGTACATGCTGTGCACTGTCTGAAGGTGCCATCTTTAAGGGACGCCATTCACATCATAGACGTACATTTGTATGTTTCCTCTGATAGTTTCCAAGTAAATGAAAGTGTCTTGAAGAAGGAGCACCTTTTACTAATAACAATAAGGGTCCCCTAGGTCCTGGAGGTTCTAGCTCTAGCCCTGGAACTTGCTGCCTGAAGTTATTCCTCCAGGTCAACATGCTTTGGGGGCCTTGACCTTTTTCTAGGCGGGACAAAGAGGATCCTCTGGGCACAGTCACTCAGCTGCCCTTCTGCAAAGTGAGCGACAGTCTTAGCACTGGGATGGACTTCTCCCACGTGGTTTTTGTCGCCTTCTGAAAATCCTCGTCTTTGCAGTTGTCAGCTTCTCTGGCACACACTCCCATTTTAACGTCACCTTCTTAAAAATCTTATACGAGTTTATTTGGGCCAAACTGACACCATATATCAAGGAGCAAGATCTCTAATGCCCCAACATCACTTTTTGTTGTGTCCTCCCAGGTCTCTGTGACCTTCCCTAGAGAGAGGTGTGAAGGAGGGGTAGTGCCTTTATTTCGGACATTGCTTCTCGGCCGTGGTCAGGCCGACTGTCAAAGCTGCCGGTCCTCCATGGTCTTGGCTAGATGATGTTTCTGCAGAGGTGGTGCTGGGCACGGCTCTGCTCTGCTGGTCTCTCAAAGTTGGAGGGATTGGAGTGGGCTCTATGTAACTGAAAACTTAAAAAAAATGCCTTAAACTAGATATAGGAGTTTCTCTCTCGTATAAAAGTATGGCAGCTCCAGAGTCACCCAGGTGCTGAGAGGCAGAGCTGGGATTCAAACCCGGAAAATCTGGCTCCAGCATCACTACTCTTAACTCACATGTAAAGTCTTTGTTGGATTTGTGGTGTGCAAGAGAGAGCATGAGCCGAGCAGCCAGCACACCAATCTCCAGCTTCTATGATGACAACCTGTCCCTACTGGCCTTGCCCCCTACCCTACACCCAGTGTAGTTTCTTCTCACTGCGAAGGCCTTCCCTCCCCAGCTACCAGTGAGG
>NW_005871114.1:2057537-2091313 GCF_000147115.1 Myotis lucifugus
CACACACACACACACAGACAAACATGCAGGTGTCTGCTCAGCCATCTGAATTTAGAGGTAAATTTTCACCCGTGCTACTATAGTATAAATAGCTCTTTCCCTGTGTCATAAATTTGGCTGGATAGAAAAGGCTAATTTCAGGGCCACGAGGAAGGCCCTCTCTGCCCAAAGTGTTTTGTTTACATTCCTCAGACTGATCAGATGTCACCAACGATGAAGGCTGGGTCAGGAATCCTCCTTTTTTTTAAATGCACATACTTCCTGGAAATCAGGGCTGTTAGTCACTCACCATCTAGTATGAACTATTCTTCCAGCTCCACTGTCCTTAACCCTGATTAGCATCAGTTATCCTGGAGACCAGGCATACTGGAGAAGGAAGTAGCACTGTAAGGGAGGGGTTACTGGGTGGGGTAGGACAAAGAGAGGGGCCTGAGAAGCAGAGGTGACAGGGATAAAGGCAACATGGATTAGAACAAGTATTCACCATCCTGGCTGCACAATGGAATCCCTTGGGGAACTTTAAAAAAATCCCAATGCCCAGGCTCCACCCCCAACCAATGAATCAGAATCTCAGTTTTTTTTAAAGCTCTCCAAGTGATTTCAATGTTGGCCAAGTTTGAGAACTACTGCGCTGTCCGGTGCTTCACAACTTGAACATGCATACAAATCACCTTATTAAATGCAGATTCTGATCCCATAGGTCTGGGATGGGGCCTGAGAGTCTGCATTTCTATCAGTGCCGTGACTGCACATCTTCTGATCACACTTGGAGTAGCAAGGCTGTGGTGTATACTGCTTGTTCTCCATCCTGGCTTCGTGCTCAAACAGTGAAAGATGAGAAATGGGAAATGCTGGCCCCGCTGACCGACACACAACCCTCCCAGTGCAGAGCTCTGGTAAACCTGAGCTAGGGCACGAGGTTATTACACCAGAGGCTCGGGCTCCCCATGCCGGAATCACATCCGGATGTTACAGCCTCCTGGGTAGATGCTCAGTACAGGAATGGAAAGCCATGACCAGCAAGCTCAAGCAGGAGTGGGGGGAGCGAGGAGAGGGGTGCCTTTTTGTGTCTGCCGTTCCGTCGTGGTGTGGCTGTGCCCACTTGTAGATGTGGCCCAGGTGGTAGCCTGCCTGTTTCCTCATGTTAGTGTGCCTTCCCCAGAGGCAGGCAGAGGGCAGGTGTATCCTTTCCAGCAGCTGTGCTATCATTATTATCAGTGCGAGACTCATAGACAGGCAGTGTGGCAAGTGCAGTAATGGGGTGGTGGGGGGGTGGGTATTGTGAGACACGGAGGAGCACGGAGGTGGCGGGAAGGATGGAACAGCCTGGTGGGCCAGGGCATGGTGAGAGGGGAGCGTGGAGGGAACCTTCAGCCTAGCGGTGTGTCCTTTCCACGTGACACTGTCACAGAGGCAGTCTGGACCAGTTCAGAGCCTTTGCACTTTGCTGGAGAGCAGGCCCCTGGAGGAAAACTGTGTTGAGGGGTTGCAGGCAGGGGGTCTCAGACCCCTATCTCATCAGTCCCGAGGGGGACCTGTTTTTTTAACATTAAAATGTTGCAGATCCCCTCCCAAATGCTAGTTTGACCTTTCTGAATAGCCAAAATAATCATCAAATATTTAATGAGCCTCACCTCTTTGCTAGGTATGCAGTGAACAGACATGGCCCTTGCCTCATAGAACGCATGATTTAATTGAGCGGATAAACATTAATGAAATAATTCCATGAATAATCGTTTGACTGAAGCTATGGCCAGTGCTAAGAAGAAAAGAGCATGGGTACAGTTAGGCGGTGCCTGAGAAACATACCGGGTTTTTGAAGAAGACCTTCAGCAGCACTTTTAATCGACTGTGTCTTATTTATCACACCATCCCCACTGACCTGGGAGGAAGAGGAAAAAGAGCAGTAACAACAGCTCCCATTTATTGGGCCTTAAGCTGACAACCCACCTATCTAACCCTCATGGCACCTTTCTGGCATAATGATCTGTACTGTACCCATTGGCAGATGTGGAAAATGGGTTCAGGGATCTGAAGCCCAGGGTCCTAACTAACTCATTCAGTCTGCAGACAATGCTAGGGGTGCATAAGGACATCCAGGTGTTGCAACAAGTGTATCACCCTCCAGGCTCCGCAGCCCAATGGGGGCCCCCAGTCTGGTGTGTGGGGGGGATGAGACAGCAGGGTGCCCGGCAGCACCAGCCATTCCCTGGGTGGGCCAGGAGCATGGAGCTGGCCTCCGGGAAGTGGAAGAGTGTTTCCATCCCTCCTAGAGAATCAGGAATTGGACCAACTCTGGTGCTCAGATAAAATCTTCTGAGCCTGAACATCCGTTTCTGGTGTTCACACTGGTGGTCAGAGCCGCCACAGCGCCTGTCTCTCCCAGACGCTGGCCACTGCTGCCACAGCAGGAGGCCTGGGTGCCCTCTGTGCTCCAGGTTTTGCAGAGTGAGACTCATTTCCACACCAAGGTGAAGGCTGGGGGCAGGTGTCTTGCTGGTCACTCATTCTGCTTGGGGCTCATGGGTAATGGCCGGGGGAGGGGGGGTGCCAAAGTCTGTGAGAAACCAATGTCTGATGGTCATGGGTCCTCCCTTTGTCCTCCAGGACCCCTTCATTCTCAGAGGCCCAGGGGATGCTGGCTGCTTGTACTGACTTGGGATTGAAGCCCCTCACCACTGGATACCAAAGCTCACTTCTTTGTCTTTCAAACCGATGGGGGCTGGGAGGAGTGACAGTTTCCAAGATACTTGTAGGAACCCAGGTGTAAGGACAAGCCCCTGGACGGTGCTCACCCCAGGTTGGGGCTGGCATTCCTCTCTCCCCATGGCATGGCTTCTCAGAGAAAACATGCAAGCGTCATGCCATTTTTGATGAGGCTATGTCTAAAATTTATGATACAGCTATCTAAGCTCTAAAACAGAGGGTCCTGAGCATAACTTAACTTTATCTTGATGACTCAGTGTCAACATTATGAATGTTCATGATCATACTCTGCATTTTAGGTTTTCACCTCCTCCCTCCAAGTTCATCTATCAAATGTCACTGCTGACATGTGTATGCTTCTAGACACCCCCACCTGCCCATCACTTTGATGATTCTAATGTGCTGAGCTGATGTAGCATTGTGGGTTAGCTACAGGCTCTGCAGGCAGACAGCCTGGGAAAGTTACGATGCCTCAATTACATTATCTGGATAATAGGTCTGGTGAGAGCATTGCTTAAAAGCTGACTTTATTTTTTATAACAGTTTTAAGTTCACACAAAATTGAGTGGAAAGCACAGAGAGTTCCCATATACTCTTTGCCACCCACACATGCCCAACTTCTCCCACTCTCAACTTCTATACCAGAGTGATGGGAGTCTTTATCTCAGAAGGTTGTTTTCAGGATTAATGAGATAATATATATGAAACACCTAGTACAGTGCCAGGCACATAATAAAATCTCCATATATGTAGCTATCGTCATCATCATAATCATCGTTCCCATTAATAATAACACCCGTGTGCTCTACAAGAGTCCGTGATGGTTATTAAGGTCTTAAGGATTAAAGTGAGTGGCTTTTGTGTGAGGATCTGGGGAAAGTTATTTGGGGCAAGGCCAGATGACTTCTTAGCACCCCTCTGTGCTTGGGTCTGTGTCCAGGCATCGGAAGGTCTGGCTTTTGGAGAATCAGAGCAAGATCAAGCTTCCAGCTACCCCTCTCGAGAAGTAGCTTACTAATATGGATTGTGCTCAGCACATGCCTCTCCTAAAGAGTCTGAGGATCGGTACCTTGAGGCTTATAATGGTGCTTTTCTAACCCTTTGTGAATATGCAGTGAGCTGACTGCCTGTGGGCTTGTGAAGAAAAAAGCGGAATAGACAAGGTCTGGTGTGTGGGCAGATGAGTAAGGTTGAAGGTAGGTAGGATCCAAGGTGTATCTTTACGCCCTGAGCAGAGGAAAGAGCAGCCGAGAGGGTTCAGCACCACGGACAGCTCCCTGGCCAGCGCCTTCTGTCGGCACGGCTTTCCTTGCTGTGGTCACCTACAGATCTCACTAAGCCAACTGCCCCGTAATGTAGCAGGACTCTGTCTTTCTGCCTGGCTGGGAGGAAATTAGGGTTCCTATGCCCTTTTGGCATCCTTGGGTACATACGTGGGGGACAAGAAGGGCTTTAGATGTGCTGGGAGCTGATCTCCTGCTGTTTCAATCCCCTAAGTTCCATTTTTCTTCTGAACAACTCTGGAGACCAAGACAATGGTCTTGGTCCAGACAATGGTCTCCGATAAAAGAAATTTCCCCTTGGAGGTCAGGAAAGAGAAGATTAGGGATGCTCCAGGGACTGCATGATACTCTGTGGGTCTCCTCAGAGGACCACTCCTGCCATGGACTTCAGTGAGAAGTCTGTTCTGGCATTAGCTGCTCTGTGCATTGGCCAGGGTCCCCAACTTTTCCTGCAGAAGCTCAGACTGGCATCTTGGTCACTGGCCCTTAGTGGAGCCCCCTCGCCAAGCACAGCCTAGATTCTGCTTGCACAGCCCTGTTGCCTCCTCTTTGGCTCTCTCTCTTCCTAAACCACATGGAATCCTGTCCATTTTTCTCCTGGTCATTATCAAGGAGAAGCCAAAGAGTCTTCCCTGAGAGTCTAGACGAGTTTAACTGAGAATAACCATATGTATGCAGGATGGCCTGCATACTGTGCAGTGCATGCATCCCTCAGAATATTCTAAATCCACCCTGTTTTAAGGCAGCCCGGTGAAGAGCGGTGTACTAGATGGCGTGGGTGGACCCATCTGCAGAATGGCTTCCCTGAGCTCTGGCACCAGGCCGTGATAGTGTAAGTAATTGCCCCGTGAAACACATTGCTGCATCAGAAGGAGACCAATTTACCAAATGTCATTTTGCTAAAAGCCATTTTGCCAAATGTCAATTCACTGAATGGCCAATTTGTCAAATGACCAATTCATCAAGTTGACTTACTTCCTTTAACTATTTGGTGTGAGTTGACTGGTTTGCATTTTGTCTTTATTACAGCATTTTAAGGACCGTCCCATTTGTCTTTGCCCTGCTCTTGGCATTTGAACTATTGCAAAACCACCCCTGTGCCTTCCTGGGACTGCAGGGAGCTGGGGCTGGGACACCCAATCAATCCTCAAAGGCTGTTGAGAAGACAAATGGGAAATCATCCACCTAAAACCAAATTGGTAAATAAGGAAATTTAGCAGATGGGCCTCCTGTTGGGGTGCTAGTGAAGGTCTTGGTCCCATCCTGGGCGGCCTCTTACTGGGGACTGAGGAGGCCCACAGGCTTGGTTTTAGAACCAGGAAAGGACTCGCCTCTCCCAAGCTTGTGCTCATCTGTGGATCTGGTCACTGTAGCACATCAGCCTCCACACCCCCTGTGGCTGGGAGAAGCCGGGGCCCGTTTGTAGCAGATGCAAAGGCTTTCACACGTAGGGCGAGCTTCTCTCTCTTGTTCAATGTTTCTACCTCTTTTTGTCTTTTTTTTTTAACTCTTCTTCTGGTTCTTGTTATCTTATTCCATTTTATAACATATCCTTAAAATTGCCTGATGCCTTCCTGAAACAAGGCAGAAAGGGAATTCAGAACCACTGTGAAGGCTGTTCCCTTGGCCTATTTCTCTCACTCCTGCACTGGGTTCCCCAAGGCCCTCAACCCTCCAGCATCAGCATCTCAGCCTCACCCCCCCACTTGACCCTGAGGTCTGGCTCTGGAGCAGGGCAGTTCACCCGCTCTTCAGGGAGATGTGGACCCCGAACACGCTGTGTTCACGACAGACCTGGGAGATGCAGCGTGTTCGCCAGCTCGGTCAGAATGCTCAGGGGCCCCAGAGCCTGCTTTCCCACCTCCGCGTCTGTTTGCAGTGGGTCCCCAGTTCTCGCCGCTGTGGGGTGGGTATTGTTTCCGCCAGGCGGTCCTCTGTGCAGCTTCCCCTCAGCCTGGGCATTTCCTCGCTGCTTAGAATTGTGAGCCCCCGTTCTTCTGGAATTTGTCCCCTCGGAAGACTTCCCCCATCTGTCTCCTCCTTCGGGGGGGGGGGGTCGGGGAGGGAGGGCACTGGCATTTGTCACATGCCTACAAAGCACCACACTGAAATCGGCGCTTTACATGTTTTTAAAGACTTTTCATTGTAGTAAATCTTATATACAGAAGAGTGTGACTTTTCTGCATGTTATGTATTTTCATATACAGAACTCACTGAATTTCCACAAAGTGTACACGCTCATGTAACCAGCAGCAGATCAAGAAGTAAAACATCACAGCACCCATGGACCCCCTTCCAGTCATTAACCCCCGTCCCCCTGCCAGGGTAACGGCGAACCTGACTTCTAGTAGCATGGACTCGGTTGGCCTGTTTTTGTGCTTAATGTAAATGGCACATATGGTATTTAATCTCACCATAACTCAGCAAGAAGGAGCTGTGATCAGCCCTCCTTTGCACATGAGCAAGCAGACTCGGAGAGGTTGAGTAACTTGCGCAAGGTCACACAGTCAGTAAAACCCAGGCTTGTCTGGCTCCAAAGCTCTTGTTCTTTCCTCTACATCTTGATTCTTCCTCCTGCTGCACCACAATCCCTTGCCCCCACCCCTGTGTGTCTGGGCTGGGAATCTCTGAAGTCACTGATGCTCACAACTCATAGGTGTCTATGATGAGAGCCTCGTCTGCCCCAGTGCCTACATGCTCAGGACCCAGCAGAATGCCTGGGCTTTCTGGGGGTGCAGTGGGTGTGATCAAATGCAGTGAAGGTCTTGCCTGCCACTCAGATTAAGAGGAGTCTGCATTCCCCTCACCCCCGACCACCGGTTTATTCATCCATCCTATTGTCATCGTGCTCTTGCTGTGGTGGCTGAGGCCGGTGCCTGCTGGTTGTGTTTCCTGCTTGTCCCTGAGCCACTCACTCCTTCCTCTGAGCAGCGCTCCTGGGCAGGGCCCGTGGTTGCTTTGCAGGGTGTGTGCATCTCGTCTGATATCTCCGTCCTGGGAACTGACTGCAGTGAAGCTTGGTAGCTGCATAAGAAGCAGCCGCTTTGAGGAAATGTTACCCAGGGTGGTTTTACGACGTGTGATTCAGGCTGCTTGATGTCTCTTCCTAATGAGGTTTCTGCAACATTAACTCTGCAGGGCTGGAGGCAGGGGGTGGCCACAGGAGGAGGCGTGGCTCCGGGCCAAATGGTGGGATGGGGAGGGAGGGCATCTCTCCAGCCGACTGCCTGGCACTGTCCATTTCTCCTGCAAAGCTCAACTCCCACCCTCCGTGGCATCAGCCTGCAAAACCACCCACAGGAGTTTGGACACCAGGAGTTCCCAGGGAGAAGGTTGGACGTTCAACATTTAAAAAATATCTCAAGACATCACAGAGCTGATTGCAGTGATGCTTGGTAGTGATGTGTGAGCTTTAATTCCATGGGTCTTATGACCAGCCTAGGAGGGACAGAGGCGGTGGAGGAGAGGGGGCAGTGGACTGCCCAGCAATTGGGATGAGTAGTTTGAAACCTTCCCAGCAAAACAATTGATTGTCACCTACTGTGTGCCAGACCGTCTTCTGGCTACTTTCACACACCTTCATTTATTTACTCCTTTTATAAGCTTATGCTACAAATGGGGAAATTGAGGCACAAAGAGGCAGCCGATGGGGCTGAGCTTGCCTTTGAACCCAGGTCACCTGGCTTTTCTCCCAGACCATCTACTGCCTGGCCAGGGCCTGTCCTCATGGAGGCCCATTTTGAGGATGCTGGCTTATCTGGTGGCCGCCATTTATTCCAGGGGAGCCGAGGAGAGGGAGTCAGGGGGGCACACAAGAATCAGCAAGGGGACTTGGACCCTTAAGAGAGCAGTCAGGTTCCAGGAGGAACAGCAGGGTTGGGTCCCAAGACCAAAGGAAACAGGCCTGTGGCTGCTGGGATCAGTCCCCCTCTGCCCCCACAATGTGTCCCTTCGGCACTATTCCCCAGTCTCTTCTGCACACACCCACCCCCTCGCCACAACCCTAACTTGACTTCTGATGAAACAAACTCAGTCACAGGAGAATCACACTGAGAACCAGCCAGTTTAAGTTGTCGTTTTATCTCCTGGGAGCCCCTGAGATGTATGAGTGGATAAAACCCCAGTCCCTGCGTTGAGGTTGGAGCTCTAGGCTGCACAGTTCAGGTCCTTATCACCAAAGAACTCACCTTCAAGAATTTGCCTTGAAGGTGATCTAGAGACAGGTGCACACACATGCCATCCACCCGTGAAGGTAGGTCTGGGGCACCTGAATGCCATCCTGTGGGCTGGGGAGGGCAGGGCAGGGAGGGGTAATTGTAGAATCACTTTCTCTCCTGGTGGGAGCGGGGGTTTTGAGGGGAGGCTTGAAGGACAAGCAGCGAGAAGGGAGGGTCTCATCAGACCCCAGGAGCACCTCAGAGGGTGTGCACCCTAGCATCCCACCCAGGGGGTACCGCCAGCCTCTCCCCTGAAAGTGCATCCTGTAGCTCCTGGCCTGGAGCGGATTACCACAGCCTGGGTCTCACCAACGCCTTCTCAGGCAGAACCCCGCTGCCCCAACCCCAGCAGGAATGTAGGGAGGGCATTGGTGCTAATGTAGCGGCCACCACTGCTCCCCTCCTGTGAGTGCCGCCTCTGCTTCCCATGAAGGTGGGCAGTGGCCCGCCACAGGTGACAGGTGAGAGGCTGCTCTTCCCTCTCTCCACCCACTGGGGTTGTCTGTGTCCAAGTCTCTCCCTACCCCATCCCCCCACCCCCAGGAATAGGAGTTGGGGCCTCAGCTCCCTGCTTTGAAATCCTGGCTGGAACAGGGATTAGAACCCACACACCATTTTTATCCCTGGCTGGGGACAAGAAACATTTGCAAACTTCCCTCTGTGCGATGCAGCACTTCTCAAACCTTAATATGCTAAAATGCAGATTCTGATTCAGTAGTGGGGCCAGAAAGCCCATATTTCTGACCAAGTCCCAGGTGACTCCATGCTGCTGGTCCAGGTGCCAGAGACGTGGGTGCTGAGTCGCCTGCTCTGGGGTCCTGGGCGACGCTCACTAGCAGCAGCGATGTCAGGCTGCCCCATGCCGGGTGCCCAGCGTGAGGCACATCGAGTGTAACTTACCCTCCTGACCTCACTGGGATGCCAGCTGTGTTGAAAGGGGAGATGGAGGTGCAGTTGCATCCCACATCACCAAGTGGCTGGTGTTGGAGCCAGCCTTGAGCTGCACCCTCCTAGTTCCCAGTCCTAGATTTTTCACCACCACTCCCCCCCGCACCCCCTCGCATCCCCCCACACACCGTAGAGCCTCATAAAGACAATTCTAAGATAAGAGCAATGGTCTGGTCAGTGTGGCTCAGTGGTTGAGCATAGACATATGAATCAGGAGGTCACGGTTTGATTTTTGGTCAGGGCACATGCCCAGGTTGTGGGCTCGATCCCCGGTGGGGGGCACGCAGGAGGCAGCCGATCAGTGATTTTCTCTCATCATTGATGTTTCTATCTCTCTTTCCCTCTCCCGTCCTCTCTCTGATATCAATAATATATATATATATATATATGCAATGGCAGCCGACTCTGTCAGTCCTACTGAGGGTGCCACACAGTCTCAGTTAAGCCCCACCACCCCACGATTATTGTCACCTTACAGAGGGGAGACTGAGGCTCCAGGGGCTGGGAAACTTGCATGGGGCCCCTGGCAGGGGTACACGACCAGCTTTGTCTGCTCCGGGCCGAGTCCTTAGTCCTACAGTCTCAGGACAAGGAAGTCCCAGGTGAGGTGGCCCAGAACCGTGGGGCCACAGTGGTTCCTTCCGAGCCAGGCCCTATATCAGGTGGGCTCAGGGTAGCCAGGGGCATGAGGGGACAGGCCTGACTGCCATGTGGCTCGTGAGGCAGACAGAGCTGGCCCTGAGCTGTCTGCAGTGCGGAGGCCGAGCAGGCGGCAGGAACCGAGGGCCAAGTCTGGCCTTGGCGAGTGCCCAGCAGCCCCGGGCTGAGCTCCCCGCTGATCCGCTTAGAGGCCTGTCTGCCAGCAGGGTCCAATCTGGTTAGAGCGTGAAGGGGGATTAGCAGTGAGAACATGGGGTCCCGACCTCAGCTCTCCAGCCGCTGCCTCCCCAGCCCTGGCAGAGGCTGGGAGGATTGGCAGAGTGTTCGGGAAGAGGGACAGCAGGAGCGGGGTGCCTGGGATGGTGCCCAGCTCAGAGTGTGGGCCTGGCTGCCCCCTTCTCTTCGGGGGAAGGGCCCTGGCTAGGGTCTCGAGTGTGCCCAGACTCAAGACCCCTGATCTTGGGTGGTGGGGTTCAGGCTGGGGACCTCTCCTGCAGACCCCTCACTGCAAGCCCCCCGAGTGGACGGCCAGGGGCTCCCACTCCCTTTCTTCCCAGAAGAGTCAGTCACTCTCCTTCCTCAGGGGCTGCCCGCACCTCCCTGCTGCTGCTGGTGCCACCTCGGAACCACCCTAGGACAGTCGGTTACTAATGTTCTGTAAGGATGTGTGACAGGAAGGGCAGGGACAGGCAACAACAAGCGTTCCTCCCTCTCAGAGCCCTCATCTCTAAGCCCAGCCTTCTCCTCTCAGCTGCCCCGCCTGTCCTGACTCCTCGTTTGAGTCAGGAAAATGCAGAGGGATGGGGCAGGAGAATCGTGTAAGGATCCACTTTAGTTCAATTCAGCTAACAGTCACGGCGCCCCTGCAATGGGCCAGGCCCAGGGAGACAGTGGGAAGCAAAACAGACAGTGTCTGACCTTGGGAGAGTGTGGTCTGGAGCGGGAGATGGATGTTAATGAACCAAAAATCAGTGTTTCATTGTATCACACACACCAGTATTTCATTACAATCCTGGATGAGTGCCGAGGCGGGAAAGCACGAGGGTCCTGGAAGCCTCCAGGAGAGGGACCGGTCAGGGGCGGTGTTGGCAGACCAAGGTGTGAAGGATGAATCGAAGTTTACTGGGTGAAAAGTGGAGGAATATTCCAGGCAGGGGTCCTGTGGCAGGAGGATTTGAGGAACCGAAGGGGCATCAGCATAAGTGAAGGAGCAGGCGGGGGCAACACACAGCGCCTTCACTTTAGATCCTGGACGGTGGGTGCTGCTTCTCACCCCCATTTTGTTGATAAGAAAACGGAGGCCAAAGAAGTTAAACGACTCGCCTAAGACCACATGATTTAGTGGGCCAGCCAGGGCTTGCTGAACCCACGTCTTTATTGTGACACTCAGCTGTGGGCTTTCTCCTTCACACCCTGGCCCCTTAGTGTGGCCTCCTGGGCCGGCTGTGTCAGCATCCCCTGGGAACGGTGAGCAGCCCAGGGCCTGGTTCTCACCCGGGCCTGTGTTCTCTCCCCAGTCCTGTCCTTGCTCTGGGAGTCTGCTTTTCGCTGTCCTGCCTGGGACTTCCTTCTGAGCCTCTGTCTGCCCCATAGCTCTGTGCCCTTCACTTACCCCTGGCCAGGACCAGGCCACCAGCGGCTGTCCTGCCAGCTCCAGAATCTCCCTCCTCCAGGATGGCCTCTCTCAGTGTATCTCGTTCTGCCGGACACACCCCTCACTTCAGGACCTGTGACAAGGTCACCAAGTTTGAGAAAGATACAGGAGGCTCAGGGCTGGGAAAATGTGATGGGGAAAGATGTACATAGTACCTTTTAGGTTCTCATGCCAACTGGGTGAAAATGGAGATGAGAAACTTTATTTAAATGGTTTGGGAAACAAAACAATTGCTGACCAAATAGGACATCAACTGGGTGGTGGGGGGGCGGTGGGGGGGAGAGGGTGGTGGCAGTGGATAGCTTTGTTTTGGGTTGCTATATAGCTGAGAGGACATCCAAGTCCATGGAAGGCTTCTGGCGCCCCCTAGAGGGAAAACTGGAAACAATAGAACCTTAGGAAAGCGTCAGGCAGGTTGTTTAAGGCAGGACAAAAGCCAGCATTTCTTAAATTTTGCCAAATGGAGGAAAAAGGACAGAGGCTTAAATACATGAACTCAATCTTCTCCAAAGCATGGTACGGTGTGTATTTTTATTCCCATTTTACAAATAGAGAAACTATAGCTCTCAGATGCATAACTTCCTGCGGCTCATGGCTGGTAAGTGGTAGAAACAGGAATTGAACCTAGAGCTTTCTCATTGCAGAGTCAGCCTCTTCCCACCCCCACCCCCTCCTCTACCAGCATGCTGCATTTTTCTCAGGTTTCCAAGGCTCCCCTGTTTTCCTCAGTTTCCTTTACTCATTTAAACAATGTGAGCTGCTCACTGCTGTGGCCTCGCCTGGGGCTGGGCCTGAGGTCCCCAGGTCAGCTCAGCTCTGCTCCCACCCCTAGACCCTCACCTCTTGCACTGGCTCTTGGTGTATTGCTGTATACACAGGGGCAGCGTCTTTCCTCTGTAAGCTTTGGTGCCCCAGAGCGATGTCTAAAAAACCATCAGATACGCCCATCTCTGCTCTAACCTGTCATTTTCTCTGGCTTGCAGGGCTTTTGCCTGCTAACGCCTATCCCCAGCACTGTCCCGCCTGGGACTTCCTTCTGAGCCTCTGTCTGCCCATAGCCCTGTGCCCTGCCTCTCCCGGCAAACCCAGCTGCTCCTAGACCATGCCCGAGTCTACCACCATGTCTCCTGCCTTTGCCCAGACTGCTCCTGCCCCTCCCTCCCCACTTAGCTCCTGGTGTGAGTTTTTATAGAATTGCTTTTGCTAGGCTGTATTTTGACGCGCTATTATAAGAAGCAGACACTTGAAATCCATTTATTATAAGGATCTAGCGTTATTGATTAGGCCACATTGTCACTTTTAATGAAGACCCCTGGGGAAATTCTCTTCTCATCTTAAGTGCCCCAAATAGCTATCCTTTGAAACTGGTCCTTTCAAATTTATACATATATTGAGGGTGCTGCCAACTGACCAGTTTCCCCTCTACGCACGGGCTCTCAGAAAGCCTCGCGCCCACGCCCCGCCTGGAGCTGGCTGGTGCGTGGGCCACCTGGTGCTGCATTCTTGGCATCTACCATTGATTTTCCTTCTTCTCTTTGTCCCACTTTTCACCCCTGCTCTCTTGCTGTTTTATAAATCCCTATAAGCCACCTCAAAGCCTTTCTGGAACACGGTTGGCCTAAATCAATAAACTAATCGATACAAATAGAAAACCTTCCTCGCAGGGTTGTGGTGAGGATTAAATGGAATAATGGATGTGAGTGCAGCCCAGAGTTCCCTCCCAGGCTTGGTCGAAGGGCTAGCTGCCAGCTGGGGCCAAGGCGAGGGTCCCGCTGGAGGTCTCCACCCCAGGGCAGCCTCCATCTTCCTTGGTCTGTAGACGTCTCTTGGCCACTGCCCTTCCTGCCTTTGTCTTGCCCTCACCACATGTGCTCTGTTCCCTGTGGGGAGGAGCAGGAGGGTGGCTGTGTCTGTTCTCTCTCATCCCACTCCTCTCAGAAGTCACACAGCCAGCAGCGGGCCCCCTTCCCTCACCCTCACCCCGGGATCTCAGATGCCCTAAGGGCCTCAGTTGCCATGTCTTGGAGTAGTTGGTGTGTGGTGGGCATACACCGGTGAGGAGACTAAGAGATGATCTGGTCCAGCCTATGCGTTTGACAAATGAGGAAACTGAGGCTCAAACAGGGAAGTGATGGAGCCACGTCCCTCACGTTTCAGCTCCTTCATGCCAAGTCTAAGCATTGTCCTGCTCTCCTCGAAAGCTCGCAGAGGATCCTCATGCCTCAGGTCAGGGCCACGCTCTCCAGCACAGCTTCTAAGCCCCTCTCCCGAGTCATTTCCACAAAGCACCCCTGTTTTGGTCGTTGGCTGTTGTGTAGCCAAGTACCTCAAAATAGAGTGGCCCAAAAGAACGATAAACATTGATTGTCTCACAGTTTCTACAGGTGGCTGGGTGGTTCTGGCTTGGGGTCTTTCATGAGATTGCAGTCATGATGTGGGTTGGGGCTGTGTCTTAGTCTGTTTGGGCTGCTGTAATAAGAGTTCCATAAATTGGGCAGCTTATCACAGTCCTAGAAGACGGGAAGTCCAGGATCCAGGGGCCAACAGATACAGTGGTGAGGGTTCGCTTCCTGGCAGGGTCCTCACGTGGCGGGAGGGGCAGAGGAGCTCTCTCAGAACTCTTTTATGAGAACACTAACCCCATTCACAGAGGGCTCGACCTTCATGACCTGAGCACCTCCTAAAGCCCCCACTTCCTAATACCATCACATTGGGCATTAGGATTTCAACACCTGAATTTGGGGGCCGGGACACAAGCATCGAGTCCGCAGCAGGCAGCAGCATCTGCAAGCTTGCTGAGGCTGGAGAATCTACTCCCATGAGGACTCACCCACATTGTTGGCAAGAGGCGCTGGCTGTTGGCTGCGGGCCTCAGTGCCTCTCCACGTGGGCCTCTCCAGAAAGCTGCTTGAGTCCTGATGACATTGTGGCTGGCGTCTCCCAGAGCGAGTGATCTGAGAGAGAGTAAAGAAGGAGCTACATAAAAGGATCCTTTATGATCTCGTCTCAGAAATTGTCCATCACTTCTGTCATATTCTACTCTTTAGGAGTGAGGTCCTAATTCCCACCCACAATTAAGGGGAGAATTAAGCTCCACCTTTTGAAGGGAGGCATGTCGAAGAATTTGTGGACGTGTTTTAAAACCACCACAAAGCTCCCATCGACACATACCAGCCATGTCAAACTGTGTGCTACGGCCCCAGCCCTCCTGCCTTGCTCCTTCCTGCCTCTGGGCTTTTGCACATGCCGTTCCCGCTGTGTAGAATGTGCTTCCCTCGTTTCCCTTTCCTGTCTGGCAAACTCTGACTTACTTTTCAGGACCTGCCTCAGAGTTCCTCTCCTCTCCCGCAGGTAGAGCTGGTCACTTGCTCCTCTGAGCTCGCTCATCTCTTTGGAAATACTGCCCTTCCCATGATTATTGTAAGCAGAGTGTAAGTCTTTGTAGCATCCCCAGCAGGTAATCGGCTCTCAGCACACACTCGCTGAATGGAGGAATGGAGATTTCGTTCTCTGCTTCTCCGTGTGTCCTCCGAGGGCTATCAGTGTTTCAGGGTACTCTGTGCACTGTGTGACCTCTGCTTGCGTGAGCCCCGCTGTCGCAGAGCATGTCGGTGCTCCATCAAGGCCGGTTTGGTTCCACGTGGGGCTCCCACGTCTGCCTTGGCTCCTGGTTACTGTGACCGTGAGCCCCTGAGTGCGGGCCATGCCATTTACCTCTGTGTCTTGCTCCCAACGAAGTAATTTACCTGTTAGATTACTCTGCCCAGCATCCCACTGAAGGAGAGGGAGAGAACAAGCCCACAGACCAAGGGAACAATAGAGCCAGTACGGGCTGTACGGCCATGGTGGCGATTACTTGCATAACACGAGGAAACTGTGCTGGCCTATAGAGCAGTGGATCTCAACCTTCCTAATGCCGCGACCCTTTAATACAGTTCCTCATGTTGTGGTGACCCCCAACCATAAAATTATTTTCGTTGCTACTTCATAACTGTAATTTTGCTACTGTTATGAATCGTAATGTAAATATCTGATATGCAGGATATATTTTCATTGTTACAAATTGAACATAATTAAAGCATAGTGATTAATCACAAAAACAATATGTAATTATATATGTGTTTTCCGATGGCCTTAGGCGACCCCTGTGAAAGGGTCGTTCGACCCCCAAAGGGATCGCGACCCACAGGTTGAGAACCATTGCTATAGACGCACAGCCAGGAGCTGGGGAGCCAAGGACTCCAGCCGGCCTTCCTGGGCTCAGGGCCATGTGCACTCTGCTGTGGAGTTTCTGTTTTGTTGTCTCAGCAGAAAAACCCAGATAGAAGGATGGAAGCCCCAATAGCTCAGGGGACAGTGGCAAGGGGTGGGGTGCAGGGGGGCCATGTTCCCAGGCCTCACAGTGGAGCCTGAGGCTCATGTGGTGAATGGTGATGGGAAGGAGATGGTCGAGGCCTGAGGGCCTGGCCCAGGAGAAGGGTCAGGGGGCCTGGGGGCTGCCTGACATTGAGTCCCACGTCAGGACAGTCAGCCCTGGCTGCGGGGTCTGATGCAGGGCTCTCTGCAGACCTGGGTCCCCGTCCTGGTCAACCTTGGGTAAAATATTTAGGTTCCCTCCTCTGCAAAGTGGGAGATGCTTCCCACTCCAGGCCTGCTGTGCAAGGGGGAGCTCGGGACCTGACTTCCTGGGTTCACCTTCTGAAGCCACCACCTGCCAGCTGTGTGTCCTTAAAGAAGCTGCTTAACTTCTCTGAGCCTCCCTTTCCTCTTTCTTTGTGGAAGGGGGATGGGGATAACCTTCCCCCACGGTCAGTGTGAGGGTCAGGTGCACTCACACATGTGAAGTGCTGGGCAGGACGGCTCGGGGGGACATGCTCAGAACACGATGGCAGTTCGTTCCACTGCTATGGGAAGGGAAGGGGCATTTGTAAAGGCCTGCAGTGAAGAGGTCGAGAGAGGGATGGAGAAACAGGAGGACAGTGCCAGCGGCCCAGTCTTGCCAGAGGAGCTGGAGGAAGGGTCCAGAGCTGGCCTAGGCTCGCACAGGCTGGAGATTTGCCGTGCCTCCTCCCTCACACCAGGATTTTAAGGGGGAGGTGATGAAATCCTCAGTGACCCTGCCCTCCGAGCACAGGGCAGGGATGTGGCACTGCAGCCCTGAGGCCAGCGTGCTCCAGTCCCCCTGTGGGCCCAGGTCTGTGTGGTGGCTCTGCTGCCTGCAATCCTGAGAGTGAGGGATCTGGCGTCGACACAGCCTGGAGTTCAAGACCTGGGGGCCACCTACTGGCGGGTTCCCTGGGGGCCACAGGTGCTTTCTTACAGAAAGTGAGCCTTCGGTGCACTCTCCACAGATCCTGGGGTGGCCGTGGGCCCCTCGAGAAGCCCGTCTCTCCTTTGCCATCGCCTTTGCATCCCTGGAGGATGCCACAGGGGCTGAGCTGACCTCTGTGAGTGGAAGGGGGGAGGCAGGTTGGGGTCTGGCAGAGCTGGTCACCCATGCCCCAAGCTTCTCCCTCCAGTTGCAACCCCTCTGCCCAGAGAATGGGAGGTGGCGGGGCACCGAGCTCCAGCTCATTCATTCATTCAAATGCTTACCAGGGAGGAGCTTTTGTGTGTCAGGCACTGTCCCAGGCTGGGATGCCGCTGTGACAGTCCCACTGTCTGGCGCCCTCCCCTCCCTGGAGAGGCCTCTCTGACCAGTGTGTTTCTTCCTCTGGCTCGACCCTCACAGGGACCTGAGTGAGAACGCCATCCAGGCTATCCCCAGGAAGGCTTTCCGCGGAGCTACAGACCTCAAAAACTTGTGAGTACAGGCCTGGGGTGGAGGGGGCCTGGGGCCACAGGGCCTCCCCTGGCAGTATTCTCCTGGGTCTCCCGGAGCCCTGGAGTGTAGGCAGCCACGGAGCTGGTCTCTGGGTTGAGGTGGCGGTGCCCGCATGGTTTTCTGGCACCATCTGGAGTGGGAGGAAACGGGCCGTCTTGGAGGGCTGTGGGCTGCCAGGGTGATGTTCTGGGTCCCTTTGAACGGACAGTCTCCGTGCCCTTGCCCTTCGGGAGATTGGGAGAGCTGGGCTTGAATCTCCTCTTTCAGGCACTTATTGCATAAGCTGCTGCAAGTCAGTTAGCTCACTGAGCCCCAACATATTGTTTTGTGAAATGAGGATATCACACTTACTTCACGGGCTTGTTCTGAGGTTCGAACGAGACGTGGCAAATGCCTGGCATGCTTGTCACTCCCAACAGTCCCCTTGCCCCCTCCCGTGCCTGTAGCAGACATTGGTAATTGATCACCGCGTTCTTTCCCAAGGAGCCCGGTCCAGGCGTCAGTGTATTCTGAGAGCAGTGCTCCAGGTAGCCACAGCTCGTCAGCCCCCCTGGGCACTGGGGCTGGGATCTGCCCCCGGCTCTGGCTGCCATGGCTGCTGTGACAGACTCATTCCTCAGCTGCCAGCACCTTCTAGGTGGTCTCCACAATGGGGTGGGTGCCTGCTCCCCAGGAGAGAGGCAAGGTTAGGAAGAGGCATCGAATAAAACTTTTATTTACATTTATTGTTTTAACTAAAAAACAAGGAATAATTTAACTTCTTACGATTTACTATTTGGATGGACACATTTGTTCCGAACAAGGGATGGGGTCAGGCCTTTTTAAAAGAAAATGGAATGGAGCGCTTGGTAAGGATGTGTGGACGCTGCTCTCAGCGACGTGCCGTCCTCTGCACACCCTCCCTTTGCTTCACAGACAGCTGGACAAGAACCAGATCAGCTGCATCGAGGAAGGCGCCTTCCGGGCTCTTCGGGGGCTGGAGGTGCTGTAAGTAACACACGGGAGGGAAGAGAGGCTTGGGGAGTCCGGCTGGCGCGGGTGTGGGGCCCTCGGAGAGGGCGTGCGGGCCTCGGAGAGCACAGGAGGCAGGAGACTTGGGAGGCGTGGCAGGCCCTCCAGGACGCATGCTCTCGAAGTCATCGTGCCCCCAGGAGCATGGCCGAGGCTTATCCTGCTTATGATGACACCAGGGCCATGGCTGTATCTACCAGGAGCTTCTGACACGTGGCTGTCTAGACCCCGCCCCTTCTTTAAGCCAGCCCACGCCTGTGCCTGTGCCTGTCCCTCTCCTCCTCCCACCAGCCTCGAGGCTGCGGCACAGCTGCCTCCTGATCAGGCAGCTCAGGGCTTTCCCTGGTGGTGGCTCTGTGTCATGCTCTTTGGCATAGGCCCCTGCCCTCTCCCCCTCACCCCCCGCCCCAGGTCCAGCCCAGAGCTGGCCCAGCTTGAGGGTGGACCGGGGAACAGTGTGAGGGTCCGCCTGTTTGTCAGAGAGAAGCCCTGCTCTCCCTCCCACGTGAGCTCCTGCTGGACAGACGCTAACAGACTCTGGTTTCCCCACCAGGACCCTGAACAACAACAACATCACCACCATCCCCGTGTCCAGCTTCAACCACATGCCCAAGCTGCGGACCTTGTGAGTCAGTGGGGTGGCCGGGAGGACAGCCCCGAGCTGGCGGTGCCGGGGCAGTGGGGAGCGGGGCGCAGGCTTCCACAGGCAGGGGAGGGGGCTCCTTCTTGCACCCCCAGCGCCCAGCCAGGGTGGGGTCAGGGGAGGTCATCTGACATGAAAGGAGGTTGAGTGTCATTTATATTTGATTTTTCCTTGGAAAACCAATGATTTCTTGTTGTGCTTGAAAATGAGCTATGGGACTTGGGTCAGTGGGTCTGTATGAGTTCAGGGAGGTGAATCGACATGAGCCGGGCAAAATGCAGTCCAGGCCCCCCGGAGGGCAGCATGCTGGGAGGGAAGGGGCAGCGGCTGGGAGTTTCCTGCTGCTGCCGACAGTCCCCAGGTTGGAGCTGTGGGCTGACTGCGCATGGACTGTGCTTGGTCAAGTGCAATATGGGGTTCGGCCCCTCCTGGGTAGAGGGGCTCCCACTCTTTGGCCGGGGTCTGGGGGCCCCAGGTGGGTTGTGAGCGTCCCTGTCTCCCTGCAGCCGCCTGCACTCCAACCACCTGTTCTGCGACTGCCACCTGGCCTGGCTCTCGCAATGGCTGAGGCAGCGGCCAACCATCGGGCTCTTCACCCAGTGCTCAGGCCCCGCCGGCCTGCGTGGCCTCAACGTAGCCGAGGTCCAGAAGAGCGAGTTCAGCTGCTCAGGTGGGTGCAGGCCCGCTGGGGCTCTCGACTGCCTATCTCGACTGCCCATCACCTGCCTCCTGCAGCCTCCCCCTAATGTTCCCCCCATTACTTCCTGTCTCCACTACACATTGACATCTGGCACATTCATCACCTCCTGTCCTCCTCCATCGCCTCTAGACCACCCACCATCTCCTGTTTCCACCCGTTTTCTGTTCCCATCCACCACCTGTCTCTAGGCATCACCTCCTTTCTTTACCCATCACATTCTGTCTTTATCTGTCACCTCCTGTGTCCACCCATCTCCCCCTGCTGTCCATCCATTATCTCCTGTTCTCACCCAAAGCCTTTGCCTCCACATATCACCTCTTGCCTTCTCTCCTTTGTCCCTCCTGCCACAGCCATCTTCTCTTCCTGTCTGCCCATCGCCTCCTCCCACATTGTCCCTCTCTGTCCGACCTCCTGTCCCTCACCCCTCCCCTCCCCTCCCACCCCTTGCCTCCTCCTATTGCCACCCTTCCCTCCTGTGACGGCCTTGTCTGAAAAGTCATTGAATTGGCCCATCTAGCCTCGGCTGTGAGAGCCTCCTGCCTGCCCACCCCACTTCCTTTCTAGCCCCTTCCGTCTCCATCTGCAGCCAGAGGACCTGAAAGGACCCACAGGTCTGGGCAGGTCACTGCTGCCTGGTACTCACCAGCCCCCTGGGAGAGTCCAAACTGTCCCCAGGCTCTGCGAGGCCAGGGCAGGGTCACCTCAGCCTCCCCCGGCCGCCCTTTGGCCTTGTCACTCAGTGTGTCCCAGCTGGGCCCGCCCAGGCCCTTCCCGGAGCAGGTGCCTCCCACCCCAGCCTTCTCGCAGGCTGGACCTGTTGGCACCCCCTCCCGCCTTGTTCCCTGGCCCCGGGCACATGGACTATGCGGTCGTGGTTTCTGACCGTCTCCCCAGCACTTGGCCTGTGCTTGGCACAGAGAGATGCTCAAGAAAGGTTTGCTGAGTGAATGAACGGTTCAGATTCACAACAGAGGATGAGGGGCTGCCCATTCTCCCAAACCAGTGAGTGAGCCTGCCAGCCGCTTAGAGCACTGAGGGAGGAGTGTCTACTGGGCCCCGCAGCCTATCGTCCGTGTGAGGCTCCCCTCCCCCACAGCACTGGCAGCACAGAGGCTGCCCCTGAGCACTGCTGAGCTGAGGGCTGCTGAGTGTGTGTGTGTGTGAGTGTGTGTGTGTATGTGAGAGTGTGTGAGGGTGTGTG
The DNA here is from genome assembly GCF_000147115.1 of Myotis lucifugus. Taxonomy (NCBI): domain Eukaryota; kingdom Metazoa; phylum Chordata; class Mammalia; order Chiroptera; family Vespertilionidae; genus Myotis; species Myotis lucifugus. The sequence goes on from NW_005871114.1 coordinate 2,078,385, forward strand.
TTTGTGTGTGAGTGTGTGTGTGAGTGTGTGTGTGTGTGTGAGTGTGTGAGTGTGTGTGTGAGTGTTAGATTCCCATTCAGGACACATGCCCGGGTTCTGGACTTGATTCCCAGTAGGGAGCATGCAGGAGGCAGCTGATCAATGATTCTTTCTCACCATTGATGTTTCTATCTCTCTCTCCCTCTCCCTACCTCTCTGAAATCAATATATATACACACATATACATATGTGTGTGTGTGTGACTGTGTGAATGTGAGGGTGCATGTGGAGAGAGTGTATGACTGTATGTGTGAGTCTGTGTGTGTGTGAGCATGTGAGTGTGTGACTATGACTGTGATTGTGAGTGTGCGTACAGGAGTATGAGTGTGTGAGCGTGTGTATGTGTGTGCACACGTGGGTATGCACTCATGTGTGAGGAGTGTCAGGCTGATGCCCCTCTGAGTAATTGCAGCCCCAGGTTTTAGGAAGAGGAGTGGATACTTCACTGGGACAGTTATTTTGAAGTGAGACCTTTTTCTTTGCATTTGAATACCTTGGTTTCTATATTCAGGCCCCCCCGCCCCCGTCTGTTCCTCCTGGCGTCCACTCTCCTGAGAAGGCGCTGCCACAGTTTGCCAGAGGGCCTAGGACTTTGTCTTTTCTGATCTTGGCGCCCACCCTTCAGGGGAGCCAAGCAAAGGTTAGAGGTTAAAACGCTGGTGGGCGTGTAAATCGGCTCAGCCGCTTCGCACAACTGTTCAGCAGAATCTACGGAAGCCCAGCATATGTCTACCCGCGACCCTGCAGCTCCTGCTAGGTGTGTGCATATGCTCTGCCAACACGCGTGTCCAAGAATATCCAAGGCAGCTTTCTTCACAGCAGCTCAGAGTTGGAGACAGCGCACATGTCCACCAACAAGAGTGGATTGACTATTTATAACTCATCTATGCAATAGAATTCTAGTCATAGTTAAAAAAACACCTACTGATACAGACACAATGCCAAAGATTTTATACGGAGCCAAAGAAGCCAGACACGAGAACCTGCTGTCTGATTTCGAAATCTTTAGTGCTGGGTCTCAGAACAATGGTTGCCTTGGGGAAAGGGTAGACGAGCCTTTGTGGGTGATAGAAATGTTACATGTCCGGGGGGGGGCGGTAATATTCATAAGTAGAAATCAGCTATACACTTAAGACAGTACCCTGTATATAACTTATACTTCAATTACAGTAATTTATCAGGCACTGGGCTTCATCCTAGTTTCAGCGTCTATCAGGTATGTGAGTTTCCACAAATTAATGACTATCGAGGACTCTGTCTTCTCACCTGTAAAATGGGCACAATAATACCATGCTCCTCCAAGGTTGAGCAGTAAGACTAGAGGAGATACCACATGTACAACACTTACCACAGCATGTGACACAGAGTAAGTGCTAGGCAGGCGGAGTCCTTGTCATCCTTCAATGATGGACGAGGAGACTTAGGCTCAAAAGCGCCGAGTGACTTGGACGAGAACCTGTGGCTTCAGAATTCAGTCTGGGGTTTCCTGGCACCTGAATCCCACTTCCGCGCAGCACAGTCAGGTCGAGATTCAAGTTCAGCAAACAAACAAGGTCCTCTGTGTGCCAGGTGCCCGCAGGGCTACACGGGAGTTCTTGGTGATCTCGGGTTCATCCTCATCCAGAGAAACACCATGTGCCCCGTCCCTACTCATCAGTCTGTATCTCAGGAGGGAGGTGCTGACACGGGACACCCCGAGGTCACAGCCCACTGTTTCCGCAGGCCAGGGGGAGGCAGGGCACGTGCCCTCTTGCACCCTCTCCTCCGGCTCCTGCCCGGCCATGTGCTCCTGCAGCAACGGCATTGTGGACTGCCGTGGCAAAGGCCTCACCGCCATCCCTGCCAACCTGCCCGAGACCATGACGGAGATGTGAGTACAGGGCAGGACAGGCACGGGGCACAGGCTGTGGGGCTGGGCCAGGCTTTGGTGGTCCAGGGAAGAGCTGGAGTGGATGCCACCCAAAGGCTTGTTTCAAGGTCCTTCCGTGCAAATGGAGAAGTCAGTGCTTTGGCGGGCTGAGCTCTCTGCCCAGGCTGGGCAACGCTGGCGGGCTGGGAGTGGGTGTTCCTCTGTGGTCGATCTGTCCAACCCAGCTGGGTGTCTGCTAGGACTGGGTTCTTAGAATTAGCATCATCTGTGGGCCCCTTTCAGCCATGGCAGCCTGGGATAATGGAGCTCACATCTGCCTGTGCCAGCCCGCCGACTCCAGACAGAGGTTGGGAGCAGGGCAGGGGGACAGAGGGCATGGTTGGGTGGGTGAGCCCAGCAGGCAGCAGCCCAGACTGGGGCGACCTGACCGGGGGGCCCTCTGTGTTCTCTACCTGCAGCCGCCTAGAGCTCAACGGAATCAAGTCCATTCCCCCGGGAGCCTTCTCTCCCTACAGAAAGCTTCGGAGGATGTGAGTGCCTCCCCCTGCTTCCTGAGAGTCAGCAGGGGCAGGAGGGAGACCCTGGGCCTGGCCGGCCACAGCCCGGCCAGGCCCTGCCTCTGCCTCTGGGCAAGCTGCTGCCTGGCCGTCCTGCCCCTGAGGTGGCTCCTCTGTGACCTGGGCTGGCAGTGGTGTGACCTCCTTGCAGGGTTGTCCTGAGGCCTAAATGTTGAGCCCGAGTCTAGCATATGGCCAGACTATCATCCTTCCATTTCAGCTTGGGCACCAATGGGAGCCGCCATGGACATAAGAGGGGATGTTGGGGAAGCTGGGAGGTGGGGGAAAGCTGTCAAAACAGACCAAGGCTGAAGTGTCCCATCCGCGCAGGACCCTGGGACTGCACAGGGGGATAGGGCCATGGGTTTTCCTGATGGAGGAGAGAAGGGGCCCCTCACTTTTCTAATTTCAAAGCAGCCCCTGCCCTCCCATGGCATCTGGGAGGGGCAGGGGACCAGGCACGGCTTGGTGGCTGCTGAAGGATTCAGCCACCCTCTCTCTCTCTCTCTCACTGCAGAGACCTGAGCAACAACCAGATTGCAGAGATCGCGCCTGATGCCTTCCAGGGCCTCCGCTCCCTGAACTCACTGTGAGTAGCAGCGCCTGCCGGGGTCCAGGGTGTCTCCCAAGGAGGCCAGCAGGGCCTGGAGCCCCTCCAGTGGGCGCTGGAGAGAGAGCACAGCCCCCACCCTCCCGGCCTCAGCGGGTTTCCCTTTGGCTGCAAAGTCCAGGGTCGCTATGCCCAGCATCCCCTTCCTCACTGGTGGACCCTCTGCAGCTGGGAGGGGATGCGAGAATCCAGGACTAAGTGCATGCAAAATCAGGCAGAGCTGTTGCCCTGGCAATTGTGATGCTCTCCCCACCACAGTGGGGATTTTCCCAGCATGCTTTGTGGCAGTTATTGGACTCGGCCCAGCTTTCCTGTTGGCCCTGCCTCCCCACAGAGGCCCAGCACTCCATGCTCCTGAGCCTTCCCCAGGTCACCTACAATGGAGCACCCACCAGCTCCAGCTGTGACACCTGCCACACCTGTGTCTTCCGTCCCCAGCATGCTCTGATCCCAAGTTGTGGTGAGGATGCGAAGGAAGCATTTTCCTCCACCTCTCTCCAGCATTCCCCTTTCTCAAGGGTTTACTGGGGTGGGGGTGGGGTCTGTAAATCTACAAAGCATCATGCAGCATCAAAATTTTATCTCGGAAAAATAAAAATTAAATTTAGCAACACACACACACACACACACAAATTCATTCAGGAATGTTACTTCATCCATCTCTCTTTTTCCAAGAACCCCTGCTTGTCTCCCCCCCGCCATGTTCACCAAGCCCCTCACTCTCTGAGGTCCCATAGGCACATTGTCTATGCAGAGCAAGTGCTCAGGGTGCCTCAGGGTGCCTGTAGGCAGGCGGGGGCCTTGTGTTACTCTTAGGAATCTTAGGAATCGTGTTTTCACTGCCCCCTGGCAGCATGGACACATGCCTCACGTAGATGAGGGTCCTGGGAAGTGGAGGGGGATGCAGCCCCCGTCGCTGAGTGCCTTCCGTGTGCACCCTTTTCTCCTGGAGTGGAGTCCGAGGCAGGGCCTCCTGTGAATGGCGCCGCTTAGGGCGTGGAGTGTACGACCACACAGCAGTACGTGGCTGCCTGGGCGTGGGCCACTGTCGGTGGCGGAGATCAGGTCCTGGAGGGGCTGCCACAATGCAGGCCTCTTCCTCTGAGGAGCGAATGGATCTCCTTCTAAGTTGGACGTGTCGGTAACACATCTAAGTGGGCTTCTGTTCTTAACTCCCTGCACCCACTCCTGCCCCCTCCACGCCCTTCTCCACACGGCAGATTGGGGGGTCTTTGCAGATGGGAACCTGATCGTGTCTCAGAGGCTGCCTGGTGCTGGATGGGCGACATCCAAGCTCTGTCCCTCCACTCAGGCCACGCGGGGGCTCCCCCAGCGCCAGCCGCCCCCACCGCGGGGCCTTTGCTCCTACCGGCCCCCCTCCGGGAATGATCTGGAAGTCATGTGTGAAGAGGCAGCACACTGTTTTTGCTCAGAGGGAACGTGTGTGGGGAGGGGGGTGCTGCTTGTGATGTTGGGAATAAAATAGACCCCACTCCCCAACCCCCTTCCTTCCTCTTGGTCTGCCTGAGCCCGTTCCCGCCTGCACAGCATTTTTGAGTCTCTGCTTTTTTTCGAATTACACGGAATTCGCGCTCAGTGTAGAGAACTGAACATACCCAAGTACAGAAACCCGCTGCAGTCCCGCCGCCCGGGTCTCGGCACAGCCAGCACCGTGGTCTGTTTCTTCCCGGTGCTTTTTCTGATCCATAGACTTGCATGACCTGCGGGAGCTCACATGCTACCTCCTCCCGCCCATGAGATTTCTCCCTGAACGGTCTCTTTTGGGTCCCAGAGCAGGTTGATTTCCCACGAGGCTCCCTGAAGGGTCCTTTTGCAGGCTTCTGTGGGGCCCATGTGTGGACGGAGGGCTGTGCCTGCAGTAATGGGGTGACGGCCACCTCGAGCCCTTAGCGTACTTGTATGCAAACTACTAGGTGTACCGGTTAATGATGCGGATTTTTTTCAATTGATGGGGTTACACATATGTTGATATGTATGTGCTTTGATGTGTATGCTATTTTGTTGTATTGACAACAAGCTTCAGAACTTCATGTGTCAAATTTTCTGAAGGTGTTAACATCATAGATATTTTTACGCTTAAAAATGTCGAATTTCATGTCAAAAAAAGTATTTGCGGGAAGTTTTAATTCATTACTTTATGTGGAAGAAAAGTGCTAGCGATGGACATTACTTTGAATAAAGCACTTTCAATGTTTCTCTTGAAATTATCATGTTTTCTTTCATCACAAAATCCGAATTATTAACCGGTCAATAATTAAGCTGCATTACTAACCGGTTAATGATTAATCTGCAATACTAACCAGTTAGTAATCCACATTATTAACCTGTTAATAATTAATCCACATTATTAACCAGTTACTGGTTCATCCGCATTGTTAACCGGTTACTGATTAATGCAGATTAATCATTAACCGGGACACCTAGAAAGGACAGGGGACTCTTTCTTAATCACTCTACTGCCATCTGCTGGCAATTCGTTATGACAAACCTCCAGCCTGGCGGGCTGTCCTCTAACTCTCCCCTTCTGCTGCCTTTTCTCCAGGGTCCTCTATGGGAACAAGATCACGGACCTCCCCCGGGGTGTGTTTGGCGGCCTGTACAACCTGCAGCTCCTGTAAGGACCCATCGGATGGTTGCTTGGGTGGGGCCCTGGGAGGGAGCCAGTATTCCTCTGGCCTCCCAGCCTGGCCTTTCCCACCTCTTTGGGGTGTGGGACGCCCTGGAGGCGAGGAGCTTGGAGGATGGCGGATGTAGTAGGGCTGTGAGAGGCCAGAGAGGCGACTCGGACTGATGGCGGGAGGCCCGAACCAGAGGCTGCTGCGGTGCAGGCTGGTCTTAAGGAGGCCGCATGGCTGAGGAGAGCTATCCACCACATGGGTCACCCAGGCCAGCTCAGCCTCCTCAAACCAGGAGAGGTCAAGCAAGGGCTCTCTCCCAGGACCCAAGCGGCACGGAGCCCCTCTCAGCTGCCTGGGACCCCGCAGAACTCTGGGACGGGGGAGGAGCCTTTGGGAGGTGGCTTTGCCCCGATGCTCTCTGGTTTCCGGGGATGCCAGGGGCACCTCTAGCAGTTCCTTGAAAGAGAGAAGAGGGGGGGCTGAGCTGGTCCGGTCCCCGTGCATGGAGGAGGCAGTCAGAGTTCTCCACGCCTCTGCGTGGGGTGGGCACACAGACGGCCAGATCCTTGTGCCTGCTCGGCGCCCAGGAAGGTGCCCAGGACGTGTCGGTGAGTCTGATGCTGTGCCTTCCCCTCACCACCTGGCCCTGGTCTGCCCACAGGCTCCTGAATGCCAACAAGATCAACTGCATCCGGCCGGACGCCTTCCAGGACCTGCAGAACCTCTCGCTTCTCTCCCTGTACGACAACAAGATCCAGAGCCTGGCCAAGGGCACCTTCACCTCCCTGCGGGCCATCCAGACCCTGTGAGTGCCCTCTGCCCGCCCCCCCTCTGCCCAGCAGGTGGACCTAGGGGGAGGCAACAGCCTCCTGGTGCAGGCAGCTAACCGCCTTGACCTGTGCCTTTTTCTCACCAGATTCATCTCTTAGGGAGGAAAGAGCACAGGCACCGGGTTAGACAATCCTGGGTTCAAATCCCAGCTATGCCTCATATTGGCTGTGTGACTCTGGGCAAGTTAATTTGCTTCTCTGGGCCTCCGTTTACTTATTCATAAAATGAGGGTATCATCTTCATAAGGTTGTTATGGGATTAAAGGGGATGTCTGTATAGAGCTTAGCATGTTGTAAATGCTTCTTAAATGCTGGCTACAGTTAATAATAATAGTAATAATAATAACAATGTCCATTGATTCTAAGACACATATTGTTTCCACATTAACAGCTCTGAAATTGGGGTGCATTGCAACGTCGACGGCATCATTTAATTGACATTTTGTTCTTTCTTGATAATACATAAAAGTACCTCTTGCAATGGATAATGTCTTAAATCAGATAAAATCTAGTAATGGCAATGATGATTAAAAATTAGAGAGCAACGGCACTAGGAATTTGTTTTCATCTTTTGTTATAGGATATTACAAGCATATTGAAGGTGGTACTGTGGCCCGGCCAGTACTCACCACCCAGCTTCACTCAGGGCCAGTCCCCTTTCATCTACACTTCCCCTCTTCCCTGCCTCCCGGGCATCATTTATCTTCTATCACTTGTCACTTCACACATATGTATAAAAGGCAAGGACTCTAAAAACACAACCACATCACTATTATTATATCTTGAACATTTAAAAATTAATCCCTGGATATCATCAGATATCTCATTACTGAATTTCCAAGTATCTCACACACGTTATACAATTTTGAAGGCAATGTGTTGGAATCAGGATTTAAATTAGGCCTGTGCAATACAATTGGCTGGTATTGGTGGATGTGTCACTTCAGTTTTTAATCTATAAGTGTCCTCTCCACTCCCTTTCTCCTTGCAGTTTGTTTGTTGCATACACTGCATTATTGGTTCCGTGGAGTTTCCCCCAGCATGGACTTCCCTGGTTGTAGTCCCCATGGCGTAGTTTCCCACACTCCTCTGTCCTGAACACAGAAGTGTACATCTAGGAGCTTGGCCAGGTTCCGATTTTTCCCTTTCTTTTTTGGGCAAAGTGACTTCATAGGGAGGACCGTGTACTTGCACAGGAGGCACATGATGTCTGGTTGTCTCTCTTTCTGTAATGAACACGGCCATTGATCTGAATGCCTGGACCCACTCGTTCATTAGGGGTCCTGAAATGGAGACGTTTGAACTCTAACGTTCCTTCTTCATTTGATAATGCGGTTGTGGTTATGCTTTTATAACGAGTCCTTATTTCCAGCTGGCATGCTGCTGGGTAGGGAAGTTTCTTGTCATCTTCTATTTGGTTAAACTAGGCACTTACTAGTAGGTGGTGTCCTTCATTCTGCATCTTTAACCCCGGGCCCTATAGTTTGACTCGATGTGCTGGCCTGTGGGCCGACGGTGTGCACTTCATGGGCGTTTATCACCAATGCTGTCGTAGCCATTCTTGTCATTGCCATCCCCGCCACAGTGTTTATCCTCAGGTAACACCTGCACGGAGTCCTGCTCCCTGGGGACTCTGCACATTGCTGGGATGTCAGCCACGAAGACAAACTCATTAAAGCCCACGAGCCCGCCCGCAGCCCCCTCCTGCTAATTGATTTCCTTACAGCCGGGAGAGGAAGGTGGCGCACCACGGGGAAATCTTGTCAAGAATGGGCAATTAGAGGTCACAGGCCAGGGGCGGCCTGTACAATGGCCAGGAGGAGGCAGCCTGGGTCCTGGTGCCTGCTCTGCCACCTCACCTGCGGCAGGACAGCGGTGCTCTGGCCTGGCCGCGGGTCACTCCTGCCTCCATTCGTGTTTGTGAAATGTCCCCGGGCAGAGGGAGGGGCAGGTGAGAGCAGGAGTGGGGACGGGGGGCTGGCCTGGGGAGTGTGGCAGGGACAGCTGGGGGCCCCAGAGCTGCCGAGCCCTCTTCTCTGTGATGCTGGGCAAGACTTCTCTGAGGGTGGTGGGTGCCCCCAAGCGGTGCCCTCAGGTGGTGCGTGTCTCCCCAGGGCCAGCCCGGACTTCAGGCTGAGAGCCAGCGGGGAGGCCTCACTCATCCAGGTGGAGGTCAGCGCAGATCCGGAGCCCCAGCTCTGACCCCTGACCTGCCCCTTTTGCACAGGCATCTGGCCCAGAACCCTTTCATCTGTGACTGTAACCTCAAGTGGCTGGCGGACTTCCTGCGCACCAACCCCATCGAGACGAGCGGGGCCCGCTGCGCCAGCCCCGGGCGCCTGGCCAACAAGCGCATCGGGCAGATCAAGAGCAAGAAGTTCCGGTGCTCAGGTAGCTGCCTGCCCCCTGTCTGTCTTCCGTTTGCCCGGGGACCGAGATGCTTCCTGGCTGACTCCAGCAAGGATGTCCGGGGTGTGGGCCCCAAATTGTGGACGTGGATCTGAATGGTGTTTGGTCCCACCCCTGTTTTATCCCAAGCCTGGGGAGGGGAGGTCCCGACGGAGGACCCAGACAAGGACCCAGGTCCTCCACCCCCAGGCCAGTGCTCTCGTACCACTTTCAGCCTAAGACCCTCGGAGGCCTGGGACCCTCCCAGTGAGAGAGCGGCCTCCTCCAGGTCCAGAGGCAGCAGAAGCAGCCTGTGTCCGGGGACAGGGTGGGTCAGCTTCTGAGCCTGGATTCTGGTCGGAGGACTGATGCCCTCCAGCCCCATCTGTGCCCGTGGCGTTGGCCCTCCCTGAGAGGTGTAATTGGGTGGGGTGCTGTCCCAGCATTGGCCCGGGCAAGGAAGGGCTTCTCCACACAGGGGCTGGGCAGGTGGGCCCTGGTCTGGGACCCCAGCCTTGTTCCTGGGGTGCGTCCGGCTGGGCAGTGGGCCTGGGCTTTCTTGCAAGTCCTGGACGATCCCACTAACATCATGGTGTTTCCCTTTGCAGCCAAAGAGCAGTACTTCATTCCAGGTGGGAAAGTGGGGGAACCGGGGGCCGTCCGGGTGGGACGGTGGCTGTGGATGGGCAGGAGGCTGGGGCAGCAGCCGGAGGGGGTGGGCGAGCCTGCGTGGAGCCTGCCCCAGCCCTCAGCCCCGGCCCCGGCCATCTCACCGCAGGCACGGAGGATTATCAGCTGAACAGCGAGTGCAACAGCGACGTGGTCTGTCCCCACAAGTGCCGCTGTGAGGCCGGCGTGGCGGAGTGCTCCAGCCTGAGGCTCACCAAGATCCCCGAGCGCATCCCCCAGTCCACCGCGGAGCTGTGAGCCCCCCAGCCCCCCGCACTGAAAGATACTTCAGTGTCTGTCATTTACGGTGTGTAAGTTCCCTCGATTGCCTCTTACAGGCGATTAAACAACAATGAGATCTCCATCCTGGAGGCCACTGGCATGTTTAAAAAACTCACCCATCTGAAGAAAATGTGAGTTGCCCATTGGCGGGAAGGTTGCAGTCAGGACGCTGGCCGGGGATGCAGAAGGAAGATTCTGGGTGTCGGGGAGCTCCTGCGGGGTAGGGGGGCAGGGCTCCTGTGCACAGGGATTGGGTGTCGGAAGGGGGTAGGGGGTAAGGGGTCCTGAGCTCCGTCATCCTCCCGCCACCTCCTCTCCCAGCAATCTGAGCAACAACAAGGTGTCAGAAATCGAAGACGGGGCCTTCGAGGGCGCTGCCTCTGTGAGCGAGCTGCACCTGACCGCCAACCAGCTGGAGTCCATCCGCAGTGGCATGTTCCGCGGCCTGGACGGCCTGAGGACCCTGTGAGTGTGTGGGCCCTGGGCCGGGAGCTGGCGGGACTTCGGTAGGCAAAAGCCAGAGAGCGGTGTCTGCATTAAAGGGAAAGGAGAAGTGGGTGGGAGGGCCCCTCTCCCTGGCCCCAGTTCGCAGGGGGAGGGGCAGCTGAGGAGCCTGACTGCAGTGGGCCAAGTAATCAGACGGTGGTGACTGTGGTGAGGCCTGTGTCTTGTTCCCTGGGCTGCGGGGCCGGTGCCTGGTGAAGGGGTGGAGGGAGGCGGGCCTTTCGGAGGTCCCCTCTCCTTGCCCTGTGGTCAGGCTGCAGGAGCACACACAGCACGCGTGTTCCACTCGGGAGCACCGGCTCCACGGCAGGCAGGAGAGGCTGGTGCCTCAGGGCGGGACATTGCAGAGGAGATGCCGTGGGTGGAGGTGGGCGAGCAGTGACTGCCCGCCGTTGTGGGGACGCTGGGGTCCCATGAGCCCAGAGCCCACCAGAGCTAACCAGACATCAGACCCAGTGGGATCCCGGGCCACCTGCCCCTCCTCTAACGGTGCAGTGGGCCACCCTGGCCAGGCAGCGCCGGCTCCTCAGTGGTCATGCGGACCTTTAGCGTGTCCAGTAGACAGTGCCGTCCAGTCGGACTTCCCACTGTGACGGAAATGTCCCTCATCTGCACTGTCCGGCACCATGGCCCCCAGTGGCTGTGGAGTACTTGACGTGTGGCTAGTGCTACTGAGGCACTAAATTTTAAATTTCATTTCCTGTTATTTTGGATTTTATTTCCTGTGTATGTACATGTATATGTATATGTATATTTTTCTATTGATTTCCTAGAGGAAGGGAGAGGGAGAGAGATAGAAACATTAATGATGAGAGATAATCATTGATTGGCTGCCTCCTGCACGCCCCCTCAAGCCCGCAACCCTTGACTGGAATTAAACCTGGGACCTCAGTTTGCAGGCTGACGCTCTAGCCCAGTGATGGCGAATCTATGACACGCGTGTCAGAAGTGACATGCGAACTCACTTTTTTGGTTGATTTTTCTTTGTTAAATGGCATTTAAATATATAAAATAAATATCAAAAATATAAATCTTTTTTTTACTATGGTTGCAAATATCAAAAAATTTCTATATGTGACATGGCACCAGAGTTAAGTTAGGGTTTTTCAAAATGCTGACACGCCGAGCTCCAAAGGTTCGCCATCACTGCTCTAGCCACTGAGCCAAACCAGCCAGGGCAAATTTCATTTCCTTTTAATGGACTTAAATCTAAATAACAACCTGTGGCGAGTAGCTACTGTGTTGGGCCGCACGGGTCTGGAAGCCCTGCCTGGCTTTGGAGCCGGCCCTGCAGCAGGCTCCAGCTTTGTTTCTGAGCTCACGTGGAGGTTGGGTGAGGTCCGTGAGTGTAGGAAGGACTCTCTGGGGATTTTTTTTTTCCATTTTATAAAAAGTGGATTTTATTATTTGCCGTGTTTTGCAGTTTGCTTTTTCCCTTGCGAACAGAGTGTGGCCACTTTACCAGGCTGTGTACCTTGTATTTCTTGAGTGAGGGTGCCGAGCAGTCCCTGGGGTCCTTTCTGAGGAAGACTTGGGTGGGGACAGAGGAGAGGGGAGGGCTGGTGCTGGGACAGAGCAGAAACGCCGTAGCCCCTCCACCCTGCAGAAACAATGTGTATACCTGCATACACATGCACACACGCACCCACATACGTGCATGCATACATACAGACTTTTTCATGGATCCCATAATACGTTTTCTTTTGTAACCTGCTTTTTCCTGAAACACAACATGAGCACCTTTACAATTCATTAAAATGTCTTCTACAGCATCACTTTGAATGTTATTGGAAATTTAGACTACTTCTAATGTTTAAATATAAGCAATGTTGTGATCAATATATTTGTCATGCAATTCTGTGCCCACCCAGGATTACTCCTCTATGAGAAATTCCTGAACGCAGACTTGCTGGGTGAGAGCACACAGTGCCCTTCCAGGGAGGCCCCAAAGCCGTTCTCCGCCAGCCGGGCGTGAAAGTGCCCGTTCGCCCACACCCCTGCCGACCTGGGCAGCATCACTTATTATTATTATGTTTTTATTTGTAGTTTGGCAGGCAAAGATGTAATATCGCTAAAATGTCTTTGATTACTATTAAGTTTGAACATGGTTTGTGACTGCTCATAAACCATTTTAATTTCTTTTGGGAATTGCCTATTCTTTGTCAGGCTTGGGTTTCGTTTTTGTTTGGGGAGGAGAACTGAGCCAGGTTTATCTGAAAAGAAACTTTTGCAGATATAAATGAGGAGGGAGGTCATTGTAGATGGAAATCCTAGCCAGGGACGGCAGGGCGGTGCAGGCCTGGGCAGCAAGTCTGCAGGACAAAGGAGTGGACAGTGTGTCGCTCTCTGGGGGGGGGCGGGCAGGTGCTGGTGTGAGGCAGGTTGGACAGGCTCCAGAGGTCTACTGGACATGCTAAAGAGCAAAGCATCTATATATATATAAAACCCTAAAGCAACTGTATGACCCAACGACCAAATGGTTGACGGGTCACTATCATGCGCACTGACCACCAGGGAGCAGATGCTGAATGTCCACTCCCA
>NW_005871114.1:2091452-2100079 GCF_000147115.1 Myotis lucifugus
TGGCCAGCCTGAAAACGGACCTCAGCCCTCACCCAGGCTGGCCAGGCACCCAGCAGGACCCCTACCCTGATCCGGGACACCCTTCAGGGCAAACCAGCTGGCCCCCACCTGTGCACCAGGCATATAATAAAAGGGTAATATGCAAATTGACCCTAACAGCAGAACGACTGGGAATGACTGGTCACTATGACATACACTGACCACCAGGGGGCAGACACTCAATGCAGGAGCTGCCCCCTAGTGGTCAGTGCACTCCCACAGGGGGAGCTCTGCTCAGCCACAAGCCAGGCTGACGGGCTGCCAGCACAGCGGTGGTGGCGGGAGCCTCTCCCACCTCCTCAGCAGCGCTAAGGATGTCTGACTGCAGCTTAGGCCTGCTCCCTGCTGGCAAGTGGACATCCCCTGAGGGCTCCCGGGCTGCCAGAGGGATGTCTGACTGCCAGCTTAGGCCCAATCCCCCGGGGAGTAGGCCTCAGCCAGTAGGTGGACATCCCCCGAGGGGTCCCAGACTGTGAGAGGGCACAGGCTGGGCTGAGGGACCCCACCTGTGCACAAATTTTTGTGCACTGGGCCTCTAGTTTAAACATAATTCTGTGGGCAGTATGGAGGCTGCTGAGGGCTTTGGCTGAAGAGGGACACGACTGGGTTAGGTTTGAGGAAAGTCTCTCTGGTGTTGAGGTGGAGCATGGCCTGGAAGCGGAGGAGGCACTGGGCACCCAGGGAGTGAAGGAGAGGGCTGCGGTGAGGCCATACGGGCTGGAGGGTCTGGAGGGGGCACAGGTGTGAAGGGTTCAGGTGCTGGGGCTCAGTGCCTCCCGGGGAGAATCTGTGAACTCGCTGGTGGTGGCCAATGCCCCTCTCGGGCAGATGGCCACAGGGCACAGCGTGGGCTCTCCCCCACCCGCCCCAGGATGCTGAGGAACAATCGTATCAGCTGCATCCACAACGACAGCTTCACGGGCCTGCGCAACGTCCGCCTCCTCTCGCTTTACGACAACCAGATCGCCACCATCTCCCCCGGAGCCTTCGACACCCTGCAGGCCCTCTCCACGCTGTAAGTCCAGCCCTCTGCTCAGCGCAGTCCTCGTGGGCCGGGGCTCTGGCATCAGCATCTGCACCTGGGAACGTCGCCCACCCGCCCTCCCAGGGCATGTCTCCCTGTTGGTTACTTTAAAGGACAAACTCAGGGGATGTGTGGTCCCCGTGGTGTGTTGAAACCTGGGGCTCACCAGGCTGGAATGCTGCCCTGGGCGAGTGGCTGGCTGGGTGTCTGGGGGAGTGTGGGTGGCGGTGTGAACAGTGCGTGGGGACAGCAGAGGGCTTTGCTGGGGGAGCCGAGACGGGCGGGTGTCTGCGTGGTCACACCAGCTGTCTCTTCCAGAAACCTCCTGGCCAATCCTTTCAACTGCAACTGCCAGCTGGCCTGGCTGGGCGACTGGCTGCGGAAGAGGAAGATCGTGACCGGGAACCCGAGGTGCCAGAACCCAGACTTCCTGCGGCAGATTCCCCTGCAGGACGTGGCCTTCCCGGACTTCAGGTGTGAGGAAGGTAACTCGGATGCCCTGCCCGCCCCCCCCCCCCCCCCCGGGAGGCAGGTGAGGGAGAGCTGGGCCAGGCCAGAGGGAGGGGAGTGGTGGGTAGCGCCCTGTGACAGGCCCTTGAGTGGAGAGGTCGGTGGGAGGGAGGCTCTGTTGATGGGGAGGAGCAAGGAGCAGGGAGGCAGCTCTCAGTGCTGCACCCACCCTACCCCTGCCTGGTGGTGGTGTGTGATATAAGAGCAATAATATGCTTATTGTTTTTAAAATGGGAAAATATGGATAATAAAAAAGAAAGTAAACATTACCAAGTATCCGTCTCTCGAGAAAGTCCCACTTAACATGTTAGTAGGTTTTCTTGATCTAAGTACATTTAACCCAGAGGCCTGCCCCCTGGCTGCTCCAGGTGCTGCAGGCTTACGGGTTCATTCTGTCCGGCATATGCAATGGGTACGGAGCCCACCTTGCTCCTAACTGGTCTCCAGACCTGAGCAAGTTTGTTAACCTCCCCAGATCTCAGTCAAGGAGAAATTCACCCATCCCACGGACCTATTGGGAGGGCTCCTGTGTGCCAGGCCCCGCTCTGGGTACTAGGCTCCTTCAGTGAACAAAGAAGAGACACGTCTCTGTCCTCATACCTTCTAGGGGTGAGAGTGGCACCCCTTACTGCACTGCTAAGGAGACTGTTCGATAGTGTCTAGCACATAGTAGGTGCTCAAGAAAACGTGTGGCTGCCATCCTCTTCTCTGCTGTGCCCAGGGCCACCTTGGGTCCACGTAGAAGAGATTGATCCAAGACCTGTATTAACCTCACAACAGGTCCAAGGGGCTCTGTCCTTGGCGGGGGAGGGGCACAGCCAAGAGGAGCCTTCTGGTGCCTGAGGGAGGGTCCGGGAGGGGCTTCTGTTCTGAGGCTCCCCACACAGGGCCCTGGATACAGGAGGCACTACGAAGGCCTGCCCCTCACTGACGTGGCTTCTTCCCCAGGCCAGGAGGAGGGGAGCTGCCTGCCCCGCCCACAGTGCCCCCAGGAGTGCGCCTGCCTGGACACCGTGGTCCGATGCAGCAACAAGCACCTCCAGGGCCTGCCCAAGGGCATCCCCAAGAACGTCACCGAACTGTGAGTAGGAGAAGGTGCCAGGGCAGATATCAGCTGACTAGCAGCCTGGAGTTAGATCAGTGATGGCGAACCTTTGGAGCTTGCAGTGTCAGCATTTTGAAAAACCCTAACTTAACTCTGGTGCCGTGTCACATATAGAAATTTTTTTATCTTTGCAACCATAGTAAAACAAAGATTTATATTTTTGATATTTATTTTATATATTTAAATGACATTTAACAAAGAAAAATCAACCAAAAAAATGAGTTCGCGTGTCACCTCTGACACGCGTGTCATAGGTTTGCCATCACTGAGTTAGGGCCTTGCAGCGACACTGGTTCCCAGAAGCCTTTGAGCTTTGCTTTGACCCCCCTCTGCATCCCCCGATGGCGTGAGTCACCCGTGGCAAGCGCTTCATTCCTTTAAATTAAGCTCTGCCTTTAAAAGAAGAAATAACATTAATTTTTTTCGCTTTACATCATCTCATGAGCATTCTGCTCTGCAATGAAAACTTTCACAAAAGCGATTTTTACTGGCTGCATAATATTCCCTCACATGACTCTATGATGAACTGTATAACAGATCCCTCTTTGCTGGATATTTAAATTGTCTCCATTTTTCTACTATCATGAATAACGCTGAGATGAGTGTCCCTTCGGGAAGAGGTTAGCCAAAGAACGGTGTATTGTCAGGGCTCCCGCTGCCTTTGACGGCCTTCCAGAAAAGTGTTTCCTTCCTACTGCCGCTAGCCGTGTTGGCAATGGCCCGCCTGCCCTCCCATCAGCACTGGGTGTGTGGTGGACGTCCGGTTTGGTATCTGAACTCATGTGGGCGAGGATGGGAATGGCAGGCCCGGCTTCTTCAACAGGCACTTCCCAGTGGAAGGCTGTGGTCAACCCCCAGCTCTACTGTCCCCTGGGATTGGTCCCTCCAGGCCTCCGTAGCCAAGCTTTTCTCCATGGGGAGAGCATGAAATTTTCATTTTATTCTTCCATTACCAACAAGGCTGGCTATTTCTTCACACACACACACATCGACCACTGCAGTCCTTGTCCAGCCACTCGCCCACCTCATCGCCTGCCCAGTTTTCTGTCGCAGCGTCAGAATCCCAGTTTTCTCCTTGGTGTCTCATTGCAACTCTAAGGATGCTGGGAAAGCCACTTGACTTTTCTCAGTCTCAGTTTCCCAGCTGTAAAATGGGGCTACTTGGTGTTTTGAAGGGCTGCTGAGCAGAACCAATGAGATGGGGGAGCAGGAAGTCACTTTGTGTGACAACAGAGGGATGGGTCAGGGCGAGGACAGTGCTGATGTTGCTACTCCTGAAGCTGGAGCCATCCTGAGGGCTGCAGTTGGTGAGGGTCCTGTGCAGGGAGCCCAGCTGGGGCGTCAGCAGCTGGCACTTGGGTCACTGCTTAGCAAGGATGGCTGGTGTCAGTGATGGTGGGGGAAGAAGGGCAGGCTTGAAGCTCCTTGAATCCCAAGCTCTACGCTTTGGGGAAGTTTTAGGGGAATTTTGGATGGGCGTGGCTTTATGGACTCTGACTTGAGTGGCAATGCATAGAGTGGGTCCCAGAAGGTTGGCAGGACAGAAGGCAGCTTGCCAGGAGCCCAGGATTGAACACGGGCAGTGCCCACAGGGGAGGAGGCTGAGAGGGCGAGACAGGGGAGCGGAAAGGGAGCCAAAGGAGGCTTCATGTCTCAGTGGCTTTTACCAAGTTTTTTGGGTGGCACCTGCCCAAAACGCCTAAAAGATTTATGTATTTTCTCCCCCAGTTAGCGATTCAGGGCCGTTGGTGGTCTACCAGAAGGAGAGAACGCAAGCGAGGAGGCCCTGGCTGCAGGGAGAGGTTCTCCCAGCCTGGGCAGGCAGAGATGGTGCACTAACTGTTGTGTTTTCTCCTGTAGCTACTTGGACGGGAACCAGTTCACGCTGGTTCCGGGACAGCTGTCCACCTACAAGTACCTGCAGCTTGTGTGAGTATCCAGGCGACTTGAGGACCCCAGACCTGCCCCAGAGGACAGGAGGGCCATCAGCATCTGACCCTTGTGGCTCCAGTTTTACTGGAATTCCCCACTGACCCCACTTGTGTTGATTCTGTTTTTTGTTTTTGTTTTTGTTTAATTTTCACCCTTTCCCTCTGGGAACATCTGTGCATAGAGCAGTTCTGCCACCTAGTGGTCATGCTTTGGAGTTGCATTGTTCCACACCATCTCCCCAAACCGCCTTCTAGGCTGATAGTTATTGTTAATGCTGGTCAGCTTTGCAAAGGCAGGAGGCAGGGCAGATGTAGAGGGTTATGGGGAATTTCTCAGTCCAACCTAAGCCCCCAAACCAAATATGGAATATGGGTGCTACAAATAAGTATCTGTAACTAAATTTTTCTTGAGACTAACATGAGCTTTTCTGTTTTGACCTCATGAAAAAATACAAAATAAACCTCAGGCTCTAGAGCAATGGTTCTCAACCTTGGCTGCACATTAGAATCACCTGGGAAGCTTTTTAAAATCCTGATTTCTGGGTTGAGAACCACTGCTCTAGAGGGTTTGGCTCAGTGCATAGAGCATCGGCCTGTGGACCAAAGGGTCCTGGGTTTGATTCCAGTCAAGGGCATGTACCTCACTTGCAGGCTTCTCCAGGGCCCAGGCCCTGGTCAGGGCGTGTGCAGGAGGCAGCCAGTTGATGTGTTTCTCTCACATTGATATTTCTCTCTGTCTTTCCCTCTCTCTTCCATTCTCTCTAAAAATCAGTGGGAAAATATCCTCAGGTGAGGATAAAGAACAAACAAGACCTCAGAACAAATTAGCTCTTCTTAGCCTCCCAGCCTAATTAACACCTCCCTTCAGTTGCCTTTATCTGCTCATTGGCCAGATTCTACCAAAAAAGAAGTCCTGAGAACGCTCCATCTTAGCGTGGCTTGGAGCAGCGCGACGCCAAGTGTGGTCTGTGGGCCGGCAGCAGCCCAAGGACTGCTTGTACTAGGTCCACACTCGATAAGGGACTTGCACCGAATGTGACCCACATTTTGGTTCCTTCATTGAGGAAGTCTCACTATGAAGGACATGTTAGCTACAGTTAGTTGTGTTTAGTGTCCTAGGACAGTGGTGGCGAACCTTTTGAGCTCGGCGTGTCAGCATTTTGAAAAACCCTAACTTAACTCTGGTGCCGTGTCACATATAGAAATTTTTTTGATATTTGCAACCATAGTAAAACAAAGACTTATATTTTTGATATTTATTTTATATATTTAAATGCCATTTAACAAAGAAAAATCAACCAAAAAAATGAGTTCGCGTGTCACCTCTGACACGTGTGTCATGGGTTCACCATCACTGTCCTAGGAGGTCACATTTTGGCACAAGTTCCTTGTATGGAATATTCAGTTCAAGGACTGACTACTTAGAGCAGCACTGGCTTACAGATTTTTTTTAAAAAAATATTTTTATTGACTTCAGAGAGGAAGGGAGAGGAAGAGAGAGGGAGAAACATCAATGATGAGAGAGAATCATTGATCGGCTGCCTCCTGCACATCCCACACTGGGAATTGACCCTGCAACCCAGGCATGCGCCCTGACCAGGAATTGAACTGTGACGTGACCTCCGGGTTCATAGGTCGGTGCTGAACCACTGAGCCACGCTGGCTGGGTGACTTACAGAATTTTGACAGTTTATCTGACTTTGCTCACAATTGTAGCAAATGTGTTTTGACTGTTCCAATGTGTGTGTGGTGGGGAGGGGCAGGAGTAGGGAGGTGGGGGGAGTGATTTGGTGGCTGATGACAGAGGGCCAAAGAGAGAGACGACCTTTCTTTGGTCTAATGTGAGGCAGCTCCCCTAGGGGCTCAGATGCACTTGAGAAGGCAAGGAGGGAAGGAGGACCAGTGTCGGGGCAGTTCTTACTATGAAACCGTCTGTCGGGGGCTCTTGTCTTTTCCAGGGACCTAAGTAACAACAAGATCAGCTCCTTAAGCAACTCCTCCTTCACCAACATGAGCCAGCTGACCACTCTGTGAGTCCCAGTGGGGAGTGGTGGGAGGGTTCCCACTATGGCGAACGAGACTTCCCCGGCCCCGGTCAATCACAGGGAGTGTGTCAGGGAGTGTGTCAGGGAGTGTGTCAGGGCTGCCAGCCAAAAACACTCTTTAAAATATTTTTTTATTGTGAAATCCAGCATATATATGTATGAACAAGTGAAAAAAATGTAAACATGCCGTTTAACAAATAATCGTAAAGCTGGCACGCATGTGTAAATACCTAAGGCGAAAAGTTAGAACACAGCTAGCACCCATAAGCCACCCTGTCCCTTCCTGGTTGTTAGCTCTCCCTTCTCCACTCAGGGTAGCCCTGACCCTGACTTTTACGATGATCACTTCTTTGGTGTTTATGGTGTTGCCATCTAGAAATTCATTTCTATACAATGAACTTTAATTTTGCCCACGTTTAACCTTATATAAATTGCAACCTACAGAATATATACTTTTACTTACCATGATGTTTGTGAGACCCACTTGTGTTGTGTGAAGCTGTGGTCTGCTCATTTTCACTGCTGTATAGGATTCCTCGTAGGAAAATGCCGTGCTTCCCTCACCCATTCCACTGTCGACGGATATTTGGGGTGCTTCCAGTTTGTACTGTTATGAACAGTGGCCCTATGGACATGTTTGTGCCCATAATATAATGATTGTTTTAATTTTATTCCAAGAAAGCGTTAACAAGCATCCCTTATATTTGCCTGGGGCTTAAGAGTGTATCTCAGTTTGCCGATAATGCGCCCAAACTTCTGAACTTTCCCTTCGGTTCTCCTGCGGCCACACAGAGCCAGGACGGGGTCCTGAGCCAGCCAGGCCGCAGAGCAGAATAGGGACCGCGGCCTCGACGTGCAGGTTCCCCCACCACACTCACCTGCCCCAGGGTCTGCTTACTGGTCATGTGCCCTGTTCAGGTCTTCATGAGCCTGTGTGTGAAGCTGCCATGGTCGAGGGGTCTCTACCAGGGCCGACTCTGCCCTCCAGGGACATTTGGCAGTGCCTGAAACATTTCGCTGTCACAGCTGGAGGAAGGCAGGGGGAGCTCCTGGCATCGCATGGGCAGAGGCCAGGGGTGCATCCCGCAATGCCCAGGACAGCCCCCAAACAAAGAACTGTCCACAGTGCTGAGGCTGAGCAGTGCTGGTCCGAGCGACCTGCTGCTGCCGGGGAAACAGCCCCCTCCTGGGATAGGAGCGGCTCCCTCCTCTATTATTTGGAAAACAGCTTCATTGAGGCACAGTTAATATACAGAAACCTGCACATACTTCATTGTATCATTTGATGCATTTTGACTTACGCTCACACCCATGGAGCCGCCGCCACAATCAAGATTGTGACCACTTCTGTCACCCCCAGAAGTCTCCTCGTGGCCCCTGATAATCCTCCCGCCCCTCCCAGCCCCGCAGCCAGGCGAACACCAATTCTTTTTCTTTGCCCCCCTCTTTCTCCTCCCTCTCTCCCTCCCTCCCCTTTCTCCCTTCCCTCAGGATCCTCAGCTACAATGCCCTCCAGTGCATCCCTCCGCTGGCCTTCCAGGGGCTGCGCTCCCTGCGTCTGCTGTAAGTCTCCCGCTTCATTCCTCCAGGGAAATCTCCCCGCTGAGGGCCCCGCTGCCCACCCAGTGGGGAGCAATGTCCCAAGGTCTGGGGCCCCAGCAGGGCCAACTGTGTCCAAAGGTGGGGGGCCAGTCCACGCTCATTAAGCCCTGAAGGAGTCCGAGGAACCAATGGGAAAGTAGCTGAGAAACGGGGCTGCTGTCTGCCCCAAGTTGTGTTTGCAGTGTGTCTGTGTGTGTGTGTGTGTGTGTGTGTGTGTGTGTGTGTGCATCCAAGACAAGGCAGCCTCTTATTTGAACGCGTCTCCTGTTCAGATGGAGAGTGTTGTAAAATTCATCAACCTTTTCTAAGAATTCCCACTGTGAGGTTTTGCCCTGTGATCAAAGCCCCTGTCACGCCTGTTATGATGCCCC
>NW_005871114.1:2100587-2102109 GCF_000147115.1 Myotis lucifugus
TTTCTGCAAGGGCTCTTTTCTCCCCGTGAGGCACACAGCCTCTCTCTCCTCAGGTCCCTGCATGGCAACGACATCTCCACCCTCCCAGAGGGCATCTTCGCAGACGTGACCGCCCTGTCCCACCTGTAAGTAACTCCGGCCCTGGTCTGGGGGCCTCTTTGGATTTAAACAGAATTTGGATTCCAAGAAAGTCCCTGCCTCCCGAGACTATCAGAATGTGTGGCTTTCACCCTGAAACCAAGTTAGCTTGTGAACTTCAAACGCTCCCCATCGCAGACTCTGACACAGTCAGGGTTTCATCCGTCGCAACGATGGAATCTGCGAACAGTTCTTCACAAGCATCAATGCAGGTAGTAATGACCATTTGCTGGTTGCCAAGCACTTTACCTGCATGAGCTATTCTTAAAGAGCAGTGCACTCACCGTTCCTCAAAAGGCTAAACGTAGAATTACCGTGTGATCCCACAATTCCATTCCTAAGTATGTACCTAAGAGAGTGGACAGCAGGAACTCAAATGCTTGTGCACCCAGGCTCATAGCAGCAACATTCACACAATTGCCAAAAGGCAAAAACAACCCAAGTGTCCATCAACAGATAAACGGATAGACAAAAGGTGGTATATACGTACAATAGGATAGTACTGTATTCAGCCATAAGAAGGAAGGGTGACATATGTTGTTACAACATGGATGGAACCTTGAAGACAAGCGAAGTGAAATAACGCAGACATAAGAGGACAAATGTTGCATGGCCCACTGATCTGAATACCCCGGATAGTCCATTCATAGCTACAGAAGGGAGGATGGTGGTTGCCAGGTGCTGGGAGCAGGGGGAACGGGGAAATTTTGTTTAATGGGTACAGAGTTTCTGCTTGGGGTGATGAAACAATTTTGGAACCAGATAGTGGTGATAGTTGCATAACATTGTGAATGTAACTGATGCCACTGAGTTGCACACTTAAAACTATCCAAATGGCAATTTTTTTTTTTACTAGAGAGAGAGGAAGGGGGAAGGGGGAGGGGGGAGAGATAGAGAGAGAAAAATCAATTTCTTGTTCCACTGATTTATGCATTCATTGGTTGATTCTTGTGTGTGCCCTGAAGGGATCGAACCTGTAACCTTGGCATATCAGGATGATGCTCTAACCAACTACCCGGCCAGGGCTTCAAACGGCAAATTTCATGTTAAGTTACCACAATAAAAAAAGTGAAGACATGAAAAAGCAGTAGCTAATTCTGGCGGTGAGGCCGGATGCAGAGCATTCTCTCCTGGAGTCTCAGCTACAGTCTGACAAGGCAGCGCTCAGGCCGGATGGACTGCAGCTGGGACCCCGGGTGTCACTGCACCCTCTTGCTCTCTGCCCTACACCCAAGTGCCCAGGGCCTCGGGGGCAGGCACACCTTCTGGGGTCCCCGGCATCTCTACTTGAGTTCATTCACTCAACAACCTCCCTGGATTTTCTCAGTTCTAAGACTTGCCTTGTCCACAGTTTAATCTCTGAAATCGGAGTGTACCTTACCAG
>NW_005871114.1:2102472-2105831 GCF_000147115.1 Myotis lucifugus
AGTCCCAGGCCCTGAAAAGTTCAACAGAGGCCGTAGGTCATAAAGCTAGGAAATGACAGAGACAGGATTTGAACGTAGGTGTGTCTGATTCCAGAGCTCCTTATTTATTCTTAATTGCTTCAATAACTATGTTGTGAGTAACCACAGTGAGTCACGTGCTAAGAATTTGCGTAAGGTCTCTGCCCTCCGTGACCATCTAAGGTGCTATTAAACGAATTCAAAGGCGGCAGTGACTGACTCCGGGGAACTCTGAGGAGCTTCACAGAGGAGGTGCCACCTATGTTGCCACTGGAAAGGGACTAGGAAGTTGCCATTTGGAGAAGATGGGGAAGGACATTCCAGAAAGAGGGAACAGCATGTGCAAAGGCATGAAGGCAAGAAAGTCAATGACGTATTCAGGGATGCAGTGTTGTCCAGCATAGGATGTAGGGGGTTTGATTGGGTGAGGAGTGTGGAGCGGGAGGGGACGAATCTAGAAAGGGACATTGGGATTCCATTGGGAAGGTCTCTGTGCCATGCTAAGGGGTTTGACTTTATTCTATCGGCAGAAGGGAACGGTGGAAGAATTAAGTTGTAGGAAGTCCTGGAAGGCCATGGTGGCCTGTGGAGGCCGGTTCGGATGGATGCGGCAGGAGGGGTCCTGGCTGGAGATGGCTCCAGCGGCCGGGCCAGGACATTGCTGCTCATCGCCCTTGATGTCTCCCATTCACAGGGGCTTGTTTCCACTTCTGTTCGGTAAATTTTGGTTGTGAGCTCATCTTTTGGAGATGCCTCTCCCCAGAGGGAACCTGTGCCCGTCTCTGCTGGGCACCAGGGTCTGCTGCTGCTCTGGGCCCACGCAGCCTCCTTTGCTTACCCCTGGCCCATGGCAAGTGTCTGCTTCAGTTCTCCACCTTGTCAGGCAAGGGCCTGTCAATCATCTGGTCCACCTTCTGAAACGCCTGCGGATTCCCCCCTTTGTGTATCTTTTATGCTGGGGTTTAAAAGTAAAGTTGACGACCTTTCCTCTTTCCCCATGAAAAATGAATGATGCCTGAATATGTTCTAACCTTGTTTCCAGCTCAAAATCTAGAGGCTTTGTTCTTCAAATGGGAAGTGAACAAACAACGAACAAAACCCCAAAGCTTCTAAAACAAAATTTGATCTCAGACCTATCTATAAGTTTAAATTTTCTTTAGGAGAACATTAGGCAAGACCCAGTTAGCAATAAATACACCAGCTCTGGCTGGTGTGGCTCAGTTGGTTGGGTGTCATTCCATCTACCAAGAGGTTACTGGTTGGATTCCCGGTCAAGGGCACATACCCGGGTTATGGGCTTAATCCCCAGTGGGGATGGTGCAGGAGGCAGCCGGATGGTGTTTCACTTTCACATCAATATTTTCTCTCTCTGTCTCTCTCTCAAAAAATCAATAAACTATTTTTTTTAAAAAAAAGAAACCAATAAGTAAAGATCAATTAAGCAGTAATTGTAGAACAGCGCATTGGCATTACTGATTAGATGTGTTTGTGTGAAGGAAATCTCCCATTGTTATGAAGCAACCTCATGAATAAACTCTGCCCTTTACACCCAGGGTTTCAAATGGAACTAGGCATTAGCCTGTTCAGGTGTGTGCACATGCAGAACTGATGGGATGTCTGTGTAAGTGCACACGGGTGTCCACTGTCTCCTCTGTGTGGAAGAGTGACAGCTATTCCATAAGGATTTCTGGAGCGCTTACAAGGGGTCAGGGAGTGACACAAGGATGGCACAGACTCACCGCACTCGCTCTGGGCCTCACAAAGGCCGCGCGCAGCCCAAAGGGGAACATGCTCATGGCACCACAGTGCCAGGCGTGCCCAAGAGTTAGCATCAGTGTTCCTGTTTCCCGGAGGTGCCCTCTGTTCCCGCCAGGACCCTGTTCTGCACATGGGTCTCTCCTCTGCACCCCCAGTGCAGGAGGCGTGGGTGGGCCAAGGGGCTGGTGGAGGATCAGGTCCGCCATATTTAAACCCCTTGAACTCTAGGTTAAGAGTCAAGACGTGTGTGCCGTAACCGGTTTGGCTCAGTGGATAGAGCGTCGGCCTGCGGACTGAAAGGTCCCAGGTTCGATTCCGGTCAAGGGCATGTACCTTGGTTGTGGGCACATCCCCAGTAGGGGGTGTGCAGGAGGCAACTGATTGATGTTTCTCTCTCATCGATGTTTCTAACTCTCTATCTCTCTCCCTTAAAATATATTTTTTTTAAAAAAAAAAAAGAGTCAGGACGTGTGGCATTAGGCCCTTGTTCTGCCGTCAACTTGCAGTGGGATCTCAGGCAATTCATCCTTCTCTTCGGGCCTCTTTCCTCGCCCGCACAGAGGTATTTCTAACGTCCGCGGTGGTTCTAACATGCCACTGCTCTGGGCTTTAATATCCTGCGCGTCTCCCTGCTCTGTTTATTTTTATAGTTACTTTGCAGTTAGCTCATCTTTCGTCCACTTGTCTGTCCATCCGCCCATCAGCGAATACTTACTATGCGTCCGGTCCTGTGCCAGGTTCCCCAACAACATTCTTCATTTCCAAAATCTGGCATTTTGTTGCCTCTAACCTGCTACACGCTGGAAAGTTAAATTTCTGAATTCATTGAGAATTTGGTATGAAAAGTAAAGGGAATGATCAAACAATGCCCGTGTGACAGAATGGCGAGTAGCTAATGATAATGATGACACTGTGATTTAGTATGTGATGAAAATATAGAATAAAGAAGATGGTCCCCCTCTAATTTCAAAGATGTACATGTATAAACACAGGAACTGGAAGGGGGGGAATATATGAACATTAAATTAGTTACATTTAAGGGACAATAGATGGTTCTTTTCCTTTTGAATTTGCTGTCATGCTTGTAGGCAGGCATTCACTCAGCAATGTTTACGACGCCTGCTGGTGTCAGGCGCAGCGGGGATGTCTGGTTCCTGCCCTCCTGGTCCCGTAGAAGGAGATGGCGATGCACACACATACACTGCCTGGGCGGGGATGGGCTCGGGCAAAGGAGGTCCTGGAGTGTTTGTAGCGCTGAGCCCTGCAGCTGGCGCCTCTGTGAGACAGCCACAGGGAAGCTATTTTGGTCCCAGTTACGTGAACAGAAGTCCAGCAGGGTCTTGGCATGAACATACCTCATATCTACTGTTTCAACTATTTCCAAGTTACGCCAAAGATCAACAGCAGAGGGTTATTTATACGTTTATTGGAGACGGACTCCACAGTCCTTGTGGATGGACGAGAGGCCTGGCTGCCATCCACACCGTTGCGTCTCTGCTGGGCCTGTGGCTCTCCACTCCCCACTGAGTTCACAGTAGTTTTTGTTGGGAAAACCGTCCCCAGTGAAAGTGAACTACTGCTAA
>NW_005871114.1:2106463-2110037 GCF_000147115.1 Myotis lucifugus
CTGCAGGCCTGGTCATCCCAACTGCCTCCCTGCTGGCCTGATCACCACAACTGCCCTCCCCTGCCAGCCATCTTGTGGCTGTGGGCACCGCCATCTTTGAAGGTGTGGCAGTCAATTAGCATATTCCCTCCTTATTGGCTGTGGGCACTGCCATCTTTGTGACAGCATGAGGGTAAATTAGCATATTCCCTCTTTATTAGATAGGATAAGTATATTTTTATTGATCTCAGAGAGGAAGGGAGATGGAGAGATAGAAACATCAATGATGAGAATCACTGATCAGCTACCTCCTGCACGCCCCCCACTGGGGATGGACCCCGAAACCCGGACATGCCTCACTGGGAATCAAACAGTGACCTTCTGGATCATAGGTCAACCACTGAGCCACACCGGCTGGGCTTGACTATTATTTATTATTATTTTTATATTAACAGTCAAAAAGGGACATATATTTGAGGTGCAAGTTTGCTGCCATTATTGGGGGGGAACATCTGTGGGAATTAGGATGATCCTACCACAGGTCAAGGGCCTCAGATTCAGTCTTTTTGGCGTTTTCTGTAAATGAGCTGTGGGACTGAAAGAAGAAGCCATTCCTAATAACTATGAAACTCAGACCATACTCCCACAGCGTGCTACAAAACATAGTTTAAAATAAATGTATCTTAGGAATAACATAATTACACTTCTTTGCACTTGTTATGTGAAACATTAACGTGGTAAATGCAAACCTCTTCAGTATACCATGATTTTTGCACTCCTGTTACTTAAAAAAGTATTTTTTAAAACACACTGGACCTTCAAAACTCAGTGTGGGAGCTCCCTCTCCCTCTGAGGAGCCCCAGCTCTGTTCAGCGGAAGGAGGAACGTGCCTCCTCTCCCATTAGTCAGGACGGATGCTGTCAGCAAAGCGGGACAGAAAAGAATTAAATGCTCGTCGAGGTTGAACTGGCTTTCATTTCCAAGCTGCGTCACTCCCTCAGCGCCCATCGCAGGTTCTGTGTGCTGATCTTTTCCCCTCTCCAGGCTGCAGGCTCTTTATCGAATCATAAAGGGAGCCCCAGAGATGTAAAGGCAGCCCTCAAGGTCGCCAGGCAGCGAGCAGCTGCGCCAGCCGAGTCCACGCCTGGCTCAGCCCGCTTTTTAAGACGCACAGTCAGCAGATGTGCTATTTGGGGGAATTCCTGCTCAGAGTCGCTGCTGCTTTCGTCAGACCGCACACATCTCAGGGGGAGCCACCTCCTCTGTATCGCCCAGAAACAGGTGGAAAATGGCAGGGCCTTCCCATTGGTTAAGTCAGTGGTCAGCAAACTGCGGCTCGCGAGCCACATGCAGCTCTTTGGCCCCTTGAGTGTGGCTCTTCCACAAAATACCACGTGCGGGCGCGCACGTACAGTGCGAAATTGACTTAAAACTTTAAAGTTTATTAAGTTAATTTTAGGGAACGTTGTGGAGTGAAAGAAGATGTAGTGTCGAGGATTGAGAAAGGTATGTTGAGATGGTTTGGACATATAGAGAGGATGAACGAAAGGAGATGGACGAAACAAATACAGTGGGGCCTTGATTTACGAGTTTAATTCGTTCTGAGACCAAGCTCGTTAAGGAGCTCGTTAACTCAAATTACTCTGTCAACCCAATGCAAAAAATCGGCCGAGAGAAGGCTGGTATCTCAAAAAACTCATTAGTCGGGACACTCGTAAGTCAAGGCCCCACTGTATACAAGATGAGTGTGGATGGGAGAGTTGGAAGGGGTCGACCTCAGCGAACGTACCTCAGTCAGATTGAGGACGTTTTTAGCAAAGGCCAGTTTAGGAGTACCCTAATTAAGTTAATAACAATGTACCTACCTATATAGTTTAAGTTTAAAAAATTTAGCTCTCAGAAGAAATTTCAATCGTTGTACTGTTGATATTTGGCTCTGTTGACTAATGAGTTTGCCGACCACTGGGTTAGGTAATAGGTGCTCATTCTCATCAACCTTATGCAGCCTCAGATTTTCAAAATCACGCTGATAATAACGAACATCGGGCACGGAGCGCTGATGTTTTTCTATTTGCCGGATCAAAGGCCTCAGGTCCCCGCATGTTCCCAACGCCGCGTCGTGCTCATCTCTTCGTCTCACTGTGGTCCAGTGAGAAGAGTATGAGCTTGCCCACCAGCTTGTCAGAACATTAAGAGGTTGGCGGCTACAGCGTTGGGGCGGAGACGTGAGGGGCAGGCGTGGCTTTACAGTGCTGGTGTCTGTAAGTCCGTACGACCTGTTTTGGAGGCAGCTGTTCATTTTATTGTATTTTACATGCACTTCCTCTGCAACCTGAACCCTCCTCCTAGGCGTCTGATCTAGAGAAAGGCTCACTTCCCCAAGAGGCAGGTACAGGGGTGCTGACGGCCGGCGGGGACGGCCAGGGTGCCTGGGGCAGGGGCGTGGTTCAGGCAGCTCGGAGGCTCCAGTCTTTGGGATGCTGTGACTCGGTTTGGCAAACGGGAGGGATGAATTCATCTACGCCGACCAGGAAGGATCTCCAGGACGTGCTGCTCAGTGGCAAGAAGCAAGCTGCTCAGGAAGGCCGTCGAGCGGGTGGTTGTAATCTGTGATGGGATGTGTGTGAATAGGGGGACGGACCGGAAAGCTACACGCCGGAGCGTGGTGACCAGTGTCCTCCTGCGGCTGGCAGGGACCGTGGACTAGACTGTTTTGTAACGTAGATGCAGGTTTCTTTAAGCACAGGATGAACAGTCTTCCTATTACAAACAGTGCTGCAGCCGGCACCGTGGCACAGACGTCTGTGCGCCCTCGTGCAGGTGAATCTGGGAGGTAAACTCCCAGGAACAGAATTGCCGGGTCAAAAGGCAGCTGCGCTGGTAACTGACAGATACTCACAGAATTCCTCTCGTCAGTGTTATTCCATTCTGCACTCCATCCGTGACGTCGGTATGTGCCTTTAAAAAAAATCCAGTAAAATTCATGTAACGTAAATTCACCATTTTGCTGTGTACAATTCAGTGGCATTTGGCGCCTTCACAATGTTGTGTGAGGCCGAGACTGTGGTCTGCAGTGTCTGAAAGAGGTTTACAACGGGAGTGCATTCGTGAGCTCCTTGTTTGGTTAAAAATGAAAAGAAAAATTAAAGAGAATGAGCTTCAGAGTCAGACAGTCTGGGTCTGGACCCAGGGGCGGCCCTTGGAGAGCTGTGTGACCGCATGAGGCTCAGTTCCCACATCTGGGAGACGGAGAAAAGCCCGCACGGTGGGGCCCGTGAGAGGGAGGGTTAGAGGCAGTGCCGTGGGAAGAGCTGGATCTCACTGCAGTGGTAGGTGTTGGCTCCTTCCTCCCTCGTGCACCCGGAGGCAATGCATTCACGGGCTCTGGCCTCGACAGCTGAGTTCAAATCCCACCTCCCCCCTTTCTCTGTGCAGCCTTAGGCAGGGGCCTCCACCTTTTTGAGCCTCAGTTTCAACATTTAACACACGTGGGAGGACTTTGAAAACTGGTGACACAGTACATGATGGTGAAAGTAGGGCTTTTGCAGCCCCCTGGGGTAGTGCTCGTACCCTAAGTGCCCAAGGGACAAAGGAC
>NW_005871114.1:2110137-2113831 GCF_000147115.1 Myotis lucifugus
CACAGAAAAGAAGGACGCCTGGAACACTTGATTCGTATCTTCTCTGCTCGTCTGACCAGGGGGCACTTGTTGCCAACGCCGTGGAAATGTGGCTGCTCCCTCCGGTAGTTGTCCACATGGGGTGAACACCAGGCTCCAAGTAAGCCCGTCTTTCCCCGCTTCTCCCGGGCCCCGGAACTCGGAGGCCAGCTTTCTCCCTCACTCATTTCCTCCCCAGACGCTTGAATGCCAAGGTGACCCGAGGGAAGGGGGGAAGTGTGGAGCGCGCATCCCCCCCCTCCCACTGCTGGCGGCCCAGAGGACCTGCTTCACCCTGGCTGCGCTTCGCGGCTGAGCCCGTGGTGGGTGCACTGTCCTGCGCGAGTGGTCAGG
Source organism: Myotis lucifugus (assembly GCF_000147115.1). Lineage (NCBI taxonomy): Eukaryota > Metazoa > Chordata > Mammalia > Chiroptera > Vespertilionidae > Myotis > Myotis lucifugus. Next base: position 2,110,510 of record NW_005871114.1, read on the forward strand.
CGCCCAGCAACCAGGCACCTGCAGCTGGTTAACGTGGCGCCGTTCTATCCGGACTTAACAGTGAAGGAAGAACCCGGCAGAAAATCTCAGTGGTTAGGGCCTGAATCCCTCCGGGGGTTATGTAAGGAAAGTAAAAATAGCGACGGCGTTTCTGGAAGCGTCAAGTCTCTCAGCACTGCAAGCACTCGGGCCTCCCTTTGGTAGGAATTGGCTCACCAATTTGCTTAAACCCTGAGCCGCCGGACCCAGCTGCCACGCTCTTGACGTTTGTAGAAACACACGGATCAAGGCTCCTCCGGCTTTGCTCTGAAGGCGCGTCACCCTGGCCATCTGAAAATGCTCGTTCATTCGTTCGTCCGCCGGGGATTGATGGACTGACTGACAGCCCGAGCCCCAGGAGCCCTGCTGAGCAGAGAGAGTTGCTGCGTGGCGGCCCCAGACCCAGCTTTGTGCACTGGGGACAGCTGGGGAGGGGGGAGGGGGGATGCACACTAGAGGCCGGCCCTGGGCCAGGGCCCTGCCCTCCGCCAGCTTGTAGACCCCCATTGGAAGGGAAAGTGACAGCCGTAGGTTAATGAGGCGGCCCGGCCACCCTGCGTGCAGGATGCTGTCACAGGGGTAACCATTCCCAGGGCCGGATATGGGCTTAGCTGTTGAGCTGTTGGGAGCAGGCCAACTCATGTCGAAACGTTTGCTCAGGATTTATTTAGCTGGGGGTGTCGGTACTGGTGAGAAGTTATTTTTTAAAAACTCTTTATTGAAATACAACGTGCATAACAGGACAGCACACAGATCATAAGTGAATGGCTCGCTGGATTTTCACAAACTGAGCGCACGCAGGTAACCAGCCCCCGGATCAAGAAGCAGGGTCCCACCTTCACCCGAGGAGCCCCCGCCCCCCGTCCAGTTACCGAGCCGTGTTTCTGTTCTGTTCACGCTCATGCCTTTGAGCAGCGCTGAGAGCTCGCCACTTCCAGAGGCGCCGTCAGTGGGAAACTAGTTAGGGGGCTGCTCCCCCCGATAGTTCTTGTGAGGGCCCAATGCCCCGGCAGGAGGTGCTCCTCGCCCACCTCCAAGTTCAGGGAAGGCGACCAGTGAGTCCTGGAGGGCTGGGAAGGCCGTGCTCGGACCTGGAGAGGTGGTGGGAAGCGGCCCTTCCGCTTTGGCCTCGGAGACAATCAGCTTCAAGGTGCATGGACCTTTCCCTCCTCAGCGTGGCCTCCTCGTGGAGCCGCGGGGCTCCCTGCGGAGGGGCCCCCCCTTGCTTTCCTGGTTAGCAGGTGACAGGCCCGGGGGTGGCTGCCTCAGAGGGTGTAGCGGACCCAGAAAAGGTCATTGGACTTCAGTAGTAGCGACTACGGCGCTCTCACACAGATGCCCTACCTGACCACCGTGCAAGGGCTCCTGAGGCGGCCACACCAGCCATTTAGCGCTTTCTGCAGATTAGCTCATCTAGTCCTTGTGGCCCCATGGGGCGGGGGCTGTTATTAACCCCATTTTACAGAGGAGGAAAGGCTGGTGGTGGGGGGGGGGGGCTGTGAAAGGAGGATGAACGGGACTCAGAGGAAATGGCAATAATTTCTTGGGGAGAGGGCTCCCCACCTCCCATCTCTGAAGGGCTGGCTGTACGGAGCGAGGAGCTGGGCCTCCCCCCCCCCTTATAGGAACCTCCTCCCCTGCCTCAGGTCCCCCCACTCTGGCTGTCCAGGCCAAGTGTGACCCCTGCTTGTCCAGCCCGTGCCAGAACCAGGGCAGCTGCCATAATGACCCCCTTCAAGGGTACAGGTGTGCCTGCTCCAGCGGCTATAAGGTGAGTGGGGGCTTGAGCGGAGGCTGGGCCCGGGAGGAGGAGGGCCGCTCCTGGAGGGCAGGGTGGCCTGTCGTGTTCCCCGTCTGCCCCCAGTGCCCTGAGAGCAGGTCCTGCCCAGAGCTGCGCTTGAAGGAACGAATGAACAAGTAACACCCGGGACAGGCAGGCCGAGCTGCTGAGGGGGGGGCTGGCTGTTGGCTTCCACGAGCCCCTGGGGTCCTCATCCCTGACTCTCTCCCCAGGGCCGAGACTGTGAGGTGCCCCTGGACAGCTGTTCCAGTGGCCCCTGTGAGAACGGCGGGACCTGCCACGAACAGGAGGGCGAGGATGCTGGCTTCACGTGAGTTGCCTGGAAGGGCCAGAACCTGGGGGGCGGGTGCCGACGGGACCCAGCACCCATGCTTCGCTGCCCTCCTCCTCCAAATCGAGTGGCCACCCCCGCCCATCCTCTGTGCTCTGGGAGGAGATGGAGGGTGGGCGCAGCGGGAGCAAACACTCACTGGAAACAGTTCCACACCCACCAGCCATGCCCGTTGCCCAGAGCAGTGGGAGCCAGCGGGGAGAGGGGGGGCGCTGGGGCTGGAGCCAAGCTGCTTGCTCCTGCTCCAGGCCACTCTCTGTCCTTGCCAGGTGCCAGGACAGTTTTTTGATGGCACTGGGAATCCATGGCCAAGGACATATGCAGTGGCAGTGCCAAGGGGCAGTTTGGGGACATTTTAAACCCTTATAATCTCTGCTAACCGGAGGCCTTTAATAGAAGTCAAGCACCTGCTTGTTGTGCCGATGTTGCCTGAAGCAGGGCCCTTGGCCAGCTCTTTCCAATTAAGCCACCACCCCAAGCCCCGAAGACAGAAGCCTGCCCAGAGGTGGGAGCAGATCCTGGGCCTGCCCCCTGGAGCCTCACACACCATCTCCTGGTCCCCCTGGACCCACACGGCAGCCAGTTTCCCACAGCCACCGGGCCGACCCTCCCTCAGGATCGAATCCCAAGCAAGCACCCCTCCCCCCCGCCCCCCCCCACCTGCTTCCCCCAGGACCCCTCAGTGAATACCCCAGAGCTCTCCTGGACCCAGAGCTTTTCTGAAAGATACTTGACATTGAGCTGCTGAAAATAAATTGGCTCTGTGTTTACAGGCAGAAATGGCCAAACCTGTCTCTGCAAACCCAAATTACCAGGTATAAAAGGAAAGCACTAAATGGCCTCTCGGCCATTGTTGCCTTGGCAACGGCGTCCTTACAATAGGCTCCATCCTCCTTTGGGCTTGGGTGGCAGTTCCAGCAAAGCAAAGCCGCCTCCTCATTCCCTGGACTCCTGGGAGGGGATGTCTGTGGAGAGTGGAGGGGCTGGAAGGACACCCACAGAAACTCGCCCTGCTGGGCAGAGAGGGGTACAGCAGGGATGGCCCCCCTCACACCTAGCAGCCCTACGCATTGGGGGCCTTTGGGTGGGCCCTCCAGGTAGAAAGGGGGTGCCTCTCTGAGTTACCCCTCAACCTTGAGGCTTACAAGAGC
>NW_005871114.1:2114323-2124824 GCF_000147115.1 Myotis lucifugus
GGTCATTTTCAGGATATAGTAAATATTAACATTAAAAATAAACCTATTACTCTTTATGTTCTCCAATGTAATCTAAATAGCACAGCAATTTTTTGTTGTTGATAATCCTCACCTGAGGATATTTTATCCATTAATTATTAGAGTAGAAGGGAGGGAGGGAGGGAGAGAAAGAGAGAGAAGCATGGATGTGAGAGAGACACATCAATTGGTTGCCTCCCACACGCTCCCTGACCGGGCCGGATCAAACCTGCCATTTGTCGGTGTTCCGGCCGATGCTCCAACCACTGGGAACACCGGCCAGAGCAGCATAGCAATTTACCATTAAAAACTTACACGAATGAGCTGCTCTTTTACAGTTTAAATATTTGCCTTTTCTTCTTGAACTAGTATTCCCATTTCACTCCCCATACCCCCTCCCACTTTCTTTCTAATGTAATCTGTTTGTGCTGGGGGAGACTTTTCTGGAGCACCCGCCATGTGTCTGCACCACCGACATGGGTATATAAGTGTAAATTTAAACTTTTCTTTATTTCTTGTGACTATCTGCCTCTGATTAAAAGTTTCTTTTGCATTGAGCTATCATGACAATTATCAATAATATACAGTCGATCAAAACAACATTACAACATTTGATTGATAGTGATTACAAATAAAAGTAGAATTTTTTAGACTCATCTCTGGATGAGATAGAGCTTTATAGATATAGCTATAAATGCTGAGAAAGTTTGTTCTCACAAATAAACAGATGAGATTAGAAGGAGTTTTATTATAGCCATGTCACTCAAGTCTTTGAAATCCTTCCGAGTCTATATGCCAAAAAGCGCAGAGTGATATGTCATCAAAAGCTATTTTTAATGCCTATCCGCTGACAGTTCCATGAGGCCTTCCTTCAATTATTTTTAACACATGGAGCTGGAAACTGTTTGACTTTCAGACGCCGTTTGTTCCTTCACCTTTAAAACATCAATATTCCTAATTGTCCCTTTATTTGGAGCCCCGGGATTTTAGGCCCCAGGCATGTCCCACCCTGGACTTGGGCTGGGAGGGGCGTGTGTGCTTTTGGGGGAGCTCGGGGGCCGGGCAGTCCAGGGAAGAGTCCCTGCAGAGCTTGTAGGTCTGGAAGTTGATTTCTCAGACCTCTCTGACCCACAGCCCCTTGGGAAGCCCCAGGTGCCCCAGGGGAGGGGGGACCTGGTTTGGAGATTACTGATCTCCAGTGCTCTCCACAGCCTGCTCCAGCCCCATTCTCACTGGGTCCCTGAGGTGTGTGCTCCCCAAGGCCTGAACTACCTGCCTGAGCAGGACCCCTCCCAGGGGGCTGGCTTTAGGGTTTTCTCCAGGCTTTTGCACATGCCCTGTCCCCACTGTCTTCCCTCCCATTCCTGCACTGCCCTGTCAGGGTCCTTGATTAACCATCATCTCCTCCAGGAAGCCCACCCTGACCACTCCCCCAAGGAGGAGCTAGGTGCTGCCCCTTTGTTCCCCCTCACTGGCCTCTGTGCTGCACGATCCCCATACTCACCGCCTCTCCTCTGGTTGCGTCTCCTCCTCATCTCCCCACTAGACTGTGAGTCTGTAAGTGCAGGGCTGGTCTTGTTCACCTTTAACCCCCGGCATCCAGTGAGGGCCTGGCCGTGAGTAGGTACCAAAACTCTGGGATGATATTGACCAGTGACCATGGGCCCACCTGCCTCTCCCTCCTCCCCTGCCCCAGGTGCTCCTGTCCGACTGGCTTTGAAGGACCGACCTGTGGGGTGAACACAGACGACTGTGTGGAGCACGCATGTGCCAATGGAGGCGTCTGTGTGGACGGCACGGGCAACTACACTTGCCAGTGCCCCCTGCAGTATGCGGGTATGTGGGCATCGAGTGTCTGTGGGGAGGTGAGGGCTAGGGTGCATGCCCTGAACCCCATTCCCGTGACAGTTGGGGCCCTGCCTCAGCGTCGGCAGGAGGTTTCTGCTGGTGGCTGCCTGGCAGAGCGTGGGGGTTGGGGGGGACAGCTTCTCTCCTGCCTCTCCCTGGTTCTTTCTCCAGGAAGGGCCTGTGAGCAGCTGGTGGACTTCTGCTCCCCGGACTTGAACCCGTGTCAGCACGAGGCCCAGTGTGTGGGTACCCCGGATGGGCCCAGGTAGGTGTTGCCCATTTCCAGGGCCAGGGAAGGGCAGGGGCTGCCAAGTCACCTCCCCTCCATGCCAACCCCCTCCCCATCCTATTCCTCACCTGTCAAGTGGGTTTGGTCTCAGCCATGTGGGGTTCCTGTGAGTCAGGGTGGGGGTGGTTAAGGGGACAGCTTTGCTGCCAGCATGAGCTTGAATGGATGGCTTGCCCACTCTGAGCCTGTTTTCTCATCTGCGAGCTGGAGGCACCAGCAGCTTCCTCCTGGGTGGTGGTAAGCAGAGGATGAGCACATGCGTGGAAAGCACTTAGCTCCATGCCTGACCTCCCATCAATGCTCCATAAATAGCTGTTGTCATTCCAGACCCACAGTTTCTCATCCCCAGTCACAAAACCCACAGAATTCTGAAAACCAAAAATCAGTTTGATAGCAAAATCGGACCTGACCTGAACGTATCCTATATAATAAAAGGGTAATATGCAAATCGACCCAATGGCAGAACGACTGGTCGCTGTGATGTGCACTGACCACCAGGGTGCAGATGCTCAAGGTAGGAGCTGCCCCCTGGTGGTCAGTGTGCTCCCACAGGGCTCAAGGCTGGTGAGCGCAGTGGCGGGAGCCTCTCCAGCCTCCGTGGCAGTCGGATGTCCCCCAAGGGCTCCCAGACTGCGAGAGGGCATAGGCCAGGCTGAGGGACCTCCCCAGGGCACGAATCTTATGCACTGGGCCTCTAGTTTGGTAATAAAAGCAGAACACACAGCCCTAGCTGGTTTGGCTCAGTGGATAGATCACTGGCCTATGGACTGAAGGGTCCGGGTTCAATTCCGGTCAAGGGCATGTACCTTGGTTTCAGGTTCCATCTCATGTGGGAGGCAACCAATGTGTCTCTCTCACATCGATGTTTCTCTCTGTCTCCCCTTCCTTTCCATTCTCTCTAAAAATCAATGGGAAAATGTCCTTGGGTGAGGATTAACAAAATAAATAAAAATAAAAGCTGACCACAAGAATATGGGGCTACAGTCAACAGCCATCCATGTAGATTGTGCTGCAGAGCTGTGAACATGTTTGACTGAGGGGCTGCTCTCGATCCCACTGGCATGTTACACAATATACAGTTGTAGGCACTGTATTACCTTTTAAAAATCCTCCTGTTTGGCCTCAGGAAAAGGGTTTCTTGACTGTTGTTTCCGTCGTTGTTACTGGCATACATGGAAGTGCTTTGTCACCTCAAGACTGCGTGTGATATGAAGGTCATGGGGTTTTAGGATGTTGCTCCCATCTGTAGTTTTCAAACATAGTGTCAGTTCTGGGACCCTGGTTCCACCAGTCGGGGCTGGGCTCCTTGTAGTCTGTGGCTGAGGGACCAACCCCAGCCACTCAGGCCAGGGTCGGGGGATGGAGTCACCATGGAGCTGAGGCCCCTGGGCAGAGGGAGAGCCAGGGGATGTTAGAGGCCTGGCTGTGAGATCGAGAGGCGACGTGGGAGCCTCCGTCCAAACGGTGGGCATCCTGCCTTCCTGGGTGAGCTGGCACGGAAGACGGGTGGGATTGGCACAGAGACCAAGGAGCAGTGGCAGATCAAGAGGCATGCCCGCTCCTCACAGAGGCTGGGCCTCAGGTGGATAAAGCGAGGCTGCACACTGTCACGCACACTCTGCTGGGGTAGTCCCTCCCACCGCACAGGTGAGCACATACAGTGGGGGAGGTGCTTGTTCTCTCAACTTCCTGTTTGGGAGGAAAGATGGACAGATGCTCAGCTGTGCTTGGCATTGTACCTGGAACCCAGCAAGTATTCAGTACATTCGTTGAATGAATGCATGAATGAATGAATGAATGAATGAATATGAAGGAATGGGTGATGGCTTAGGTACTGAAACAGTCTTCAGACTGCTGCTCAAGACCCAATAGGGACTTGTGATTAATGGGCAGGTCAAGGTTAACTTAAAAAAATGAAACAGAAAACATCAGAGAGCATCATATCATTTTATACACTAAGGATAAGTATGATTTCAGGTGTGTGTGTGTGTGTGTGTACTGGTAGAAGGGTATTTCTTGCAGCCTGAAAAACACTGGGAATGAGTAAAAAATCTAGGCAGGGGCACCCACCTGCCAGATTGTTCAATTTGCAATTTGCAGTCTGCAGTTTGGAAGGGTTTCCAGCAAAGGTTTGCTCAGTGACACCAGGGGCTTCTCAGAGGAGGTGAGGGCTTGGCCTGGCCGGAATGAGGCAGGGAGAGAGGAAAGGGTATTCCAGAACCAGCAGGGGTGAAGGGAAGGGAGTGAAGGCGGGAGTGCTGGTGGCCTGGGGGTTGCTGCCAGTGGCGAAGGCCTGAGCATCTTGCAAGGGGGTGGAGGAGTGTGCCCTTTACTTGATAGGACTGGATTGGATTTTTGGCCGGAATGGATTTTGGGGTGAGCAGTGAGGCACAATGCAAGCAGGGAGCTGGAGGTTGGCTTGGAGTCAGACACTGGCAGAGAGGTGGGCACCTGCCCCGCTGGGGCCAGGAGGCTGGGCTGGTGGAGCTGGGGAAGCTGGGGTGGAGGGAAGCATGAGCCCCATGACGGGGAGCCGTGTGCTGAGCAGCTGGGTAGTTCCGGAAGGGGCTGCAGTTTGGCCCTGGATGTGCTGTTGGTGGTGAATCTGGGTTCTTCCTGACAAGATTCCCATCTCCTCCTGCTGCTGGGTGCCCACCCCCCAACCTAGAGCCCCATCAACTGCACAAGCTCTCCAAAGGGCCCCAGGACAGGCGGGGGCACCTTTATATCCAGGGCTCTGGTTGACCTCCGGGGGGACCCCATAGACCCCAGGGCCTCCAGGTTGTCTGTCACACACAGACCCCGGGCCCCGCAGGCTCGGGGCTGACTGCCTACCCGCCTCGCACCTCCAGGTGTGAGTGTGCACCCGGTTACTCCGGCGACAACTGCAGCGAGAACCAGGATGACTGCAGGGACCACCGCTGCCAGAACGGGGCCCAGTGCATCGACGACGTGAACAGCTACTCCTGCCTCTGTGCCGAGGGCTACAGGTGAGCGGCCTGCACACCCGCGAGGGCCCGACTCCTCCTAGCCGTGGGCCCGGGGCTGGCAGGAGCCCCAGACGTGGTTGGCGGGAGGGAGGGAGGGTGAGAGCCTGGGTGTCGGGTCCTGGCTTGAAGCGTCACCCGTCACAGCTGTGTGGCCTCGGGAAGTGCGTGCACAGGCAGCGGGTGCCTAGCCTTTTTGGTGGAGGGAGTGGGCGGCGGGTACAGATCAGTGGGCACGGCCCTCTCACTGCTCAGGGAGCCTCTGAAGTCACAACCTGCCATAAAGGTCACTGACATTTGCGTCTTGGCTCCTCTGGGAGGTTGGGAGGGGGGACCGACACCTGCCCTCCTTCTGACCACCCACCTCCCATGATCTGCTTGGGTTTTTTTTTTTTCCAGTTTTATTGAGCTGTAATTCACATACAATACATCTGATTAAAATGTGCAATTCAGTGGCTTTTAGTATATGTCCAGAGTTGTGCATTCATTTTAGAACTATCCATTTCAGAACATTTCATTACTCCAGAAACTCCACACCTCTTACCTGTCACCCCAAGTCTCCTCCATCTCAGCTCTAGGCAACCACTAGTCTGCTGGTATCTGTGTGTGTAGATTCGCTTGTTTTGGACATTTCATATGAACAGAAGTATACAGTCTGTGGTCCTTTATAACTGCCTTTCACTTAGCGTCATGTTTTTGAGGGTCATCCATGTGGTGGCAGGTGGCAGAACTTCACTCCTTTTTGTGGCTGAATAATATTCCGTTGTAGGGATCTACCACATGTGTTGATCCATCCATCTATTTGGACTGTTTACACTTTGGCTATTGTGGATAATAATGCTACAGATTGTTGTAGCCTGGATCAGAACTACCCTTGGTAGTAATGTTCCCTCTTTTCTTTATTTTGAGTCTTCCCTCTTTTGCTTGTTTTAAGTCTCAGTTTTCTTTTCTGTAAAATGAGACATGAGCAATTCTTTTTTAAAAAAATATATTTTATTGATTTTTTACAGAGAGGAAGGGAGAGAGATAGAGAGTCAAAAACATCAATGAGAGAGAAACATCGGTCAGCTGCCTGCTGCACACCCCCCACTGGGGATGTGCCCGCAACCAAGGTACATGCCCTTGACCGGAATCGAACCTGGGACCTTTCATTCCGAGGGCCGACGCTCTATCCACTGAGCCAAACCGGTTAGGACGACATGAGCAATTCTTAAACTTTAACGAGCACACGGGGTCACCTGGCATGATGTGAAAGAGCAGATGCAGTAGGTTTTCCATTTCTGACACCTGCCCAGGTGACATCGATGTTGCTGGTGCAGGGACCACACTTGTTTCTCACCACCCTTCTGGCCCTTAGTTCTCTCGGGAAAAGTGTCCATTAGCAGCATTTTCTGTCGCCTTAAGGATCCAGTTTCCCACGATGTTTAGTGAGCTTCTCTCCAGGACCTGGGGGAGGAAGAGGCCCTCTTCCCCTTGCCCTGCCCTGTCTGACCTGCGTCCTTTCCCTCCCAGTGGGCAGCTCTGTGAGACCCCTCCCCGCCCAGCTGCCCCCAGGAGCCCCTGCGAGGGGACTGAGTGCCAGAACGGGGCCCGTTGTGTGGACCAGGGCAGCCGGCCCGTGTGCCAGTGCCTCCCGGGCTTCGGCGGCCCCGAGTGTGAGAAGTTGCTCAGTGTCAACTTCGTGGACCGGGACACGTACCTGCAGTTCACGGACCTGCAGAACTGGCCGCGGGCCAACATCACCCTGCAGGTGGGTGCCCAGGGCGCCGGTCACAGAGGGGAGTCAGGCGGCGGGGGGCCCTGGCCTCAGGTCAGAGATTCAAGACACGTCCCTGCCCACGACAGTGGGGAGGCCCCTGTGTCGGTCAGAGTCTTGGATGTGGGTGTCAGCATCTCAGCTTGAAGTCGTTTAAGCAGAATTGGAAAGGTTATTGGCATATAAATCCAATCTCAAAGAGGCAGGAGCGGGAGGTGGTCTCATGGGTGACTAGATCCAGAAAACCAAGCTTACCAGGACCCTGTCCCACCATCTCTTGTCTCAACGACTCCTTGCTTCACCTCCAATGCGCGATGGGCTTTGTTTCATGTGCCTGGAGCGCGGCCAGGTTAACTCCCAGCTTATGTCTTTAACCACAAGTCCTTGTGGTCCCTTATTTTTCCATTTTATGTCTTAAATATCTACCTCCTGAGCAGTTCCTTCCAGGTTTGGGTGGCTCTGGCTGTCAGAGAGCCTTCCTGAACGTGTCCTCTCTGGAGGGGCCCCCCCACCTCCACCCCCAAGGCAGTTCCCCGAGGCCCACAGAGCGGCTGCCCCACAGCCCGTCTGCCTGTCTTCCCCGAGCAGGTGGTCTGAAGGGCTCTTACCTGCCTATCCTGGGATGTAGTTTCCAGGCCTCAGCTGGCCCATCTGCCCTCTGCTGCCTGGCCCTGGCCACACTGTCATTGGATAGGATTTAAAGCCGGGGCTGCCATGTCACCTGGGCAGGCAGGGGAGGGCAGTTCTGCACACAGCATCTCTCTTCCGATGGGGGCCCCCGTGTGCTCCGCCTACCAGCCTGTGCTGCTGCTGTGGGGGATGGGGTTGGAGAGACAGTGCCCTTGCTCACCAGGTCTCCACGGCAGAGGACAACGGGATCCTGCTGTACAACGGGGACAATGACCACATCGCCGTGGAGCTGTACCAGGGCCATGTGCGTGTCAGCTACGACCCTGGCAGCTACCCCAGCTCTGCCATCTACAGGTGGGGCTTCCTCAGGCCCGTCGGCCGCTCTCAGGGGTCTCCTGGGCCAAAAGCAGGTCATTAATGAAACCACCAGAACCTGGGCTGCCCGAGAGGAGCAGGCATTTGAACCATCGAGTACAGCCCAGCGCGGGTCCTTCCCCTCCCACCACCACCTCACAGGGCGCTCCTGGGTGGGGGGAGGAGACCGATTAGGTTGAAAACACCTGCCCCAAACGTCTCAGCTTTCCCCAGGGAGCAGGAGAGGCTGGGCCATAGCCCCCAGTCCCAGTCTCCCCCTGAGAGATGTGGTCCCTTGGGAAGCAGCTGCTGGACCCATGGCAGGGTGTCCAGGAAGGGATGGGCCCAACTGAAGCTCATCCTCTGGGGTGGGGGCACCCCATCTTCTTCCAGTGCGGAGACGATCAACGACGGGCAGTTCCACACTGTGGAGCTGGTCACCTTCGACCAGATGGTGAATCTCTCCATCGATGGCGGCAGTCCCATGACCATGGACAACTTCGGCAAGCACTACACACTGAACAGCGAGGCCCCCCTCTACGTGGGAGGTGAGGACCTGCCCCACCCCAGGCCTCTCCTTTGGCGGGGGGGGCGGGGGGTGATAGCCTTTCCAGGTGGGGCCCTCCTGCTCTCTGGCCAGGGGCGGGGCCCAGGGCACAGGACTGTGGGGAACATCGCAGGTGGTGGGGGAGGGTCTAGTGACCGGCCCAGCTGCAGGTGGATTGCGTTCCCTTGCCAGGAGCCAGGCTGCTACCCCCAGCCCACACTAACGAGGGAGGAGAAGTGCCTGCGTGGGGACGGAGGCCTGACCCAGGCGGGGGAGGGGAGGGATGGGACGTGCTGGAATTCCCCCGGCTGTCCTCTACACCGTGAGCATCTTTCTTCTTGGCTTTGGGCCAGAAGGGGCTTGTTCAATGTTCAGGGTCCATCCCCAGTCTTGGGCCCTCAGAGGCCCAGAGCTGCTGCGGAGGCCCAGGCCCAGGTCCCCGCATGAGCTGGGGAGTGCCCAGCTGGCCTTCCAGGCTTTGCAGCTACCTGGCCCCGTCCACCACCTGCGGACATTTCCAGTCCAGAAAGCAGGTTCCCGAAGGCAGTGGGGTCGTCTCAGCGCTGTGCAGGGCCTGGCCTAGAGAGTGGGCAGGTGGGAGGGATGAGAACCTGGGGTTACTAGTTGTGCAACTTCAGGCAAGTCACTGAGCATCCAATGGGGTTTAGCAGCTCCTACCTCGGAGGGTTGCTGTGAGTGGTGACCACAAAAGCAGGTGACAAAGTACCATTCACCCAAGTTCCAGGTCCCAGTCCTTTGCTGCCTTTGGGGCCTCTGGGAGGTAAGGACAGGTGTCCCCGAGGGAAGGAAGAAACCCTGGGCGAGCGCAGCCAGACTGAGGCACCGGGCCTCACGGGTCAGCTGGCTGCGGCCAGACTAGCACCCAGCCCTGGCCACGGGAAGGCAGCTTTTCCTTTTCTTTGGGGGAAGGAGTCTGCACCCTTCACGGTGGCAGAGGACTTGGTTCAGGGTTGCAGAGACAGGACAGAGGCCACGGGCAAGAGGGAACACGGTGCAGGTGCCCACAGACCTCAGAGGGAGGTGCCGGGCACCGCCTGAGCCTGGCCAGCTCAGTCTGCCCCCTCCCCACCACCCAGGGATGCCGGTGGACGTGAACTCGGCCGCCTTCCGCCTGTGGCAGATCCTCAATGGCACCAGCTTCCACGGGTGCATCCGAAACCTGTACATCAACAATGAGCTGCAGGATTTCACCAAGACACGGATGAAGCCGGGCGTGGTGCCGGGCTGCGAGCCCTGCCGGAAGCTCTTCTGCTTGCATGGCATCTGCCAGCCCAACGCCACCCCCGGGCCTGTGTGCCATTGCGAGGCCGGCTGGGGGGGTCTGCACTGCGACCAGCCAGCTGACGGCCCCTGTCACGGCCACAAGTGAGCCCGCGCTGGGCTCAGGGAGCCCTCACCCCTTGCCCACCTGCAGGTTCCCTTCCCTTCCTTGCAAGTTCCCATTCCCTGGGGTGAGGAAAGAGAATAGCTTTCACGCCCAAGATCAGAACATGTGGCCTAGCAGGGTTTCATTACATTTTTCTGGGTTTCTATTTTTATGAACAGGAAAGGTCTGTAGGGACAAGCACAGACTCACATTTTGCTTCCTCGGGAAGCAAATGTCTCCATCTTGGGACCAGGCTAACACCCGTGACGCCGAGGCTGGGGGTGGGGCGCCCTGGGTGGGCCTTGCCTGGGCTCTGCCTGTCCTCAGAGTGTTTTTCTCTGTTCCCCCAGGTGTGTCCACGGGAAGTGCGTGCCCCTCGATGCCCTTTCCTACAGCTGCCAGTGCCAAGAGGGGTACTCGGGGGCCCTGTGCAACCAGGCCGGGGCCCCCGCAGAGCCGTGTGGGGGCCTGCAGTGCCTGCACGGCCACTGCCAGGCCTCGGCCGCCAAGGGGGCGCACTGTGTGTGTGACCCTGGCTTTTCAGGCGAGCTTTGTGAGCAAGGTCAGGGGCCCCCCTCCTGATGTGTCCTCTCCCAGGGTCCCTCCCCACGACTGGCTTTAGCAACTTGGCTTTTTTCTTCCTCTCAACCTCAGCAACCCCCTCTGTGCCCCTGCCCTTCCTGCA
>NW_005871114.1:2124954-2160842 GCF_000147115.1 Myotis lucifugus
TTCACACAGGGCCCCGATCTCTCCGTGGCCCAGCTTTTCCTGCAGCCCCGTATCTGAGGTAAGTGCCCCTCTGGCTAGGATTTCTCCTTACAGAAGAGATGGTGATAACAGCTCCTGCCCAGATCTCTGCATCATGGCCCCATCACCTTGAGACCCGGGAGCAGCACAAGTCTGTGGGTTGGAGACTCCTTCCCAGCCCTGGTCTGCGTGACTGAGATGCTTCGGCTGGAATAGAGAGCGCTTGGGGGAGGGGGGGTGTCTTGAGGAATCCAGAACTCAGGCACTTTAGGGTCCCGAGGCCACACCCTCCCAGCACAAATTCCTTTTCCAACATTATTGCCTCCCAGGCCTCCAGCCTCTTGCACTCCTGCAGCAGCGGGGAGCTCCCCCCCCCCCGCCCCCCGCACCCCCCAGAGCCGGTCAGCTGCATCTGTGCTGGAGGCCCGGGCAGCTAGAAAGTCCCTCCTTCCCACTGACCTCATGGTGGCCCGGGAGGAAGCTGTGCATGTGCATGGTGGGCAGGGAGGATGCTGGGGCCAAGGTGGGCTCTAAGAGCTAGAGGACCGTCCGCGGATGCTGCCCTCCGCCTCCCCCGCTCCCCTCGATCCTCCTCTTTCTCCTCCTGCCTCCCAGGGGGCAGAACTGGCCCATAGTTGTGCCCTGAGGCTTTCTCTTGGTATCTGTCCCATCCAGAGTCCGAGTGCCGGGGGGACCCTGTCCGGGACTTTCACCAGGTCCAGAGGGGCTATGCCATCTGCCAGACCACGCGCCCCGCTGTCGTGGGTGGAGTGCCGGGGCTCCTGCCCGGGCCGGGGCTGCTGCCAGGGCCTGCGGCTGAAGCGGAGGAAGTTCACCTTCGAGTGCAGCGACGGGACCTCCTTCGCTGAGGAGGTGGAGAAGCCCACCAAGTGTGGCTGTGCCCTCTGCGCATAGCGCCCAGTGCCCACGGGGAGGGGGCTGGCGAGAAGCCTGGCCACCAGGAGACCTGGGCTGGGGTCGGGCCATCGCCAGGCGGCTCCTGGATGGCTGGACCCTCTTGGGCGGGCTGGGGCCCACCTCTCAGGGGCCAGGCAGCTTTTCTCAAGCCGAACTCGAGCAGCTGGGGGCCAAGCGGGTGGGCGAGGCCTGGCTGCAGACCGCCCTCCCGGAAGTGCCTTGCACAAAGAGGCGCTTAATAAATACTGTTGAATGAATATGTGCGTGAGGTCAGGCCAAGAAGTGCAGAATGGTGACACTCCCTCCTTGCCTGTGACCTGGCTCTGAAGAAGGGACTGCCCCTTCCCAAACCAGCCTGTCCCTCGTGTCTGCAGCCCATGCTGGCCCCAGAACCCCTTGCCCCTGCAGAGAACCCTGAAGGACTCCCAGCCTGGCTCTGCTGCTTGTCGGTGGGCAGGAGGCCAGGCTGCGGAGGGGAAGGGCCCCTCCTGCTGGCCAGGAAGGGACTGCCCCTTGCCCCTGGGCTGGTTGGCAGGCAGAGCACCTCAGGAACGAGGCCTGGGGTGGAAGCCGGTCTTAGGACCAGACCTCTGAATCCTAAAGTTATGGGATGATCATTGTAGCTTCAAGGAGGGTACTCATGTGGAGGAAACGGTCACTGGAACTTCCTGGGGTGGGGGACCCCACCGAAAAGGACAGGGCGTTCTTGGTTTCAGCAGAGTAGACACTGCCACCCACCTTCAGACACTAGCCACCAAAGGGCCCTGGTCCTGGGCTTCCCCAGCCATCAGCCTGCTGCTGGCGAGCCACTGGGGGGGTGGGGGGCAGGGTGTAGGGGCTTGGGCTAGGCTGCTTGGCCAGGGAGGGTCTCCTCCTGAGGAGACGGGGCCCAGAGCCCCTCACGCTGCAGACCAGGTGGGAACAGCGGCCCAGGCATCAGGAACTGCTGGCTCTGTCGCTCTGGCAAATTTCTCCCCCATGGGCCTCAGTCTCCTCCGCTCTCAGATGGAGAGGTACGACGGACGGCCCTCCCACTGTGGCTCCAGGAGGGAGGCCCCAGGAGTTAGAAGATCCATTTTCATCAATTACATCGAGTATTTGTGTGCCTGATGGGGCTGGGTACCGGGGCTGGGTTCTGCCCTCGTGGACACCTGCCGACTGATCACCGCGCACCACAGCGGTGACCAGGGTGCCGGGGAGAGAGGGAGCCCAGCGAGGGCGCCAACCGCAGACACGGCCCGGCCGGAGCTGCTCGCCAGAGGCTTCCGCAAGGAAGGACTCGTCTTCGCAGTCACTGAATAAGGGACTGACTGCAGATGCCTCCCTTCCCCGCAGAACGACAGCGTAGAGATGATCTTTGAGCCTAAATAGGCAGTTGGCTGGAAGGAAGACAGGCCACTCTCTGGTCCAGAGGTCTCCCCAGGACAGTGTACCCCTGGGGAATCCAGTGGGCAAGGGGGGGGGGCACACCCTTTTCCTGGCTCCTATCTGCAGACAGAAGGCAGGGGTGGGGCAGTGTGGGCAGAGTTGGGGTGGCGTCTGCCTGTGTCCTCCGCCACCATGGTAGCTGGGGGTGGGGTAGGGGGGACGAGGGCTTTGCTGCTGAGAAGAGGGCAGGAGCCTCCTGTGACGTGGGAGCCTGGCATGGACAGGATCAGGCCAGCCAGCGAGTTTGAGTCTGGGGACCCCTATAATGGGCAGAGGACCCTCCCAAGTGGGGAGGAGCCAGCATGGCTGGGTCTGCGCCTCACCTGGCCTGGGCTCTATTTTCCTGTAGCTCTGAGCAAGGCCACCGTGCCCTGCCTGCTGTGGACAGCAGCGTGGGCCTCGCTGCAGAGCAACCCTCTTACCTGGAGTTTCTGGGCGGCCACTGGGGGCTCTGGAGAAGAGCTAGCACCAGGCTGGGCGGCAGGAAAGTTCCAGTGCAGCTAGTTTGTTCCTTCCAGGGAACAGAGGTGTTCCTCCACTCCCGGCCCTGAGAAGCAGCCCTTCCCCTGCCACCGCCATTCCTTCCTGCCTTGGAGAAGCTGCTTCCTTGGCTCGAGGGGCCCTGACGGCAGGGGCCTCGCTACTTGGCAGGAAGTAGAAAGGACGCCCGCAGACAGGTGATGGCAACCGCCCTGCAGGCCCAGCGCCGTGGGGTGTGGAGGGCAGAGGGTGAGCTTGCTGCTGGCCCCTCCTCAATCCCCAGCCCAGCCCAGCCCAGCCCAGCCCAGCCCCACACTCAGCCTTGGTGGAGCTGGAAGATGGGGAGCCACCACAAGGGTGAGGCAGCCAGGAGCTAAGAGAGCCGTGCACCCACCCCAGGACCAAGTTTCCTCAGCTTAGCCACCCCCCTGCCGGTCGGGAAGGCCCTGGGTCGCCACGCATCTTGCCTGCTACCATCGAGTCCCAGGCGGCTACCCCGAAATCATCTGAGAAGTCATCTCCACACCTCCCCTTCGGTGAAGACCTTCAGTTCACATCGACGTCGCCATTGCTGTTTCCACTCAACACGCACTGAAGAGACGCAGCAGGGGAGCCCCGAGCCTCCCGGAGTCTGAGGTGGAGAAGGCCGGACTCGTCTCTCTTTGCCTGCTGTTAGCCTAACCACGAAAGTATCTCTTTATACAGAATACTTAACAGATTCTAATATATATTTGTATTTCATTTTGTTATAGTATTTTTATATGTTAAAGTCAACATCCAGTGTCTCGTTTGATTTGCAGATGTCTGTGGCTGTGACGTTCGGTTTGGGGGTTTCCGTAGGCTCGTTTGGGTCCCTCTTCTCGAGAGACTGGTTTAGAGCAGGCCCACGAGGGAGCCACGCCTGCCCGTTGCCTAGAAGTGCTGTCTTAGAACATGTTGGATATTGTCTGTTGTCTTCCACGTGAACATGACATGGATTCACTCAGGTTCTGTCTGGCTGATCTCTTCTTCCCGCTGAGGACGAGCCGGGGCTGTCCACGGCGCCCTCCTGGGTTCGAGGGCTTCTGGGTGCCCACACGCCAGCCACAGGCCCCGAGGGCTCCCAGGTGCAGCGCATGTACAACAGCTGCCCTCGGAGCTCTCTGGTTTTCCTGAGGTGGCAGAGGAGGTCTGTCCCTCCTGCAGGGGTGGGGGTGGGGGGAACGAGGAGGGGGCCTGGGAGACGGCTGGGTCATAGCTCCCGGGGCGTCAGTGTGACGGCGAGCCTGGCACTGCGCGCGCGCGCGCGCGCGCGCGCGCGCACACACACACACACACACACACACACACACGGAGATCCGGGAGGCTGCTCATCTCATTCCCCTTCGGGGGTCTGGTCACACCCAGGTGCTGTAAGTTTGTGGACAGAGCCACACCCATGTTTAACCTGGCAACCGACTGGAGAGCAGTGTGGCTTCTCAGGCTGTCATGTGAGGCTAACCTGCCTGTTGCCAAGACAGCAGTTCGGAGGGATCAGTGGGGAAAGGAGGCAAACATAATGCTACAATGATTCTGCCACGGTTTCCAACTACATACCAAATTGCACACCGGAGTTTTGTAAGATGGCATCCGAGGGAGGACAGGCCTGGCAACCAGGCGGGGCAAGGCCCCTGGCACTGAGGGGACCCAGCTGGCCCTCCTCTGAGGCCAGGACATAGACTAACTTCCCACCAGGAGACCGGGTGGTGGCACTGGTCACACAGCCGCACCTGAACAGCAGTCACCTTGAAAGTGGGCAGTGACAGTAATTGCAGTGCCTTTTACACAATCAGGGATTTGGGAGGAAATGTGATGAACCAGGCAGGTCCATGAGAGAAAATGGGTTAAAACAGGTTTATGAGCTCAAGTGTCTGGAGTGGGCGGCCCGTTACCTCAGTCAGTCAAGGGGGCACACGCCCTCTGGGCTGTCACTTGCGTGGCCACTTCCGAGGAAGCAGCAGGCACAGACCATTTCCCTGCAGAAGGAAAGGGACGAGTGGGAACTGACAGTGGGGGGCGGTGACCTCAAGGGCATGTTCCCCAACCGACTGAGCTCCAGCTGGTTCTTACCAGGCACTCATTTTTCAGGTCTTCCTGATCTTTTTTTAAAGAGAAGCCAGAAATCAATTTTTATGTGAACACTCATAGTTTCAAAAGCTTAAAAAAAGCAACCACAAAAAAACAATTGGCTAAAAATAAGACACATCTGTGGGCACCAGTGTGCAACCTTGGAGTTCAAGGAAAATAAGAGGCAAGTTTCAGAGTTAGGAGGACAGCCCCTGCCTGGCCAGTGTGGCTCAGTGGTTGAGTGTCGACCCATGAACCAGGAGGTCACGGTTCGACTCCTGGTCAGGGCACATGCCCTGGTTGTGGGCTCGATCCCCAGCAAGAGGCAGCCGATCAACGATTCTCTCTCATCATTGATGTTTCTCTATCCCTCTCCCTTCCTCTCTCTGAAATAAATAACCCCCCCCTTTTTTTTTAAATTTAAAGGGACATCCCCGTCCCAGGGAACGCACACTGCAGGGCTTGGTGGGGGTGGAGGCAGCTGACAAGTTCTCCGACGTGGTGATAATGTATCTCTATTATCCCTACACCCCGAGCCAGCGTGCACCTCTTGGGTCACAGTCTAGCTTTTCTACCACAGGAGGGGTCCCGGAGGAAAGGAGGTCTATTTTAACAATGAAAAGTTCTCATCTGGAACAAGATAATTCTCCAAACGTAAACTGAGAAGGGGTTGGCGCAGCTGCCAGCATATTTCCACTGGGTGTGGTTGGGCATGTCCATGGCCACGGTCAGATGAACTGGTCAGTGAAACCATGGCTGATTCCACAGGAACCCCTGGCCCACCAGATCCTCAACCAGGTCCATCTCAAGGAGACTTGAAAGAATATAATGAAACAGGTCGTGAGGCAAGTAAATGGAAAGGTTTCCTGCCACCTTTCCGCACACCCCAACACGGGCTACAGAGACTGTGGCGGGCCCCCCTGGTGGCCGTGTGTATCACCCCCTTATTGCAAGCTGCTTACCTGAGGTCAGGAGCCTGCGGAAGCCCAGTGCCCCCTGCCTCTCAGGATGCAGCACCTTGATCGGCTGCCTCCTGCACAGCACCTACTGGGGATGGAGCCCACAACCCAGGCATGTATCCTGGCTGGGAAGTGAAACTCCTGGTTCATGGGTCAACGCTCAACCACTGAGCCACACCAGCCAGCAGGGGATGTCCTTTTAACTCTGGCACCTCCCCAACGCCACCACGGGAATTCCCAAGGACCCTCCCACCGTGTTTTCTTTTGCCTGAAGTCAGGCATGACTCACAATGACCACAGACCCAGCCACCAATGTCCCTTTAAGCCCAACACGACATGGGGGTCGAAGCAGAAGTATTGCTTTTTGGTTCCTTTTGGCCACTCATCAGCTTTGCTTATGCATCGGTACCTCTTCAGTGACTACACAAACACGCTTTAATATCAAAGAAGTTTAATACGCTGCAATAAAATAAGCGCCTAGAAAAAGCTCATGGGATAGATGTCCAGGTTAGAGTAATCCCTCCCACACATCCTCTAGCTCCACACCCCACCCCTCAAACCAAACAAGAAAATCTGAAACAACCAAGGAAATCCTTCCAAGCTTGTATTTCAGTGAGGACCCTTCACCAATAACAAGAACACAGTTTCCTACGTGGCCTAATAGGAAAGCAAAACACAGAAGCACACAAAGTCCACATGATTTCAATATTTAGGAGACTTGGTACATATTCAAAGTTAAAATAACTCCAACTTTTATAGCTATACATATTGTTTTAAAGCAACTTAATATATTTTAAAATTTCATATATACACTCTCAAAGGTTCTTCAGGTGAGGTATGTAAACATTGTCTAATGAAAAATTTTCAATGTTTCAAACCAACAAATTCACAGCATACATTGAATTTTCATCCATAAACAACACAGTATTTCCCTACACTCTCTAACATAGTGGACATCCAGGCCCAAGAGATAAACGCTGGCCCTCTGATAACCCTTTGCAGAATTTCTCATCTCAGGAGCACACGCTCGGGACCGGGAAGGGGCGGGGCCCTCGGAGACTCTCTCCCTGGGCACCTGGATCACTGGCTAAGACTCACAAGACGGCAAAAAGGAGCACATCTGAACAACTACAAGATTGACCTTGGCAATGACAACACGGGGAGGAACCAGAAAGACCTTTAAAGGAACGGTAGAGATTCATCTTAGAACTCCCTGGATCCACAGCCGGATCGGCAGCCCTCGCCCGAGATTCATCTGAAGGGCCCTGAAGAGAATAAACCACCACGGCACCTGAGCTTCAGTTACATTGCGTGGGCCTCCGGCCCCTCGAAGGCATGAACTCTGGCCTGAAGTAGGACCCTGGGCTGTGCTTTTCATACAGGTTGGGTTGCATTTCTTAATATCGTGATGCATATGGGAGAATAATGCCATGAGTTTATCAAGACCACTAACGCCTGCACACAGGCACGGGCCAATGACCTTGGAGGAGCTCCATTTTGAAAACTACGTGTTCCCTGAGGGTAAACAGCAGGCTTCTATTGAGATTAAGTGAGGCTAGAAAGGGGATTATTTATTACAAAGCAATAAGACTTGGGGCACCTCAGGCCAGAATTCTATTTTACTCTCACGTCATCTACAACGCCCCCTCCCCGCCCTCCCACCACATGAAGTAGTCACCTTCCCAATGATACAACGTAGGTCAGTTTCTTTCCTCTTGCTTGCTTTTTGGCTCAGCAATGGAAAGTTTTATCCTAATGCACCCACTTCAAATCTAAAAAACACTAGTGAAAAATTCCAAACACCATCATAAATACAAAAGAGAAGACATATTCCAAAAGCCTACAAAACTACATTATTCTATTCATGGTTATTTGGGTGTGGGGTATTTTTTGTAAAAGTTTAGGACGGTCACTAGGAGAGGCTGCTGAACAGCTTCGACACCTGTGGAACTGGGCACGCCGGGAGACCCGGAGGAGCGGCTGCCCTCTGCACTCACCAAAAAAGTTGAACCCCAGACAGAAGGGGGCTCCAGACATTTCAAACCCAGGCACGGAGGAGGGTTCCAGAAACTGGGCCAGCTTCTCAACGTAGGTCAGATATAGTTAAAGGACTTCAAATCGGCCATTTAAATTTCTAATGTAAATGGTTCTTACTTTTACTCTATCGCCAAATGAGCTTTGCCTCAACTAGATGCTGGAAACCCTTACAAATTCATGGAAAATGGACACTTTTTCCATCTCTATGCCCAATTTTTGATGTCTGGTGCTGGCAGATTTCTCACCCATTCCTGGAGTTCTGTGACTGGAAGGAGTGTGCAGACAAACAGAAGCAAATATTCAAGTACAGCAACCTCTCAGGCCAAGGCAAGAGGTCTTAGCAAGAGCTGTTCTACCCCCACCCTATCCTCTGAGACAAGGCCCACACGGAGCCGGGATAAATGTTATTACCTAGGATCTTATTGCTTAGAGGCAACACATCAGAAAGAACACCTGGAAATCTGCTCTGCAGATCTGGGACTGACCACTGACCAGTTTATCACACACACACACACACACACACATATATAATACATAACATAACCAGATGAGAAAAGGGGGCGGTTAAAGCTTGGATTTGATGTAACATTACAGATCAAATGCCCCAAACAGCTCCCAACCTGCTGGTTTTGTGTTCTTTCTCCATGTGTGAACTGTGTTATGAAAGGAAGTCCACTGCTCAAAATATATTCTTCTACAATACTACATGCAAACCGACATCACTCCAAACATGAATCTGTATACAGCACACATAATAAATATTTTTAAAAAACTATTTACAACATCACTTCCTGTGAACATTGAAATGCAAGCAAAATTTATTTCTTCCTGCAAAAGATAAAAAAAGTTTTGACTGTCTAGTTCAGTACTAAATTCCCTGGCACCTAGTTACCCATTCACATTTCATCTTAAAATCAGATTTGCTTACAAATAGTATCATAGAAAAAACAAACATTCTCCAGCATTACTGTTCAAGTGTCCTCCTCATTTGTTTGGAAAAGACAAAGGGAAGCCATAAGTAAGATAGGATTCAAATGGATGACAAAATCCCCTGTGGTCCAGTCCCAAGCTGCCGTCCTCAATCCAACAGAATGAGACTCATGACTCAGCAGAAGTGCCCAGGAATGGGGCACAGGGGAGAGGAAATGACCAGAAAGCATCGGTTCCGTCATGTCTAGGGGTGCTCTGAATTGCAGACCAGGACTCCTGAGAAGTAAAGTTGCACACATCTTAGAACAGATGGTTTTGTCCTGTAGCCACAGGTGGGGCGGGCCCACATCACAGATGCTTGCTGAGATGGGGAGGGGGAGAGAAGAGGGAGAGGGGGAGAAAAGGGGGAAAGCCAAATTGCTCATGAGTACTGTCAAGGTGTGAAAGAAAACGTGCTTATCCCCCATGGTTCAGGGGGCGGGAATAGGTGTCTTTCACAAACACGAGAAAGACTGAAATACAGCTTAATGCTTTCTTTAGGCAACAAGTGGTTTCTCCATATCCCACAGGTATGGGTTTGGATTTCCTTGGGGTTACAACTAAGGCTCATTTCCCTGCACAGGCTGCTAAAGTGAACGTACCAACCATGTATGCAAAAAGCGGGCTGCTTGGGGCTAGCCCTGATGCCACACCCGGGGCAGCCACACCGATGGTGGGAGACCCACTTTGTTCTGGGATAGAGTGACAGTGGGGGATGCACGCAGGGTTCCCAACCCATGTCCCATCGGCCCCAAAACAGGGAGGGTTCCAACCTTTCTGCCTTCACTGTGTTGTTTGGGGGTTCAATGGCTGAGCACGGTAGTGGCTGGGGAGGACGGGTGGCTAGAAAGAACACTTTTTTGGAAAGCCCTTTTGACAGTTAAATTTTTTTGCTAAAATAAATACTTTCTATAGAAACATTTGAACAGGAAAATATCACTACTTACACAGTGAAATAAATTCCACAGTGGTGTGTATCAATAGGCGCTATAGATGCATTTGAAACACTACCACAGTCTCCTAGATCTAGTATTAAGAATGCAGAAACCACTGGTGAAACTAATAATCTTAAGCTATAGTGGCTCTAAAACTAATCTCTACCTGTGGTATAAATATTCAAAATTATGCAAATCTTGTCTGTTTAGCATCTCTTCCACAAACTAGCTCCCAACCACTACAGCTTTAGCTACAAGACATGAGGTGTAGATGATAGAAAACAACGGGGTGAAAAAGTTGACAATTTTAATAGCATCTGGGCCCCAATGGCTAAATATTAGAAGAAAAATAAAGTTATGAGAGAAAAAAATGCTCCTGATATGACCTCTAGATGCTCAGTGAAGTGCCCGGAAGTGGGAGACTTCCTGGAGAAGCCGCCTCCTGAAAGGGGCTGGTGGCAGAAGCAGGAGAGGGAAGAGACAAAGGTGCCACAGGCGGCTCCTCATGATGAGGTGAGTCAGGCCTGACTGGGTGGCTTCGCTGGCCCAGAGAGCCCTGAACTTCTGTCTAAAGCTGCTGACATGCTGGTATTTTTAAGAGCTGGGGATGGGTGGTCTGGGTTCAAGGTTCCAAGCAGCAAAGACCATGCATTTATGTCCACAATGACCCATCTCGGGGAGCGAGAAACGTGCAAGTGTACTGCACAGGAAGAGGGCTCCACGGGGTAGAATGGACTCGCCCTGTGCTTGCCAGGGAGGCACCATCCTCGCTTTAGGTTCACTGGGAACCCCCTTTGTGTTAAGCCCTGCCACAGAGGAACGTTTCTCCAGGGTCCAGCTCGCCGGACTCACACATGACAAAGACCGGGGTGCTTTCAGTTTAAGACTTCGTACTTCAACTACGCATCCTTGTAAATAAGGCTGTATGTCTACAATTCCGCAAAAAGTCAATCAACAAAAGAGGGGGTGTTTTCTTGTTCTTTTAAAAAAAATTTTTTTAATTGATTTTTAGAGAGAAGGGAGAGGGAGAAAGAGAAACACCAATGTGAGAGTGGAACAGATCGGCCGCCTCCTACACACCCCCTAGTGGGGATGAAGCCCCGCAACCCAGGAATGTGCCCTGACAGGAAATCGAACTGGCAACCTTTTGGTGCACGGGATGATGCCCAGCCTACTGAACCACATGGGCCAGGGCTTCTTGTTCTTTAATACACAAGCATTACTCAGGGATAATGTGAAATAGCAGCCATGTGCTAAAATGAATTCCCAAGATACCCTAAAATCCAAAAGGAAAGAGATGTTGCAGTGCTGGACTATATGAAAAAAATAAGCGTGTACCTAACAGGCCACACAATTTGATCTTGAGTGACATATTGCAACGGTCATAAAACCTTTTCTGTAAAGGGCCAGGTAGTAAATATTTTATATTTAGGCTGTCGGGGCCCATATGGTCTCTATTATTAATATATATATATATATAGATAGATATAGTATTAATATGTATTGTGTGTGTGTGTGTGTGTGTGTGTGTGTGTGTATAGTTGTTGTTGTTTTTTGGTTAATCCTCACCTGAGGATATTTTTCCATTGATTTTTTTTAGAGAGAGTGGAAGAGAGAGGGAAAGACTGAGGGATATATCGGTGTGAGAGAAACACATTGATTGGTTGCCTCCTGAATGCGCCCCAACCAGGGCCCAGGCCGGGGAGGAGCCTGCAACCAAAGTATGTGCCCTTGCCCGGAACCAAACCCGGGACCCTTCGGTCTGCAGGCCACTGCTCTATCCACTGAGCCAAACCGGCTAGGGCATTAATATATTTTTTAAATAACCATTTTAGAAAAAGCAAAATGCACTCCTCCAATCTCAGGCATATTATACAACCATGAGTGTGTAGTTGTTTCTTTTAATGGGAAGCCCACACTCCACATGGCTCGCCTACTGAGTTCCTTGTGTTAAATGGAATGGTCCCCGAAAGGCAAGAGGGTCTGTGTGTCATTGTGCTCAGCAGACGAACAGAACTGAAGGATGGAGCAACGGATGGCTCTGAAATTCAGAGCATCAACCACTAGCACTGAGAAAAGGAAGATCAGACAGAGGGATGGTAATGGACCAGACCAACTTCAGCTCAATTCCAAGGACAAAAGCATGAGCAAGGATACCCTCTGCCAAGTGCCCACGGTGGTTCCCAGTCCCCAGCACAGCCTGACAAAGCTCTGAGCCTGAAGTAGCATCAGAGCTCTGGTTTTCGACCTGAATATGACTTATTATTAAAGAAGTCAGACCATCAAAGTTTTCCAATCCATCTACTGTAGAACAGAGTAGTATGTTTTGATGTTTCAAGGGAAGAATTATATATATATTTTTAAATATATTTTTATTGATTTCAGAGAGGGAGGGAGAGGAGAGAGAGAAACATCAATGATGAGAGAGAATCATTGATCAGCTGCCTCTCGCACGCCCTGCACTGGGGACTGAGCCCACAACCTGGGCAGGTGCCCGGATCAGGAATCTAACCATGACTTCCTGGTTCATAGTTGATGCTCAACCACTGAGCCTAGCCAGGCTCAAGGGATGAATTATATTAATAGCTGTCTCAAAGGCTTCCCAATTCTGCTGTTTTAAATACAAATATCTTTTTATTTTTCCCCCCCTGACGACATGCACAGGGAATACTAACCACGATGTGATGTACATAATAAACATGATTTCTTACTCACATTTTTTATTTGTTGGCTTGTCTTTAATAAAATTAATTTGAAAGAAGAGTATGGGATTGGGGGGAAAAAATCAGTGCCAATAGTTTTATTTTCCTAGAAGCTGGCCCAAAATATGACATAATCAACAATGCTTTGGGTTTGTGATTGGACTTTGTTTCCCCTCTGTGAAGACTTTTTCCATATGAATGTGAGGTTCAGAAAACTGAACATCAACTAATGCAGTCTCAACGAATTTGGAAAGAAATAAAATCTTGACTTACTTTAAAAATAAATAAGAAGTGAGGCTGGTGTCAGGTCTATGATAGTGAAATGAGCCCTGGCCAGTTTATCTCAGTGGTTAGAGCATCAGCCCACAAGACCCAAGGGTTGCAGGTTCGATTCCTGGTCAAGGGCCCATACCTCGATTGCAGGTTTGATCCCTGGCCCAGGTTGTGTGTGTGGGAGGCAATCAGTTGATGTGAGATTGATGTTTCTCTATCTGACCACCTCCTCCCTGACTTTCTCTCTAAGGATCAATGGAAAGGAAAAAAAAAAAGTGAAATGAGAGGCCCAGGCCTCATAATTTTAGAATTCCTATTTGCTCACAGGCTGACTATAGGCCGTCTCGTTTTGGTTACTGTGATGGGTGATTCTAAGAAGGAAGATATGAGGCTAAGGTAGCTCAAGTTTCAGGAGATGGTATTCAGTGTGCTAAAGCAATGATGTAACCTGTCTCTTCTGTTGCAAGAAGAAATTTAAAAATGTAAAGAATAAAGTTGAGGTACGATAAGGAGGAGCAGAAAAGAAGAGGACAGAGGGAAAGAGGCAGAAGAAAGGAGAAGATACATCAGGGAAGGTTATTCCTGAAAAAGGATTATTTTCTCAAGCAAGGCTGGCAAACCTTTTCTTAAAGGTCCAGACAGTAAGCATTTCAGGCTGTGTAGGCCACATGGTCTCTGTTGCAGCTCCTCAACTCTGCTGGAATGCAGCTGCAGACAACCCAGACACAAATGGGCGTCGCTTTGTCCCAATAAACTTTTATTTACAAAAGAGGAACCAGCCCACATTCTGCAGACTTGATAAATTGTTTCTAAGCCAACAGAGAGCCTTAAAACCGAAAGGACTGGGTGTGGCTCCTGGGCCAGCATCTTGGGAAATGCCAGCCCCGTCCCAGGGAGGATGACAACACCAGCCTGTTGATGGTGACACCAGAGCCTCGCCAGCCTGCATCACATAGCAGTCCTTTCCTACCAGGCTCTTAGCTCCACTCATCAACAGAAACGCTGCCCCTCATGAGTGACAACTCCCGCCCTCACCACAGAATCCATCACAAGGCAGGACAGAGACCCAAATTCAACTCAAAGTAACTGTCTGGAAGTGTTTTTTGATGACCTGTCTGAACAGGGAGAGATTCACCTGCCCCGAGTGTGTGATGTGTAGAGGCTTCATGAAAAGTACCGCATATGTGAAGGGATGACTAACTGCACCTCTATCTGTATCACCTCAGCAGCCATGAGGCATGGAAGCCACAGCTCACGATTACTTCTTTAAGGTAAGGCCCATGTAGAAGTCTTTAATGAAATACAGACACAACAGAACTGGCTACCCAAGGGATCGAAGGGGCCAGCAACTGCAGATGAACAGATGCTAATAACATTCCTATGTAGGAAAGCTCAAGAGCAGAACCAAGGAGCACGGCCTTCCTGCTG
The DNA here is from genome assembly GCF_000147115.1 of Myotis lucifugus. Taxonomy (NCBI): domain Eukaryota; kingdom Metazoa; phylum Chordata; class Mammalia; order Chiroptera; family Vespertilionidae; genus Myotis; species Myotis lucifugus. The sequence continues at coordinate 2,139,187 of NW_005871114.1, forward strand.
CGCCACATGCCTGAGGAAGTGCGGGGTGAGGCACAGGGCGTCCTCCCAGGCCCAGGGAGCCTCACAGGACGGAAGATGTGTCTGCAGAAGGGGACCCAGCTCTGGGTGGAGCTTCAGTGATGCTTCCCAGCATCTCCCAGCTTCCCCCAAAGCTAAGAGATACTATTAGTGGTCTCTGGGCATCCACTTGGGCTCCATTAGGACAATCACTTCACTGAGCTCAGGCCCAGAAGCAGAATTTCCTTCTGATCTGGAATCCAGAATGTGGGACAGACTGACTTTGCATCTGGTGGCAAGCCATACTGTGGCGATGGCTATGAGAAGGAGGTCTTTGCAAGAGAGGGGGGACAAGGGGAGACTTGAGTCAATATCAAAGCCTGGGCTTGGAGGTATCTGGGGGACAGCATCGGCTTTAAGCGTAAAAAGGCCTTCTGGAGACAGCCCTTAAATTTCTTTTTCTTTCTTTCTTTTTTCTTTCTTTCTTTCTTTCTTTCTTTCTTTCTTTCTTTCTTTCTTTCTTTCTTTCTTTCTAGCAAAATTAACTGAATCAGCAAAAACAAGATTCAACAAATACAAAAATAATTCTAAACTTTTAATCTCATAATTATGCAGAATCCCAGTCTATTTAAGTGTAGTCACTACTATAGTGTAAGTTGATTTTAAAGATGATCCACTGCATTAAGTGTATAAATAAATACATACACACACATTGATAACTTTTCTCAAATGCTTTTTAGAATGGGAGAGAAGGCTATTATCTTGAAGTGAACTTTTACAAAACAAAAAGAATGTAGAAAAGTAATGGAATGAATTATAAATCTGGAACTGGAACAGTTCCACCCACCTACTGCCTCACACCTCTCTCTAACATAATGCAAGCACCCTTCCAAGGTCGTCTATGTGCAGCTAAGGGGGCATCTTGAACGCATGTACAGGAATCCGCACACCTGACATCCTCAAACCTCAGCTATAAGTCACCACAAAAACAATATCCAGTGACGACTCTACATAAAGATTTTTTTAAACTTTAAAACCACTTTTTAAAGATTAAACGAACTTACTCAAAACATATTAATGCTTTTGTGCAACTTAATGCTGAGAAAGGGTTGCCAACATACACACTCAGCAGTTTCATTAACATAGGTAGCTCTTCATTGGCCATAGTCAAAGATATATATATATAAAAAAATTGAGACTTATGGGATAGAGGAGACATTAGGAAAAAAAAATCACGGCTTCACTGAAGATAGGCTTCACTATCTATGAAATTCAATACAACTCTCCATTTCCCATGAATCAAATGCTTTTTTCCAGGCCTATCCAATCATCAGAAGTTTTCGTTGTACATATACAGCAAGCCTTTTACAGATTGGATAGAAGGCCTGTTTTATCATGATCTAAACAAACTAAAGCATAAAAAAAGTCCATCTGGGTTTATCTAAACTGGTCTGAAACAATCTAAATGGAACAATTTTTAATAGAAAGGACAGAGCAGCAGCTGTCCTTTTAAGCCTGTGTTGGTGACAGAGCATGTTTGAGAAACTGGTTGAGGCTTTAACAACTAAGCCTTTTTGTAGAATGGCCCAATGGAAATGTTGAGTACACACGGTGTTATAATGGAGCAATGTTATAGGCACCAAGGTAAAGCCAATGCACCCATTTGAGGCTTCACCCGGGAAAGGCAAACATTATCAATTACAAATACTGCAGCTCTCACTTTTGAGCCTGACATGGCAAAGGCAGGAGTGATACTACAAGCATGAACTATGAGTACGGTGCTAACCAATCAGAATGGACCCCATTCTAAACTTGTACTTCCACATGAACATTAGCTCGGGTGCAGGCCATGTGGGGCCACTATAAGATACTGGAGCTGCTTCCTCCAACTGCAAGTCTGCTGTGGCCTTTACATAACTCTGTGCTCTTTTGACCTTTCTGAGCCCAGTGCCAGAATGGTTTGCAGGATGTTCACAGAAAGCCTTGGCACCCAGTTCACGAATCCCCTAGCACAGAACATGGGGAAGAAAGAATTTACTGTGGAACTGGGGTTAGGAGACATTTGTGGCCAATAGCCAGAGGCAAATGTACCCAAATGCACATGCACACACACTCTTAAACTTTTCTACTACTGGAAATAACATTTTGGCTCTTTTTGAAAATGGAAGTACTCAGGGTAAAAAAGAAAATTAGCATAGTCACTTTCATCCTAATTGGCAAATTACAGCTATAAGCGGGGGTGGGGGGACTTCGTTAGAGTGGTAGCAAGCTCAAGGCCCAAAATGAAAATGATGGTAAGGACAAGTATTGCAAATAATTTTTAGAGGTCATAAACCAAAATCAATACCTGGTAACACACCTTCTGTCTCATGGGCACATAATTTAGAATCCATTTTTTTTCAAATGACAAAAGATCAAAGGTAGGAGTGACCTACCATGAATATGATTTTTAAAAAAGGGTAACAGAAATATTAATCTTTTACAATAATTATAAATGCCCTCTGCATTCTCCACATACCATAAAAATGATTTGGTTTAGCTTTCAAATATCATTTAAACAGACAAACCAGACAGAGAGGGAAGTTCACTGCTGGGGTTGTAGAGGGGAGCGTCTGCTCACGTACAGACTGCAGGGAGCTGCTGGGAAGCTACTTTATGTGCATGACGGTGGTCTTCTCGGCTACAGTACAAGTGCTTGTGCATCAAGTATAAAATACAAGCCTTTATCACATAGATCAGCTTTTTAGCTTTTGTAAATTTTAAACACAAAAGGGATAAATAAGGCACTGTACTTTTAAAAACTACAACTGCTTGGTTCCAAGTTTAAAACCCAAGGAACAACCAGAATATAATATATAACTTCCCTTACTCAGCCTCGGAGAAAGACTGCAAGCTTCCTTCTCCATCTGAGATGCATTTTCTGGCATCTTAAATTGTGGTGTTCTCCATTAACTGCAGGTTTGAAAGGCTTGATAAGCTTATAAAAGCGGATTTAGTTAATGCAAAATAAAGGGTTCCTTCTATAGAACAGTTTTACTCTTGGCTGCCACCCCTCGGATCACTTTGCGTCCAGCCGCTGCCGTTTGTTGTGGGAAGAGTCCAGCTTTGCCTTCAGCTTTCGCTTTCGCTGGGCTGCACTGTTCTCCGGGCTTTTCATCAAGGGTCTGGCCCCAGCCTTTCCACTGTTCTGCTTTCTGTTGGCGGCTTTCTGTGGCCTTGAAGAGGATTCATTTGCACCTTTTTGCTTTGCAGGTTTAGTCACTGTCTCTGAGGCGGGGGACTGGGTAGGTCTTTTGTTTGTGTTCTCTTTTTCTTTCCTGAAGGGAGGGCAGCTCTTCCCAGAGGACTTTTTAGGGATCTTCACTTTATTTTCTTTCAAAGATGTCTTTTTGGGCAGGTGGCTGACTCTGTCCCTTGCAGCTGGCTTCTTGGCGGCAGGGGTTTTGGTGGCTCCATCGATACGTTTTTCTTTGCTGGCTTTCATCACCAGACCCTTGTCCTTTCTGTCCTGAGTGCTGCCACCTTCGGTCCTCTTGCGTTTATTCTGAACTTCTGCTTTCGGCAAGATTTCAGACATCTGCTTCCCTTTCCTTCCCTTTGTTCCATCAGCACGCTTGGGTTTAATGGGAAACCCGTAGGCATCCACCTGCAGGGCATGCCTGGGGGACATCAGAGGGTGGATGCACACACTTTTACAACTCTGTCTACCTTCCACAGCCAGACCAAAAGGGCTTTCCTTTTTCTCGTTCTTGATCAAGCGCTGCTGAGCTCTGAGCTTTCCTCGAATATTGGAATACTTTCTAAGGATCCGGGTACTGGCTGGAGTAGGTGAGCTCGTAGAAGGATGGCCATTTCTACCTTCCTTGACTTCCTCTTTTCTGTCTTCAGAACTGGGGCCACGGTTGACGTCACTGCCATTCTCTGGCTCCACTTGGTCAGGATTCTCACGAAATTTGGCCCAGAGCTTCTGCATTTTCCAGTTGTTCTTTGCAGGAGTAGCTCCGGGAAATTTCTTCAAGTGTTTTTTCAAGCGTTCGGCCTGCAGTGAGCTGGGGTACAGGCTGGAAGGTGAGTACTTCTGAAGAGGATGCTTGACAGGAGGTGTGTCTCCCGGAAGACGAGTGTTGAGCTTCTTCACGATGACCAGAGACCGGGTTTCAGTTGTCTCTAAGAACCATTTACAAACATTAGATAATTTAAAGTTTGTCATAAACAGCATCTGAACAGGAGAAAACTTTTGAGCTTCCAATGGACCCTTACATTTCCGTGACCTTTTCTTGCTTTTCCAAATCTCCTTCAGCTTATCCGACCTGTTCCTTGCTCTTGGTGTTGGCTGGCCTTCTTTCTCCAGCTGGATCCAGCCTTTCTGAACTTTCATGTATTGGGCATTGAAGTTGGCGATGAGCTCTTGGTTTTCCTCCTCGGCACACCATTCCATAAACTTGGGCTGGTCGTCGACCACTGCTTCCCCATCATCCTCATCTATGGGATCTCCTCTCTCTGAAGCTTCATCGTCCTTGGGTACTGGGTTTTCTTGTGCTTCCTTTTCTGAAGTCATTTTTGTGGTATCCAAGGAGTCCAGAGAATGAGCATGTCTTAGGTTGTAGTTCGAAGACGTCTGTCTCGTGAGCCTTGGTACCCATTTTGAGGGCCCAGCATCATCATCACTTCCACTGCTTGACAACGCGAGCACGATGGATGGCTCATCATGATCATCACCTTTATGCTGGGCGTTCGCGCTGTCCATCTCACTTACAACCTCCTCCACGTCTTGTGCAGGAACAGGTCCTGGCTTCTCTTCTGACTGCTCTGGGAAAGGACATGGAACACTTTCTAAGAGGTCACAGGCATTTTTCTCACCTAACTTAGACTGGACATAGATTTCCAGTCTCTCTCCAGGCAGGGGCTGGCCAACTGTGGTAATAGGATCACTGTTGGGGAAAATATCTCCTTCTTCTTTTTTGGCCTCTTTTGCCAGCATGTTTTTAAAAGTCTGCCTAGTGATGATCCCACCTTCTTCGCCCTCCTGCTCAGCATCCTTCTCAGAGGGGTTTTCATTGACATATGGGTTTTCGGTGTCATTCATAGCTTTTGGGTGGAGACCCTCGGTCAGAAAGTCCTCCGGTGTTGTTCCACCAGGGTACTCTTCTTTTTCAGAACATTCTGCACCAGGATTTTTAGAAACCTTGACCTCAGAGCAAGCAGAAGAAGAATCTGAACTTTGATTTCTTAGGTCCTTATCGGCAGAGGAAGAATCTGAAAGTTGACTTCTTAGGCACCTATCTGAGGCCTCAGGACATTTTTTACCCTTTTTCTTCTTGTCCGAGTTCTCTTCAGGTGAGTCAATGGTTTGTTCACACATATCTTTTTCTGAAGGATGTTTTCTATCATCACCTTCTTCCTCTAATTTTCCTGTACTACTTGCTGCCTTACTTTCCTCAATGTCACTGGGGTCTTTCTTAGTCAAAGTGCTGCTTTCCTTCGAGAGCGGGTCAGAATCCAGCTCCTGGGCATCTTCAGTCTCGGTCTCAGTACTGATGCTTTGTCCATCCTCAGCCTTTCCCAGGCTCGCAGGAGGCTCCAAGCTCACGGGGGCACTTTGATTTTCTGAGCACAGAGGACTTTCTGCCCTTCTGACTGTTTTAGGAGAAGAACTAGGCCTAGACACAACATCTTCTCTGTCTCCCTCAGAAAAGCTCTCAGTAGAGGGAACCAGGGGACAGTCTTCAGGTTCACTCGTCCCCTTTGCATCAGGCAGTTCAGCTGGGCATTGGTCTCGTTCAGGGGAAGCTATCCCACCTGCTGTGGGAGCTGCGACCATGGAGCTGCCTTCGGGCATGGCCTCTTCCGGAAGGTGAGCTGGGAGAGGCCATGCCAGGCTGGAGGCTGTTGCTTCCTCTGACCTTGGGGAGCTGGTTGGATTGGGTTGGTTCACTGTGGGGCAAACCTCAGGCTCTTGAGATTTCTTCTCAGATGAAGCATCGCTGTCTCCTTCCTTGGGGGAGGTTATTTCTTCACTAGGCTCTTCAGCGTTGTCCTCTCTGGGAAGCTGCACATCCACCGTAGGTCTCGGGGCTGAAATGATGAGGGTCTGTTTGGGAGTGACCACTGCCTCTGATGCCAGTGTTGAGCAGCTTGGTTTTTCTTGGGAGTGTAAGTTTCTGGCCAGTGTGCGAACAGTCGGCAGCTCGCAACAATCACCATTGAAAAAGTACCCTCGAGTACTTTTTCTGGCTGTTTTCCGAGAAGACAACATCGATCTCTGATTCTCAAAGTGGCATTCTGTTATTGGCTGACTGATATAAACGACATCACATTGGTTATCATAATCATTTATCCTCAGCCCTGATGCCCTTTTACTCTTCCGAGCTGTCTTGATGGAGGCTGATAACATCTTGGTTCGAGAGTGTCCATTGGATGCTTTGTGCACAGCTGGCATGGGGCTGGGGGCTAACCAACCATCTTTGGAATGATCATACTGGCCCTTATCGCTGGGATGCAAATGGTAACCCACCTTATTTCTTCCTAGTGAGTGAAGATGGTTCTCTTGCTTTGGCCTTGAATCTTGTTCACTTGCCTCTAAATCCTGGCGCAAAGGCATTCTGGAGCTACATTGTAAAGTATTCTCTTTGTCAGCAGTTCTAGATGAATTCCCTGTAAACCCCGAGTCCCAAGCCTCTTCTGATAAAGCTCTGAATGAATGTCTTTGAGAAACAATACAGGTGCTGTTCTCCTCACTAGTCTCAGTTGCCGATTTTCCTGCAACCAGACTTTCTACTAAAGCTGAACTCTGCATATGGTCTTTACCATCCTCACATACTTTCACATTTGTGTCTTGCTCCTGTCCAGTGGTTTGCCCCTCCACGCTCTCAGAGGTGTGATGGAGGTTGAACGGGGAAGAATTAGATGTACTAAGGTATCCCAGAGTGGAACTATCCGTTGAACTCCCAGAATTAGGTTTAGTGGTTGGAAGTTCAGAGGGATCTTTCTGTACATTAGTCAAGGCATTCTCTCTTCCATCTACAGAGTTCGTCTCAGGAGGAGGCTCCTTCAGGGCCTTTTCTGCCAAGGGTAGAGGACTGTGAGAGCCTGATGAGTCTATCAAATCTACAGAATGAGGAGACTTCATATCGAGACACAGAGCATCATTTTCCTTATGTCTGGTGCCTAGCTGGGCACAGCCAGCATTGCAAGTGGATGCATCCATTGTTCCAGAATCAGAATGTTGTAGGTCCTCGGTGTCTGGCTGAGATTCGGTGTACAGATCGTTCAGAACACGAATGAACTGCTTCTGATGATGAGTGCACAATTTGACCATAAACTTCTCCAGGGGGGACTTCGACTGATTGTTAGAATCTACTGCTATTGCCTCTGTTGCGTTCTCACTAGACAGACAAAGAGAAAGAAGGAATTAGAATGGTCATTCTCCAAAGAACCATTTTTACATTTTGAAATTCACCAGATGTTACTCATGTTGTAAAGAGAGTGAACACTGTAGCCAAAACTCCTTCTAAATGCCTATATACTTTTGCTTCAATAAATCAATCTTTAACTAATTAAGTATAAGGCTGTTCTACTCTCAATTTTTAGTGACAACATCCTTCATACTTTTTAAGTGATCATTCACAAATAATTTTTATCTTCTAAAGAAGAAATATTGAAAATAAATCTTTTTTCAAAAAATTAAATTTTGGTCACATTATTAACTCATTAGTCAATATATACTTTTGTTTTAGATCTGGGTACTACTGTTAAGTAATTATTGCTTTATAAGTCCACAAAACTGACAAAAATTCAGGTACATTACATTACAAATCTTGGTGTAGAAATACTTTGAGAAATTATAGTTTTAATATGGTTTCTCAGCATGACCAATTGGCTAGACTTTCTAATTCTGCAAATAATAATGCAGGAACCCTCTACCCCTTTCCTGGGGCATGGATGAACTGAGATCAATAATTTCACATTTCATACACATTGAAAAATGGAATGACAAGCCATTCCTGATTCCTGGCCTCTAAGTGAGAAAACAGATGTGAAATGACATTGTAAGCTGTAGGGCTTTGTCAGTGCAAGGCGGTATTATGTCTTTAGTCAAACCCCAACTGTGGCATTGTCTTAGACCTTCAATAACCATTTATAATAATCCACAGGGAAGTCATTTTACATTAAAGAACCCCTTTCACACTTTATAAGTCATCCAGGACAATTCTTAGAGTTTAACCTGGACAGTGGGGGCAGCAGGAAAGGACCATACAAGGTTCAAAACAGGCTAACGGCAATTCCTGGCTAGACAGCCAAGAGTTTGCAAGAGCGGCTCAGTGTTTCTGGATGTCTGGGTCTTACTAAGCCCATGCAACTGGAGTGCTCCAATGCTCTGGAGTTTTATACAATCTCTCAATCTCTCTTTCTCTAGATTACATTTCTTCAGGAGCCTATTATCTGACTCTTTATGTAACATGGCAGAGCACTGAGGGCAGCTTAATAAATGTGCTGAACAGATGTTGTTTGATAATATCTCCAAGGTAACTCTTCTTTTCTTCAATCTGTGACATTATCTCCCAGCCATGAGGTGCCTTATAGGAAGGCTTACCCTAGCCAACCTACGCCAGCCTCCTACTTCCCCATCCTCCTCTGGCCTCTGAAGCAGTAGGGTTTTATTGAAAAGAGCACAGATTGTGGAATCTGAAAAACTTAGATTCTACTTCTCACTCTGACATTTACTATTTACAGAATCTGGGGCAAATTAACCTTTCTGAACTTGGTTGCTTCGTCGGTAAATTGCACCTGAATTTCAGTATTTCAAAGGATTGTTGTGAGATATTAGATAATGAACATAAAACACAAAGCACCAAAAGCAGGTCTCCATTTCAGTTTCTCTGTTCCTGACTCAGGGAGATTTTAGGACCAAGTGGTGAAAAGTTGCTGACACATGTCTAAATACCGAACGAAATGAAATCAAGAAACTATTGGTGAAATCTGTTGTTAAAACTTTTACAAGCAAAAAGGTTAGACTGTGTTTTATGTTCACAACTAGCAAGAGAGCACTTTTCTTCAGCAGTTCCATGGATATCTGAACGGGTCTACGTTAGGCTCCGGGTTAGATGGGCATGTCTTGGAAAATGCCTACCTCAAACTTGAAACTGATCATGGAATTGTGAGTAAACCACAAAACAATATTATTACAGAAATATTATCACAGGTGTAGGGGATGGTAAACTTTAAAGTACATGATGGCAATGGGGCAACAGTCTAACAAAAAGAAGAAAAGCAACTACAAAAACTCATTGGGCAGTACTCCTATGATACGTGTAATTTTCTTTCTATATATTGTCCTTCAGGAGAAAGTTTTTAAAAGGCAACTGCTGGAAGGGCAACAGGAAGAGTCTCCTCCTGCTGTGTAAGAATGGCAATAACCTCCTTCCCTCAGAACAGGGGAGACACCAATGACACCCTCAGGTGGGGGACTATTAAGTCATGCCAACTCTAGGACCCAACGAGATGCACACAGGAGCTTAACTCCTCATGCAGCTGCAGACTTTGCAGCTGGAGGAACAGAGGGCCCCTGCCGAAGGACCCCACCCAGAAGGTACTTTGGGTACCAACAGTATACTAGTAACACAAGCATATAAATATATTTTTATATTTATATAAAAATAACGCAATAAAGCAAGTGTCGCAATATAGCAAGTCCTAATCATTTTGTTGGTGGAGGGTCTTGCCTTCAGTTGGTAAAAACAAAAAACAAAAAACCACAATATTTGTGAAGCGCAATAAAACGAAGTATGCCTGTATTTGTTACAGGATATAGCACTGTGAGATAGTGGAGAGTAGTCACCACTTCTGGTTGTGTGATCTTGGTCAAAACACTTTACCATTTTGGTTAACCTGCCCCATCTACCACATAGAATTTCTACAAAGAAAAGCCTGCAAAGTTTATACCAATATCAGTTATCATCATTGTCAGCCAATCATATTAAAAATGCTTCAGTAAAAATAACTTAGAGATCAGGAATGCACATTAACATTTCCTTACAAGTTCATTCCCAATTTAAATGAATTTTCTGTTTTCCCTTCAAGTATCAAATATTTTAAATCTTTTTGATGGAAGTCTTAAAAAGTATATCCTCCTCTGAACACAATTTAGTCCATTTAATGACTCAGGGTCATTACCATGTACACTGTTATTAAAGTTAGTCATGCTTTTTATTATTCTAAAATGAACTACATTGGTAGTTTTGGGGGCTACTTAATTGAGTGAGTTTGTCTGCCGAAATACAGAAAAGCCACAGTGGCAGTCTGTATTTTATGAAAATCTTTCTTCTTACTGGCTTCCAAATAGAAGCTGTGTGTAGGAGCCCCACTCATACCTTTTGTAGAATACCTCTGCTCACTGTAAGCAAAAATAAATAGGCTCAGAATGAAGGTTTGAGGAATAGTTTTATATGTAAAGTATGTGGATTTTCTAACAACAACTTCAACTGCTCAGAGGCCTTTATTCCTCAGTTTTTGGTTCTTGGATGTGTTTCTGATGTTTCTGAATACGTGACTACACATAAGTGCGATTTTCGACCTTTCCAATGCATCAAAGGTACTCTAAATGCATTTTAGCAATACACAAAGAAGGCAAAAAGGTTGGTAACAGTGTATGAGATAGATAAAGAAATACCCTGAAATCTTATTGTAGGAAAAACTGAAGAGAAATGGTTGTCCCCAACTCAAGAAGCATAGTCATCACCAAGTTTGTGAAAATCTTTGGGACACTGACTTATGCCTGAGACTGCTCTGGAAGCAGGCTGTAGCACTTGGGATGAACAGAACAATACGCCTGAGATTAATTAAATCAAGGCATGTGCCCAGTAAGAGGACAGAGTGCTCTGAAGAAAACTGAGGAAGTATTTTCTTCTAAAGTGATGCTCACATAAAATAAAAAACTGAGTAAGTCTCAAGTGATCTAACTTCCTTTAAGGTTATAAGAGTTGGATCTGCTGCTGTTACATATTTCAATAATTTAATAGTGCTTCAATATTTAGTTATTCCAAAGAGCCATGCAACCAACCCTGAAGCAATGGCTGTGGCAATGTGGCTCAGACCACAGGTAGGTATGAACTAAACTGCAGGGTCATAGTAAGGGGAGGTGGTGTCTTCACAACCAAGGCATTAGTACCCACTGAACTCTGTCTACCCTGGAACACTGCAGTGCAGCACTTGGATGCTGAAACACAGCACCAGAGAGGCGGACACAGGCAACACCAGCCTTAAGAGGCATTTACAGCAGTGGTTTAGGGAAGCTCAGGAGATAAAAATATTAAAGTTGCAAATGGCAACCTGGCTAGAGAGAAAGAGACTTTAACAAAGGTTATTTGCGTGTGTGTTTTCTTGGTAGAAAGGATCAGGGCTGATGTACTAGTGAACCACAGGTCATCAGAGCAAGCCATAGGATGCTCCTTACCAGTTACACCCTTGGCTACCACAAAGCGATCCCACCTGGAGTGACTGCACGTGTTCCTGAAATCCTATGCCATAATGGTTTCATAAAATTCACTAGCAATTATAAGGGGTCTTGTATACTTATTCTATAATTTGTATCTTTTACTGACTCAATTTGTCTTTGTCTTAGCTTTCCAAGCAGATATAAGCTATATGTGTGTACATAGGGACCACATTTCTGGTTTTCTCTTAGCAAGAAAGAAGGGAGGGGAGAGGGGAGCATCAAGGATGCCTCTGGGTTTTCTTCCTGGGCAGCACCATTTAGTGAGATAGGAACAAAGGCAATGGAGCTGGCGGCTGGTGATTGGTGGAGTGTGTTGTGTCTGATGGGTTCTGATCTGTACACACTGAGTGAAAGTGTTTCTAAGATTTTGAATCTGAGATGTCTGGTTGGCAACTGGACACACAGGCATGAGCCCACTAGTAGCTTCAACTGGGCCTGAAAACCTTGACGTTAATACTAACCGTGTCATTCAGTGGCCCTGCCATAATAGCTAACTTTATAACTATAGTAATAAAATCACTTTTGACTGTGCCTCTGCCTACCTTGATATTTCTCTAGAAATCTTCTCAATAGTTTTAGATGAATTTTAATTTCATCTCATTTGAATATTAATTTTAAAAATTAACCTCAATTCCCGAAGTTTAATTCTATCACAATTTTTTTCAGGTTTAAACAATGGGTGCTAGCCAGTTGTACCCTAGTTTTAAACAGTTAGTCTTTACCTTTGCTTCTAGTTATTTAATTTTTCCAATAGCCTTGTGCCTTTAGTAGAGCCAAAAGGTATCATTTACCCTGATGTAGAATCCCCACTATAGGCAGTAAGCAGGGAAAGTAGAGAGGGTGAGTTTCTGTCCCGCAGACCATTCACTCAATCAGCCAAAGGGGAAGCCCTATGTTTTAGTTCAGTGTTATAGTCAACACCACAGCATGTCCCTCACATCTGACTATATCAGATCTTTATAAGAATAATAGTTTATCGCAGATTTTGAAATCACTTGAGTTCATGTTTTTTCCGCTCAACAACAGGACTCTCTGTAAGAGTTAAGTGAGTTATTTATGAATCAGAAATTACTTTACCACTACCACTGAAGAGCAGTAAGATTCTAGGGCAGCCGTGGGCAAACTACGGCCCACGGGCCGGATCCGGCCCATTTGAAATGAATAAAACTAAAAAAAAAAAAGACCGTACCCTTTTATGTAATGATGTTTACTTTGAATTTTATTAGTTCACACAAACACTCCATCCATGCTTTTGTTCCGGCCCTCCGGTCCAGTTTAAGAACCCATTGTGGCCCTCGAGTCAAAAAGTTTGCCCACCCCTGTTCTAGGGTTTGGTAAATGGGAGAAAGGGCTGTGGAAAGAGGGGGACTTGATTTCTGACTACCTGGACTAGTTTTGAGTTTCTTATGGTGAGTAATGGCCTTCATGACCTTACATGTCAAATTCTTAAGGGTGTGGTAAAAGGATAAGATAATATTCATAAAAACTTTGAAAGGCATAGTTTAAGAATGATGTTATTTCACAATCCTATCTTTAATGATTTACTCAGCAATGTTTTTCTAGATCAGAGGTTAGACACAGAAGAACTCACCTACTTTGTCAATACTGCAATACTTAAATTACCCCGAGGAAAGCATTCCTGTGGTTAATATAAATGGTGGATCGTCAGCACTTATGTTATTTAGGATAAAACACAGATCAAATAGAGATGTGGCAGAGAGCTGAAACGACAATTTTAAGAGTCTAGAATTTGGGATTGGTAGATTCCGGTAGTCAATATCTGTTCTTTACCAATAAAACTGCTTGATGGCAAGATTAACATCATTAATAATCAAAATATATTCTTCTTGACTAAAAAAGATCATTAGAGACAGTGAAGGATATTTGGATGGGAGCTAGTCTTAGTAGCAGGAAAAGGTAGTTGCAGTAAACGAGAAGGGGAGAGAAAGCTAGAGAATACATTAGACAGAGTAGACCCAATAGTCAAGAGCTGTAAATTTGGCTTAAGTCTTCTCTTTAAATATATGAAAACATAAACATAAAAATGCGTCATCAGCCCCCCTTCGAGGCAATAAATCTTATTTAGTGTTTTGTTTTTTTGCCAAACAGTAATCTGAAATTATGTTCTCTAATTCCTTACTCTGATTCTTTTAAATAAGCACCAAAAATGTTAAATGTATTCAAGGGCCTGAATAAGTCTGCTGACAAGTCTTTGCCCTACACTGGGAAATGCATCTACCCTTGGGGGGAGGGTTCAGAGGCTGTGAAAGACATGGAATTTTGAACCAGATGGCATACATTTAAAAAATTATAGTTGTTGGAAGTGGGGGTGGGGGTAGGGGGGGATATCCCTAAGTGATATAACTAAGTACTAAGTGATATAAACTAAGTAATAATTTAAGTACCTAAATTATTAATCTAATGAGTAGTATAAGAATTCTTAAAAAAACACTGAAATATTCTTTAAGAAATAAGATAATGATTTCAGACAAAGGGGACAGACCTCTGCGCAGGGCTGAATTGAACAGAAAAAGAGTGTCTATTACTAGCCTGCCTAAGTTAGTGGAACCAGATTAAAGAGAGATCTGGATGTAAAGGCATAACTGGCATAAGGTCAGGCTTACAGGGGCGCTCATCACAATCTAATAACTCTCGCGTGTGTGTGTGTTGTGCCGCGCACATGCGCGCGCACGCACCAGGTAGGGGATTAAAAATCTATGTTGTTCTTTGGGGGAAATTTCCCTTTAATTCCCAATTTAAATGACAAGGACCATAATAGACTAAAATAATACCACCGCTTAAGCAGAATATAGAGGTGCTCACTCTCTAAGCGAGAGAAAACACACCATATCACATGCTCTTTTAAAGACGGTGGAGGGAAAGAAACATTTGCCAAGGTCTAATAGAGGCCAAGGACTGCACAATTTCCCTGGAGTGGGACTGAGAGAAGTCAGAGTCCAGGCAAGATTCCCATTGCAACGGGAATGGACTTCTTTTGAAATAATAATGATGATGACAATAAAAATAAACTCAAACAAAAACCCACACCACCACCTTGCAGGGCAGTGTGTATGCAGCGGGGGCGAGGGGGACCTAAAGGAGGCATGGGGAACATAAACCAACAAAAAGACATTTAACAGTCAAATATTCCTACTTTCTCTTAGGGCAGCTAGCAGATTATATATCTAAATATGCAGATATTTGATAGCATCCTGAATTTTTCATGATTTTATGGGATCTTTTTGAGGTTCTTCATCTCCATTCTTGAAACCATACTAATCTGTGGCATGATCCTTAAAAGTGGCAAGTTCTACCTGTGTTGTCATATAGTAAAATCACTTAAAACTGACACAATGATGGCACTCTTAAGAAATAACTATAATTAAAGGACCCAGACCACCACTTTATAAAACATTAAAAGGATTTCTAGGATACCTTCTCAAGATTTAATATTATTTCCCATTTGTTCACCTCATTTATGTTAGAGGATAGATATATATGTATACACACACACTAATAAAATACAAACATGCAAATTGACCGTACCTTTGCTATGCCTTAAGCCACACCCACCAGCCAAGCAGAGCGACTATATGCAAATTAACCCAACCAAGATGGCGGCCGGCAGCCACAGAGCTGGAGCAAGCAGGAGGCTTGGTTGCCCCAATGATGGAGGAAGCCAACTTCCCGCCTGCCACGGCTGGCTCTGAGCTCCACTCAAAGCAACAAAGTTTCAATTATAGAAGGTAAATAAACCCCAGATACCTGCTGTCAGCCGGCCATGGCCACAGAGCTGGAGTGAGCAGGAGGCTTCCCTCCCGCTCGCCCTGGCCGGCTCTGAGCTCCTCTCAAGGCTACAAAGTTTCAACTGTAGAAGGTAAATAAATCCCAGAATAAAAAAGAAAAAAAGAAAAAAAGGAGAGGCTGGGAGCTTCCGTTGCTGGAGGGGTTTGGCCAGCCTGAAACTGGCCCTCAGCCCCTCACCCAGACTGGTCAGGCACCCCAGTGGGGACCCCCCACCCTAAAGGGAATGTGGCCAGCCTGAAAACAGCCATCAGCCCGTCACCCAGGCTGGCCAAACCTCCATGGAGTGAGGGTCTCCACTGGGGGGGGGGCTTGACCAGCCTGCAAACAGCCATCAGTCCCTCACCCAGGCTGGCCAGGCACCCCAGTGGGGACCCCCACCCTGAAGAGGGTGTGACCAGCCTGCAAACACCCATTAGTCCCTCACCCAGGCTGGCCAGGCACCCCAGCAGAACCCCCACCTTGATCCAGGACACCCTTCAGGGCAAACCAGCCAGCCCCCACCCATGCACCAGGCCTCTATCCTATATAATAAAAGGGTAATATGCAAACTGACCCTAACAGCAGAACAACTGGGAATGACTGGTCACTATGACACACACTGACCACCAGGGGGCAGACACTCAATGTAGGAGCTGCCCCCTGGTGGTCAGTGCACTCCCACAGGAGGAGCTCTGCTCAGCCACAAGCCAGGCTGACAGCTGCCAGTACAGCGGTGGTGGTGGGAACCTCTCCTGCCTCCTCAGCAGCGCTAAGATGTCTGACTGCAGCTTAGGCCTGCTCCCCGCTGGCAAGTGGACATCCCCCGAGGGCTGCCAGGCTGCCAGAGGGATGTCTGACTGCCAGTTTGGGCCCGATCCCCCAGGTGGACATCCTCCGAGGGGTCCCAGACTGCAAGAGGGCATAGGCCGGGCTGAGGGACCCCCCCGAGTGCACAAATTTTTGTGCACCGGGCCTCTAGTGTGTGTGTGTGTGTGTGTGTGTGTGTGTGTGTGTGTGTGTATGTATATATATACACACACACATATATACATATTTAAAATATAGGGATAAGCAAAGTACTTTTATATCTACCATTCTCTCTGGGGTGCTCTCAGAATTAACAGTCCTTTATAACCATCCCATACACCTCTCTTTGGAAACACTCAAGACTACTGTTGGAGATGTGCTAAAGTAGAGTGAACCAAGCAGAATCATCTGAATATTCAAGTCTTTACTCAGGAATATTGGAAAACAAAATGTAACTAAATGTACATACACACACACACACATACACACACACACTAGTATATACATACTCAACTTAGGTATTTATTATACCTCAATCTTATCCCTAGTTCCATGACCTCTCTTGCTCCCAGTTCAATTACACTGATTTGACTTCCCTTGGAGAATACTATATTCTAAGCTCCCTGCCACTAGTCTTCCCTCATTTTAGACTTTGCTTCATATTATCCAGAACAGCCATCTTCTCAAAGATTAAAATCAGCTTCCTACTGCTCACACTCTGTCCTCCTTAGCACCTCTTCCCCGGGGCTGTTAGATACTTCTCTGCTCTCATGCTTTGTTTCCACCTTTTATTCAATAGCACTTATGCTGAATGGAACGGTTGACTTGGCTGTCTCCTCCTCTGGATAGTGAACCATCTCTAGGTCCAGGACTAGGGAGCATCGCTGCCTAAAACTTCGGGCTTAGCTCAGCTCAGGCGTAAGTAACTAATGAATAAGTTAACCCAATAAATTACTACAGAGTGAAAATAATTTTCCTAAGACACTTTTCAAAGGAATTGAAAAGGGCAGAGGAAATATTTTGACACATAATCATAAGGGAAAAGAAGAAACTTTCAATGAAAATGAATTCAAATCAATGAGGTAGGGAAAGAAGAGGGAATCTTAAAGGTCCGACAGTCCTACTGTAAGCGCACAGGAGGTGTGCTAGTATATTCTCCAAGGCATCAGAAAAACAGAGATGAAAGGTATGATTTTTACATAATGGCT
The DNA here is from genome assembly GCF_000147115.1 of Myotis lucifugus. Classification (NCBI taxonomy): domain Eukaryota; kingdom Metazoa; phylum Chordata; class Mammalia; order Chiroptera; family Vespertilionidae; genus Myotis; species Myotis lucifugus. Next base: position 2,156,479 of record NW_005871114.1, read on the forward strand.
TTCAACAGCAATTTGATTTTGACTGCAACCCAGAATAAATACTTTTTATAAAGTGACCCAGTATGTATATCCCAGTTTTGTATGTGTGTAACACACAACTTTTAATGAAATAGTATTTATCCTGATGTACTCTGATCTTTTCTCTTTTTAAAATGTTGGTTAGGACCCACAAAATTGATCTTACAACCAATAGGTTGCAACTGGTTGATCCATTTTGAAAATCTGGTCTACACAGACTCACCAATTCCTAGCACCTCATAAGAATTTGCCATTCTGGTTACTTTCTTTTTTAAAAAAATATATTTTATTGACTTTTTACAGAGAGGAAGAGAATGGGATAGAGAGTCAGAAACATCGATGAGAGAGAAACATCGATCAGCTGCCTCCTGCACACCCTCCACTGGGGATGTGCCCGCAACCAAGGTACATGCCCTTGACCAGAATCGAATCTGGGACCCTTCAGTCCGCAGGCTCTATCCACTGAGCCAAACTGGTTATGGCTATTCTGGTTACTTTCTTAATCCATCTCTGTCTAGCTAAAGTTACAGTGCCAGGTTTTCCTGACAAACTGTCTCAAGTCAATTTAGTAGACACTGGAATGAACACCTTGAACTGTGCTAGCTAGGATCCGAATTATCTGTTTGAAATGTGCAGAGCTCCCATTAGATAAGAGTGCAACTAAAACCACATCAAATAGGCAGAAGATCCCCCAAATTATTTCACTGGAAAACTAAAGTTTTGATGATTAAACACTGTGCATGCACAAATCCCCATACTTCTACACTTAGCTAAGTGATCTTTCTAGTATATACCAAGTTGAAAGAAATTCCAAGTACCAAATAATCCCTTATCATTTCATATTGCTGATCAAATAAAGCTAAAGAGTGCAATTAACATTCTAAAACTACTAGTCAACAAACCATAGCATTCTTACATGCCTATAAAAAGCTCCAGACACAATATTTAATACTTGGAAATTCTGATTTATTTTTGCTTACTTTCCAAGTAACTCTAACTAAATCATGGCTTAAACTATTAATTATATAGTGATCAACCTTTTAAAAAGGTCTTGTTTTGAGAACATCTTTTCCAAACTTCTGAAAACAAGCCTATTTCAGCTGTAAATGCAGTCTGATACTCACTACCCCTTCTCCCCAAAACAACAAAAAGTCAACAACTTATAAATTGAATCTGATAAAATTCTGTGTTAAAATGCTTACCATTTGGAAAATGATAAGCATTTTATCATAATGATAAAGTGGACACTCAATACAAGAAAGGTTATTTACTGTGTTACTTAATAATATTTTCTATTAAAGAAAGGATTTTTTTTACTTCTTTCAGCTACAAAATCTAACATTACATGACTTGGGTATATGTTTTTACATTTGAATGCAAATATCTGGTGAGAAAAACTCAATCCTTGGGAAAAAATAATTCCACAACTCAGAAAATGGCAGAAAGCAATACCGTTTTCCATTTTTTCCACTCCATTTCCCTGATGCAATTTCCCTGATTCCTGTACTTTTAAGACGAAGGGTGCCTGAAATAATTCGAATACCAGGAGAATCAGAGAAGAAAATTCTGGATTAAAAGAAATAACAGCCGAAACCGGTTTGGCTCAGTGGATAGAGCGTCGGCCTGCGGACTGAAGGGTCCCAAGTTTGATTCCGGTCAAGGGCACGTACCTGGGTTGCGGGCACATCCCCAGTAGGAGATGTGCAGGAGGCAGCTGATCGATGGTTCTCTCTCATCGATGTTTCTAGCTCTCTATCTCTCTCCCTTCCTCTCTGTAAAAAATCAATAAAATATATTTAAAAAAAAAAAAAGAAATAACATTTTTTTTTTAAATCCTCACTGGAGGATATGTTTTATTGATTTTTTTGAGAGAGAGAGGAAGAGAGAGAGAAACATTGATGTGAGAGAAACATCCATTGGTTGCCTTATGTGCCCAACCAGGGATCAAACCCACAACTTAGGTATGTACCCTGATCAGCAATTGAACTCACAACCTTTTGGTGAACAGGAGGCTCCAACCAACTGAGCAACCTAGCCAGAGCAGAAGTAACTCCTTTTTTAAAAATAAGGTCGTAACAACTGAAGAGATAAGTATCAATTTGAAGAAAAGAGAACTAAAATTCATTCATTTGTGAGATGCTAGATTATAAACCTATTACACCGATCAAGCCACCAGTTTAGAATAGATAATGACAAGATACGGCTCAGTTGGCTGAAAGTCATCCAAGAGGTTGCTGGTTCGATTCCCAGTCAGAGCACATGCCCGGGTTGGAGGCCCGATCCCCGGGACAGGGAAGGCAGGAGGCAGCCAATCGAGGACTCTCTCTCCCTCTCTTTTCCTCTCACTACAAAATCAATGGAAACAATACAAACAAAAAAAGAGAAATAAGTAGTTATAGCTTTGAAATTTAGTAAGGAATAATAATTAGTTTTCCAGAAAAATGTTCTATAAAGATGTGGCATTATTTTCCAATTTTATAAATACCAGACCAAAAGGCAGAAGTAGCTAGAGAGTCAAAGAAGAAGAAAAAATCAACTAGAAGATAGTCTATAGGCCAATTACCAACAATAGCATTATTTTTAAAATATAAAATATCATTAGAAATGATCAGAAGTCGCTTTTAATTACATATATATTATGAGTTTGACAAGTTTTCTAAAATATATTGATATCATTTCTACTTTTTATTATTATAATCCAGCTGTTCTTCCCTATCCACTTTACGACGGGAATCTATTCTATACTAATAGAGAACTATGCAAATTATGTTACAGCATCACGTCATGGGATCAGCAGGCTGCGTCCCCGCCCTTTGCTCAGGCAGCTGCAAGGCCCGAGGATAGGATACAATAGGAGGGGATAAGAAAGGAGAGGGAGAGGAAGGCAGGCCTGCATGTAGACAGGCCAAGAGGAGAAAGAGAAATACAGAAAGGGAACAAGAAAAAGATGCAGGAATGGAAAAGGGAAAGAAACGCAGGGCTGCATGCAGGAAGGGGTGGTGACTGCAGCAGGAGCAGGTGTGCCTGGTGAGGGGTGGGGCAGGAGCACTGCCCAGACACGGGAGGTTTGCCGTGGCCCCCGGTGCGGGCCGTTGGTGGGTAGGTGCCCATGGGTCCGGAACGGAGTGGTGGACGGTCTGAGGCCTTCTGGGCGGAGACGCTCCTGCTTCGCAGCAGCAGCAGCAGTGCCCGGGCTGCCTGGGCCTCTGCCACCCTTGCTGGGCTGGGCGTCCCGGGCAGGGAATGGGAGGACGGTGGTGGGGAGGCCAGGGAAGGAGGGGTGGCAAACAGCTGGCCGGGGCTGAAACCTGGGCTGGGGGTTAACGCCCCCCCCCACCCCCTCACAGAAGCTTTAAGAAGGGAAGGAGGGAGGGAAGAACTTTATAAAGGAGTCTGTAGAGAGCAGAGTTACAGAAGGAAAGAGGATGTATGAGTGAACTGTAGGAACTATAATGAAAATCAAGTATAGTTGTGTACTGGACACAGATTTTAAAAGTAGGAGTCAGAAAAGAAAAAAGATAAATGATAGTGAATAATTAGGCAGGTAGATAGATATTAAAACAGTGGAAGTAAGTAGAGAAGAATGTATGGCAAAGGTAGGATGAGAGAGAAAGAGGGAGGGAAGAAAAGTTTTAAAGGGGAGCCGGTAGAGCTTAAAAAGAGAATGGGAAGAAGGAAGAAATGGGGGAGGGAGCAAAGCAGGTCCAGGGAGGAAGTGAAGGAAAAAATTAAGGTGGGAAGGAAGGGATTGAACCAAGATGGCGGCATAGGTAAACACCGGAGACTGCTGCCACAAACAACCACTTCAAAAATACAACTAAAAGACGGAACAGACATCACCCAGGACCACAGGAAAGCTGGCTGAGGAGAGGCTCTTCAACTAGAAGGAAAGAGAACAGCAAACCGAGGCTCAGAAGAGGCGAAGTGTGGAAAATACAAAGGTACCTAGGTGCTTGCGCAAAGCGGGGCTGGTGGCTGAGGGCGCGGTTGACGTTTTCAGTCTGGAGGGAGTCTCAGACTCTGGGCTCCAGATCCAGGCGAGTCTCTAGGGACTCAGACTCAGACTCAGACGGGAGAAGCGGGATTGTCCGGCATCAGTTGGAATCTGAGGGCAGCTTTCTCTCCGAGGTTTGCAGCGGCTGCCGGGGTTCTGAGAAGCAGAGCCTCTGGGAAGGGACTGAGAGCAGCCATAACTGCTCCCTCCGCCCGCCCTGTTGATCCCGCCCCGCCCCGCCCAAGCCCTGCGAAGAGCCATTTGCTGGATCGCCTCAGGCAAAGGCTAGATTAGCACCTCCCCAGAGGACAGAAGTTTTCCACACAGCTGATCTCACAGACAGTCAGCCTGG
>NW_005871114.1:2161753-2191603 GCF_000147115.1 Myotis lucifugus
ATCCTTTAAGAAGAGGAAGAAGAAGAAAAAGGTAAAGATACAAATAGTGAACAACAAACATGCATCTATCAACAAGTGAATCTAAGAATCAAGTGAATAAATAATCTGATGTACAGAATGAACTGGTGATTATAATGAATCAGGGACATAGAAAGGGAATGGACAGACTATTCTTGGGGGGGAAAGGGGAATGGGAGATGCGGGAAGAGACTGGACAAAAATCGTGCACCTATGGATGAGGACAGGGGATGAGGAGTGAGGGCGGAGGGTGGGCCCGGAACTGGGAGGGGGGGGGTTATGGGGGGGGGGGGGGAAGAGGAACAAATGTAATCTGAACAATAAAGATTTAATTTAAAAAAAAGGTGGGAAGGAAGGAAAAGGGGAAGGCAGGGGTAAAGATAAAGGAAAGAAGGAATGTGGGGAGGGAGGGAGGGAGGGAGGGAGGGTAGGAGAAAGATGGGAAGAAAGATGATGGAACAGAAGTAGTAAATAAGGAGGAAAGAAAAGTTTATAAATGATTCAGTAGGAAAAAGTGTTACATAAAGGAGAGAGCAAAATTGTGTGAGAGGGAGAAGCCAATAAGGAAGTCAAATACAATTGTGTGTAAAGGGGATAAGATTTTTTTAAAAAGTTAATAGGGTCAACCAGGCCGGCAGGGAGGGCAGTTAGGGGGATCAGGCCAGCAGGGGAGGGTAGTTACGGGAATCAGGCAGGCAGGCAGAGTGGTTAGGGCAGGCAGGCAAGTGAGCAGTTAGGAGCCAGAGGTCCCAGATTGCGAGAGGGCTCTCGGATTGGAGAGGGTACAGGTTGGGCTGAGAGACGCCCCTCCCCCCATGCATGAATTTTCTGCACCGGGCCTCTAGTCAATTTATAATATGAAACTTCTTTATACACCTAGTTTCTAAAAACCACAACATAAATATTGAGCAAGATACAGGGTGGGGCAAAAGTAGGTTTACAGTGGTCTGAATGGAAAATACTACAAATAAATAATAATACAAAAATAAACTGTTTCCCGTACTCACAACTGTACACCTACTTTTGTCCCACCCTATATATGCTGTTCTTTGTCCTGGTAAAAGGAAATACTGTACTAGCACCTTCCCAAGAATCAGAACTGCTATGATAGCTTTCATTAACTGATAGTTATTTTCATACTTATGTCTCAAGAAAAGAGCAAACAATTAGCAAACCATTATTCCTTTTAACAAGCAATCTCAACATAAAGTTTTACTCTAAAAAATTATGAAAAACTAAGCATAGCAAACAGGTCTTGTTTAGCTGGAAATATTTTTAAGTGAATAATTCAATGAAGAAAACTGAGGCAGGGAAGTATCCAATTAATAAAGGTCAAAAGTTCCAAGGCAGTATTGAATACAAATACTGAAGCACGATTTTGAAGCTGCAACTTCTAGTTATCTAAGAGATTTCATTTCGAAAGAATTTATCAGAAAAAATTACTGACATTGATTACCATGTGCATTTACAGTACATTTCAAAATTTCACCCCCTTTGTGGATTTTTAAACAAACAGCATTAAAATCTTAAGAAGCAGATACCAAACTTTTAAAAGTTTTTCACAACAAATTTATTAGAAGAATAGTGGTTTTGAAAAGTCTAGCATCCAGTGAGAACTACCATACACAACATTACAGCTGGGAATGTTTCTCCAAAATGTCATGGTCAAATAATACAATGGAACCATTAAATCTTAAACATGCACGAAAGAACTAGCGCTTTTGACATACAATGCAAAAAAAAGGGGATCACATGGATTAAAGTTTTAAGTACTCATCACATACATTAAGACACAGCTTATTTTAGTCCAGTCAAAAATCAGAACTGCATTAAAAAATTTAATGTAGTGCAATCAAACCAAAAAACTTAATTTGTGATCATAAGTGCTCTACTACATAAACATTGATCATAGCAAGGAACAAAAAGTTCAAATCACACAGTACAAAAAAATCTGTAAATAAATATAAACTACAGTACAAGAGAAATATTAAATTATACAATTCCGTCAAACTGTAAACAGTATATTGAAATGAGGTCCATAAGAGTAAAGGGGGTTCCTGTTTTGTTGAGTGACACTTGGAACTTCTAGAAATTTGAAAGATGCCATTTTCCTTATCTTCAAGGCTGTGGGTTTTGTATGTGGAGAATTCCTTTTAGATGTAAAATATCAAATATTAAAGCAGAGGAATAATCTATTTTGTTAACCACAGATAGTGCTGCAGAAAACAAAAGGAATATTAATGAATAAAGACCTCTAGTAGACAAGTCTTAACATTAAAGATGCAAAGGGCTAAAACTCTGGAATTAGAACTTCACATCAGAAGAAACTTGTCACTGAGGACTTCAAGGCTGCAAAATACATTGATAAAATCGTCTGCCAATAGGCAGACCCAGACCTCTGCTAATTTTTTGACATTTACATACTCATGTTACAACACCAACTTTGGCAGAAACACTACTAATAAACTCAAAGCACTCCTGGTCCAATGGTTCCATCACAGTGGCCAGTGCACAGAATTCTCTAAAGACATTGCATAAACTAGAATGTAGAGGTCAGACACCCAAGGACCAGTGCTTGAATTTAGTAGTAGTATGGTGAAGAACAAAGAGCCACATCAAGAAGGAACTGCATCTGTTATAGTTTCAGAAGCAGCAAGGAATGTTGTTTAATTGTGCTGGTTATTTAGTAGCATTTAAAAATATATAGTTTAACTATGTGTGTGTTCCATGTGCTGGCTATAGATTTTTGCACATTTTGTTTTGTCTTTTAAATACACTGTTAACAGGAACCCCCATATTATCTGCTCAGTAGTAATAACTGAATATATAGAATGCCACTATAAGAGTGTGAGGCACCGTGTGCTGGAGTTATATGCAGCTTTAAAATGTTTGGCTGAGTTATACCTGGATACCTGAACTGAGTTTTTAAGTTGACATTCATCAAGGATGTGCTACCAGCACGTCGAAATAAAAGTAAAACAGAAAAATACAAGTCACTGTTAGGTTTAAGAATAGCATCAAAGTACCTGAATTGAGTGAGAATAGTGTGTAAACTGTCCCTGAGGGTTTTTAAACAGTGTGTACAAGTTGGATTCCTAAGAACATTAGTTTTAATCAACAGTGTGGACTGATAAAATACCAATGTCTGACAGTTTAAAGTGGAGGTTATAAAGAATTATATGCAAATACTCCAAATGTATAGTTTATACATTTCTTCCCGAAGCAGCAGTAAGCTGCTGTCTGTATACATCCCATCAGAACAAGCAACATGTGGGCGTCAGATAAAGGTTTCTACCTCAGTCTGGTTTTCTGACAGCACAGCATATCAATACCCAATGACTATATCTTTCCTAGATCAGAATGTAACTAATTTCGACTAGCAAGATAGGATTAGACTTTTAATCAAACACTTTGCTATTACATACTAAAATTCCTTAAACTTACTAATGCTGGTATACTAACCTAGTTAATCACCCACCCCCCATTTTAGAAATATACCCTTCCACAACTTAAAAACATTAAGATCCATTTTCAGTCCTCTGATGTAAAAAGCATGTCAGTGAATTAATATTAAAAATTTACACAGTAAAAAGGCTTGAATTTCAGCCAAAGATTCTAAATACTGCTCATTCCCTGAAGACTTAAAGGGAGAGAGAATCCCTACCCATTTTCCTAGTGATTTATTTTTCTAAAATGGTCTGACACAATTTTTCATATTGGGGAATTTTCCCCTCACCTCCTCTCAAATTCCAAATTCTTAAGCCTGAAATGCTTAATAAAATGGGGAAAATGAGGCAATCACTTGAATTACTTGACAGGTACAAAATGTTATTGTCTTTTTTTAATAAGACAAGATATATAGAAATGTGATTTGACCCCATATTATGTAGTATGTTTTACATTTTTAAGTAATCACTCTAAAACTTACAGTACCTAAGACTGAAGATAAATTAAGACTTTAGTGTTGTAACTGAAAAAGTGCTAAATTATCCCTTTTCTAGTATTTTAAACATTTCAAACAAGTGCTTTCCTAGTGACAGTAAAGTTTACTATATACGCTTCCACCAAGCAGAAAAAAAAATGTCACCTGGATGAAAGAAAGTATTTTTAGGAGTGTAGCACCGGTTATTTACTGAGTAATAGATAATGTTTCACTCATTCTGAGGGGGTAAAAATATTCTAGATTGAAATTCTATTTGGCTATTGAATGTTAAAAATCCCTGCTCTTACTGAGTCAGTGTCCTGTGTCCAACCCCTATCCCTGCCCCCCTCCCCAAGTCCCCTTACACACTATCCACTGAGAAGCTAATCTCTAAAGAGATTATTTTAAAATTTATGTTTTCAGGACATACCTGAGAAAGGGTGCAATTATGCAGAACGAGGAACCCAAGACTGTACTAATACTGGTTATAAGTTCATAAATTCTTTCCCAAGACAAGTCTAAAATCTAAGAGGTATGGATCTTCAAATATGTCTTAACTGCTTTAGATTTTTTTTGGTATGTGTGTAGGGTCATTTCCAGTGTTAAAAAGATCATCTTGGCCTGTTCAATGACAGTTCAAGATAGGATAAAGAGTTCATTTCCATATTCAAACAATAAAGGTTAAATATTATAATTATAATATTTGCTTTATCCAATAAATCTATGATTAACTAAAAGTGCTTGCTTTACGGCTTTTGATACAGATCTAAATGAACTGGAAACTTTAAAATTATACCCCTTCCCCAACAGTTGCAGAATTAATGTTATGGTTTGTCAAATCAACATTAGCCTTGATTCTCATTTTCAAACAATCTAAAAGATTTTTCTGACTATCAAATGAAGATGGCCCAACTTCACCACATTATCTATCCTGTGACTCATTATTAGTATTGTAGGACAGAATCTTTAGCCTTTTCTCAAGTCTACATACTTTCCCATCCTACTTTCTTTTTAATCTTTCCCCCAATCTCCTTCATAACACTGAGGGCACACAGCTACAGGGCTGATATCTGCTATTTAAAAGGCAACTGAGACTTTATCTGGGAGTAAGAGACAGAGGATATGCAAAGAATTTCCTATTTTCTCTTCAGTCACCACATTAACAAATCCTACTCAAGTCTCAGGGGCAGAATAATCCAAACAACAAACAAACAAACAAAAAATCTAAGATGACTTTGGAGGTCTGCATTCCTTGTACCACAATTATAAATTTTTCCATTTCAGTAGAGTTTCAAAGCAATTACATTAAAAAATAAAAATCCTTATACAGCTTAATAGTCTCCTAAATGGGCTATTTGGCTGAAGCCATTAAGTTTTTAATAACACTGGCCTGACTGTAGTATTAATGAAGACCTAATTATAATGGAATAGTAACAAGGAAAATTATCTTTGATAGCTTCATGAAGGTCAAAATTTAACCTATAACTTTCAATGTCTCCTATAAAAGATTAAGTGGAACAATTCAGTCTATTGCCATATTCTATTACCAATGACAGCAACCTGAATATATAGAAAAGGGTGGTTCATATGAAAACCATCTCTGGAGTTTAAAAAAATAATAATTACAAAAGCAAAAATATGTGGTTTCAAATTTAAATCTACGGGGATAATACCTGTTAAAGAAAATGATATTGAACTGTCATATATCTACTATAATGAAAAATAATTTCAGGTTCTGACACTGGGTGACTCATTAATTTGTTTTATAAAAATAACTGAATCCAAGCTTCACTATTATGGGACAATGAAATGTAAGAGAATCACAAAGTCTTAGAACCAGGCCTTGCACCATGTGCTTACTTGGGATAGGGGGAGAACACAGCTCACTAGCAGCTCCAGGGTTGCTATGTACTGCCTAATGAGAGAAGGTAGTTATGTATGATACGGGCCTTTGCAGGCAGTCATTTTTCATCTAATTTAGAGTTCTCTCCAGAAAACTGGGAACTACATTTCTCATTGTGCCTTATTTGTTTTACTATCTGATCCCATATAGCTCATCTTATAGCTCAGGTAAAATGTTGAAGAATGGAAAAGCCAATTGGTTGAGGTAATGGTTTATATAAGATAACCAGAGTTCTAAAAGCACTTCAATATTGTAAAGTAAAAGTGTACCAAATAAAGCTAACACACACTTCACACTTGTTAAGCTTGCTCACCAGAACTGAACAGTAATTAACTTCACATAAGGACCCCTATTATTACACAAAGCCTTACTCATATTCATGATCTGCTGTAGTAAAGGTTTATCAAGCAACATCTAAACTTCAGAATAACAACAAACTTAATATTAAAAAGTATTATACACAAATATAAATTATTCTTCCTGAAAGAGACCTTGTCCTTCATGGTTCTTGGGGGACAGAAATAAATGTATAGCTCATCACAAACAGTTCAGAGTCACTTATAAGCTACTGAACAAAGTATTACACTACTTGACTGTCAAGTTTGATGACTGCCTCAGAAATGAGAAAACTAATGATAAAAATACCAACTAGATATCCTTCCACAGAATTAGTGTTTTTTATTTATAGCATGATAGCTTATCTACTCTATGTGAATGCTCTCTCATAAAAAATGCAAGAACTGATCTTAAATACATTATCTCCTAACATTAGTCTGAATACTATCATATAGTAATGTCATCATCTGCTACTGGAAAATGCAAGGAGAAAAGGCTTTTGTGACACAGACAGTTGTGAACTATACTTTCCCATACCATAAAAATGGTCAACTGTTGTTTGAACCATGCAAAACTCTGATGAGCAGAAATTAAGCATGCGAATAGACCAATTTCTTTTACACCTTTATGAGGACGTCCCCAAACTAGAATATCTACACTGAAAGTGCCAAATCAAGAGAGAAATCAAATATTAAGGGATCACTGCGGCACCAAGACTGACAGCCAGCCATCATGTGATGAGCCACCTTCAAGAAATACATGGTATAATGGAACTCTGAACACAAAAGTTAACATTAAAAGTGCACCTGAATATTACAAACTAACTTTACAAAACCTACAATAAGGTAAAATATATATTTTTTGAAATATTCAGCAGCTTTCTGTATTTTTTTTAAGTTTTTTTTTTTTGAGAGGCTCATGAAATTTAAAAGGGACCACTATCTAATTTCAACCATGCTTCACAAAACAATAATGGCTATTTTATATTGCAGTTACCAATGTAATGCAATTAGTGCTTTAAAATAATCTACGAAAAAGAAAGAGAGACCGACCGACCTTTGGAGGAAATGTACTTATTCAAAAGCTTCTTGGAAAAGAAAATTTACCTGAATATCAAGTCATGACTGATCTCAAGTGTAATGTTTAAAAGCTTCACAGACATGAATATTACAATCTTCAGGTCTCAGGACTTTTAATCTGAGAAAGTTTAGAGTTTGGTTTGTTTTTAAAATTCACTTTCTAACCAAAACAAATAATAGAAAAACTCAAATTTTCACTATTTACAACTCTCAGCCTACAATCTGAAATGACATAATACAAGTTCTCTTATTTAAACTGCAGCATTAAAGGGTAGGCACACCATTCTTCTGCTGCTCGATTGTCATCCACTGAAACACACATAGAAAATATTTATGTTAGTAAAATGATCACTCCATGTACACTACTGTGACAAATTTTACATAACTCAACTCATACATCACTTTATAGACTACCACATAGGATAAAACCTCTCTGAACAGTAAAACTCTACAAAAGTTGAACTTTTACGGCCAAATTTTTAAATGGGCCACTTTCTGAGAGAGGATAAAAGCAAGCACAAATTAATTGCTCAAAGTACCTTTTTGCAGCAATCATGGGCTACTGAATACCCCAAACATCATGCAAAAAGGTACCACGGCTACAATTAATTGTGTGCAACAAATTATTGAGTGTGGAACAAAGGAGGCTTTCCTTCATAAGCTTAGCCCTTTGCTTCCTTCAACTGCAGATGAAAACCATGTTTCAGAGTATTTTTATTGCAACTTCCAGCTAGGCTAGAAAATACTGCAGTCATATACACTGCTCTTTCTGTTGAGAAGACTAGAAAGCTAAGAGGAAACAGGCTTAGTCATCCACCGAATAAATAACCAAACCGAAAGAGGAACCCAAGCCCAGGCTATGTAGTATGAGCAGTGCATGTATTTTAAAAACAGCAATGGTGTGCCTAACCTTTGAACACATAGGTTGCTGAGGGAAAACTATCCTTAACTTAATAAACTGCTCTGATGTTTCTAGGCAAGAATTTATGCCTTGGGAATATCTGGACCTACTTCTCCTCAAACTGTTAGTATCCACCTGAAATCATCAGCCTCAATTTTAATGCTCTAAGTTTGATTTTATACAAAAACTTCAATGACTTTTTAAATTTTTGGTTAAGCGTTTAGAAGAGCCGGACCACCTTTCTCAGCAGATTAGAATAAAGGGTGAATGTGGTATGATTTTGTTTTGCACAAACAGTAATTTCAATTTGGTCACGATGCAAAATTAAATTTCATGGGCATTATCAGGTATTCTTGCAAAAAAAAAAAATGTGGAAAATAAATGTCCCCAACTTAATTAGTGTAATTTAAAAAGCCCATCTCAGAAAAAAAGGACCTGTAACACTTTCAATAATAAAGATAAATTATTTTTTAAAAGTCCATCTAAAAAAAAGCAAAAAGCTTAGATGTTCTTCAAGGAGTGCTTGTTCAAACATGATCTGAAAGGTCTTGAACTGTGTGCTAAACAACCATGAAAATAAGCAAATACCAGAAAAAGTTAAAAAGGGGATATTATGGATGCCAAATAAAGAAAAAAAGATTTAAAGCAATGAATTAACTAAAAACACCCGCCCCCTTGTACTAGTATTTGCATTAGTTAAAAAAAAAAACTCTTAATGAGCTTGATTTCCGATTGAATTATTATTAGAATTGAAATGCAACCTAAATCATAATAGGTTGCCTTGGGGCTGTGTTTTTTCTCTCACCACAAATATGGATCCTTCATTCATGTGGATATTTGGGTGGACTACTGAGGCTGTAAAATCTAGATACCATTTTACAATATTATAATTACTTATACACATTTCTTTTCCTATTTCTCCCATTCCCCAATAAACAGATCTTGATTATTTTAAACTAGTTGCTGCAAGGACATTCAGTCTTTTGTTAGCATGTGATCAAATTTATAAAAGGAATTAAGAATACAAAGAAACTGAGTTTGCTAAAATGAGGCATCCTCTATTGTTATGTAATGTACCCTGACTGCTCCTGAGTAAGAACGGAGCTCGTCCTCCATGAGATAAGGCTATATCCTCACTTGTTGGTGAGACCAAATTCTACCCTTAGAAAATCCCAAATGAAATCACAGCAAAGGTAGTGTTACAAAGTAATTAACCGAAGCATTTCTGAAGGTAGTGTGTGCACCTTTTCCACCTTCTTCCCCTCTGGGTGAGCACTAAACAGACTGCTAATTTGTTATGTAAATTTAACAGTGGGAATAAAATCATAACATGTAAAATTGACCCAAATAATTATTTATCATGGAATAAACAAATTTCTTAAATTCAAAGGTTCATGTTCTTAAGAGATTTTTCTTTAGTTTAATCCTTCAATTAGTTGAATCGTAGAAGAAAAAATGTGAATAATTTTATAAGATGGCTTCCAATTTTCAGTGATAAAGCTCCCCGTATACAGAGGTGGTTTCTAAAAGAGGGGCTTTTTATCGTTTTTAAATAAAGGCAAATATAACTTAAAAGAAAGAATAAAAAGCATGCAGGCTCTACAGGCAAGGAGTCCGCTTCCATGTATCTGTTCTCTGTGAGGTAACTCAATTCTCTTGTAGAGAAACATGCAAAAGGCCAAACAATATCCCGAGCCATACTGCACATGAAAAATTTTAAATATGCAACATTCAGAAAGCACCTTTCACCTCTGTACACACAAGTTAATGCAAAATCTGCAGAGAAACAAGCGTCACAGTAAATGAAGTTAGGTGCAAGCAATGACAGCAGTAGTGCTCACCCAGTTTGTACAGTAATTGGCACTCTACAGTATTCCTACTCATTTTTTGATTCATTTGCACTTTGTGCTGCCTCTCCCTGGGGATCTAATTCAATCTTTACGGAAACATCTGGCCCCTCCGACCTCATTAATTTCATCTTTTTCTTTGGAGGGTTTTTCAAAGTGCCCAGCCTCTCCTTTACTTTGTACTCCAGTGTACTGTGGGGAATCCCATAAATACTCTGAGCTTTGGAAACACTCATTTTTCCACTCATAACCACTGAGATTGCTTCCTCCAGTATCTCACTGTTGTACTGTCTGTAACGCCCTCTTTTCTTCCGAGGCTGCTTGGAGCCAGGGTCTCCTTCTTGATCCGATGTGGGATATGGCTGTCCAGAGGTAGACTGCTCAGCATCTGAGCCCCAAGAATCGGGTCCAGCATCTAACATGCTTTTTCTATTTTGTTTTGGAAGAATAGCCCTCAATTTTTTACTAAGCGCGCTCTCCGTTTGTGAACCCATTACCAAAGAGCTATAGCTGTACTGATCACCAGTGCGAGATTCCCAAGAAAGATCCATTCCTCGAACTTGTGGTATCTTTAAATCTACAGGAGATGAATGGCTCACATCCTTTTTTCCATCTTGTTTTGCTTGAAGTGCCACTTTTGGAAAGGCAGAGTTTTCTGCAAGAAAAGGAAGGTCACTGATGTTGCTGAGTGCACCATTTCCCCTGAACTTCATACGGCTGAGGTTGAACTCATAATGTGGTTTTGCCCAAGAGGCTTCCCTGGATAATATTAAGTGCTGTCCATGATTCTGTAATCCAGATGGCCCAAGGCTGGCAGCTGTGGACAATTGGTTTCTGCTCAGTAGTTCTTCACTAATCTGCAGGGATCGAGCCAATGGAACTTTGAGTGATGTGGAGTGTCCAAAACCTTCCCTGGTTCCATCCTGTAAGCTTCTTGGAGGTACCCCATCACCACTCCGAAGTCCGTCTGGGCGGTACTGGCTGGGTCTCCCAGGTCGCCTAATTGGATGGAAGGAAACTGATGTGAGCAGGACTTGCACAGGTAGGGAGGGATGGGTGAGGGGACCACTCCTTTATTAGAAGGCCTTGCTTGGGTAACATCACTTTGTGTTATTTATTTATTTTTCTCTAAAATTAAAAAAAAAATGGTCTCAGCAGTTAGTTTTAAAACGTGTTCACAAAAAAAGAAAAAGGAAAAAAGAAAAAAAAACAGGAGCTTTTTGGGCAAAGAAAAATTAAACCTGTCAGCTGGTCTCTGGTTGGGTTCACAAATTTTCGGAGAAAAAGTTTCGCGCAACTGTCTGAAAATAGCACCTTAATTATTAATTACAAAGTAATCATCAAGTCTCCATAGATCTACACAGAATTGTGTTATCAATGTGACGTTACCACTAAACAAGTACAGTAATAAAAGAGTAAGCCAAATTATTTATTTTAATGTAACATTTCCAACATTCATAACAACCAGTCATAAAACTGGAACCATTTACATTGGTGGAACCCATAGATAATTGTTCATTTATCCCACAAACAAGTTGATGTTCACTATAAAAATCAAACAACTCCAAATGACATTTCTTATTTGTTTGGGAAAAAAAAATATGGCTACCAGCCCAAAGAAGGACAAGTACCCCAAACCAAAATACCCATCGCATTATAACTTACCACACTTCTTCATTTTAAAACACTATTAGTTGCAGATACATGAGTACCACTGATTCTCCATTTGAAATAACCCAAGCTTTAAAGAAACTATACTTTATTTCCCCCAAAACTTTGTAATTTTCACAGGTATATAAGCAATTTTGTAGTCTTCTTTATAAAAAAACCTCTCTTCTTAAAATACCAAACATCAATTTTGAGATTTTAAGTAAATAGCTTTTGAATAATATTTAAAAAGTCAATTATTTACACAAAGTTAATTCTTAAGGTTTTCTATTTCACAATAGAGAAAGATTACCATTGATAAAACTGGCAACTGGTAAAGCATGCCCAAGGGGAATTACATTACACAGGCACCAAAGTGGAACTTTGCAGAAATAATGATAAACTAGCTTTGTTCTCCAAAAGTCTACAAGGACTCTGTGCTATTATCAGTAAATAACAATAAGGATAACAATGAATATTCAACTAAAAGATGGGCAGTACTGTCAGTGCTTTTGTCTTCCAGAAAACAATACCACAAAGAAAACTCTTTCCATTTACAAGGATAAACACAGCAAGTTCAACCATATAATAATACATGAACCTGATGGCCAAGCTTAAAGTGAATCATAAGCAAGGAATTCATTTATACAAATCGCACTTAGGCTTCTACTTGTGTTCTGAATTACACAACTCAAATTTTTTGATATATAAATGGAATCCAATGATTTGGGACCATGATAGCATCTACCTAGTACATATAAACTACCGTGAAAAGAAGAGCTTAAAGGAAAAGATTAGTAAACTATGCAAAATAGATTAAATGAATGTTATTTTTAGACTGAATATAAAGAAGGAGAGAAAAAGGAAAATTATGGAATTTTAGAGAAAATAAAGGGCACATTATAGCAATCAGTAAAAAAATCCTTCAATTTGAAGGTAATTAAGTATAAATTGAAACGGTTAGTACATTTAGTGTCTACTTATTCCTATACCATCTAAACAATGCCCCATGCTTGATGATCGAAAAGTTAAATAAATATAAGTATTAACTAACTTAACTTACTCAAGTTATTTTTCATATCTAGATGAAGTTGATTTTTGGTCACAACAAAGTTTTATGGAAATTTCTTCCCAATATGGCATCCATATATCTTTATTAATACCTCATTTTTCTCTAAATGGTTAATATATACACATAGAAAAAGACTTAGACAATCTTACTGTAAAATTAGGAGGTCAGAAAATTCACTTGAACCTGCTAAAGAGTTACCAAAACTATGCATGTAATAATGTCTTGACAGCATAAGATAGTTATTTGTCAATATTTACAACCAGTCTTTATCTACTTTAAAACAAAAAATACAATCAGATTTTCTGAACTGCCACACAGTTAAAATTGCAGTTCAAATCAACAAAACAAACAGCCGACACACACCCACACACTACATTAGAGATACCAAGTTAATTACTAGAGCCCAATTTTTATTCAACAACTTCAGCACACATAATACAGTACTGCCTTTACATCTGAACTCTGAAATTATTTAGGTTGGGGTTCACACTCCCAAATACTCAACAACAAAAAGTCCAAAGACATTCTTGCCATGCTTCTGATTATACACTATTTGTACTAAACTGGCACAATTGATTTATTCCAGCCAATTCTAGATCAGAGACTGTGCCTTTATTTGCTTGGTATACTAAAAGTAATTTTACTAAAGGTATTCCTAGAAGAGTATTACTTTGAAGAATTAATTTTTAAAACATACAAAAGAAACTGGCATCAATCTTTGATAAATTGTCCCCTATAAAACTGTGGAAGGCTACAAATATTTTCCCTTACCCGTTCCCTGGAGTACTGGAGCAGCCTGGAGAATGGCTCAGGGAAGTGCTGCCAGCACATGGACTTTTCTTAGTGGATAGATCAAGTACACCGTCTGTAGAGACACAAAGAAACACCTGAGGATATTAAAAACTAGGAGCAAATGTGATCTGAACAGGCCAAAGATGACAAAGCAGTGGGCTTAGTCAACTAGCAGATACACTAATCATATATTTGAGCTATAATGTCAATTCATTAATAGAGTCAGGATATTTTTCCTCCTGAAGCAACATAAATTTAGCAAAGCTTGTTATATCTAATATCTAGAAGTGTAAAATATTTTACTATAGGGCAAAATAAAAGGTAAAGCATATCACTATAGATGTTAAGATACAGTGAGATATTAGAAATAGTAGTTTATATAGTTTGAGGTTCAGCCATACAACTATTAGACTTCATTTTCTAAATAATCTTACCAAAGCACTAAAAGTACATAAAAGTTTAAGTAATAAGTAATGCAAAAGTCATTTTAAAATATAAGTTTACATGGTTAAATTACACATATACACTCTATAAGATGAATCAGTTGTTAGCTGTTTATACAATGTGCATATATTGTAATTACGCTTTGGACACCTCTGTAAAAAACTGTACATTTGTCAATCTTTTGAAAAATATCTGCAGAGGTTCAAAATTCACAAGCTGATATTTGTAAAGGCAAAGGGTTGTTTTTTGTTGTTGTTAATAAGCTATTATAAATTGATGGGCAAAGTTTAAGGGAAGAAAGAAGAAAAAAATAGTCTTAATAATGACTGAACCCTAGAGGTTTAATGTCTTAGAAGTTAGACCAAATCCCAAATTCATGTTACTAGAATAGAAAATCAGACAACTTTCTTTTCCCACAAAGATTTTTATTCCCCTTACAGACATGTCTAGAAAAGAAAACTCAAGAGTCTGGACAACTTTTAAAGTTGCCATTCTGTCCAAAATTAACGGAGTAAGATACTACTCAATGCACCCCTGATTTTCAGTTGGCCAGCAGAGAGGCTTAGCTATCTAGTTATGTTAAAAACTGCCCCAATATTAAACCCACTTAGAACTTGTGCCTGAAGACACTGTATCTCCCAATTTCAGGCTCTTAGAAATAAATATGCAATTGAGTTTCTAAACCCAAAAAACCCACACTCATACAAAATAAGTATTGTCCTGTCACAGTCACTAATATTTCTAAATATATAATTGTAATTTTATAAAACCAAGTATCCTATTACACATCTAACCCAATTAGATATCTAACAAGCAAATATACTAATTAAAATACTTCCAACCAAAGACAGTATTATTTAAAGACCTCTAAATCTGTGTAATCAAATAGGCAACAAATTCATTTAGGAAATGTAATTTTAAAATGAAGCAATGAGCTTATATACTAAAATCCTATCACCTAGTTCCAATTTTTCTTTTTAAGTACATGCTGTCAAAACAATACACCTTTTAAGCATACCAGTAGCTATACGAAGTTAAGTTAGACTAGTGGTATCCTTTTATGTTAATCTCCATTATTAATACTTTAAATACAATCTCTATGCTGTCATTCTCCCATTGTAAATCTGAAGCTTTGCCGAAACTGGTTTGGCTCAGTGGATAGAGCGTCGGCCTGCGGACTGAAAGGTCCCAGGTTCGATTCCAGTCAAGGGCATGTACCTGGGTTGTGGGCATATCCCCAGTAGGAGATGTGCAGGAGGCAGCTGATCGATGTTTCTCTCTCATCGATGTTTCTAACTCTCTATCTCTCTCCCTTCCTCTCTGTAAAAAAATCAATAAAATATATTTTTTAAAAAAAATCTGAAGCTTTTAGTGCAATATTTTGAGCAATGAAATTTTAATGAAAGCTACCAATTTGGTAAAGAAAAAAAATCCTCAATAAAACAGAAAAAAACAATTTTGCAAATATGTAATCAAAGGTACAATGATCAATGTGAACACAGAACAACTACGAGGTCTTGTGCTAGGAAATCTCTTAGAAAAACTTAGACATTCTGATTGCTACTCACTATACAGAAACAGGAAAAAAGCAAAGGAAAATTATTTCGTCCATTAAGTGCAAATCCTTCGTAAATAATTTACAATAAGCAAAAGAAAGTCCTTTAAAACAGGTTTTTATAAGAATTAAACTTAATTTACTTTGTAAAATAAACATGTATTTCTCACTAATAAATCCACACATCTGATAACTTTTCTGCATACTCTTATGAAATTTCTATGACAAAATCTCATTAGTACAGACATGATCAATTTAAATTTTTTACTTGTTTGAACAATGGCAGAGTGAAAATGCTCACTTCATCTTTGTGAAATTAAGGTAAAATGAGATCACAAAGCAACAGAAATATTTAATCTATTTAAGAAAGTAAACTTTTCAAAGACTGAAGAATTATTTGCTAAGCAAAACTAATAACCTATTAACCTACTACTTAATTAGGATCCTCACCAACAAATGATCTGGAAATGCTTGTGGGTTAGTTCACAATATAGTGCATATATGAAATATGTGTGTGTGTGTTTTAAATAAAATAATGAATACACTTAACAACCTGAAGTGTGTTTACTATTTTCTCATTATTTCTAACCCTAAGAACTTCTTTTTTAAAACTGCAAATAATACATTTTTGTCTTATGATCTCATTTGCAGAATATAACTTCTTCTACCTAACAAACAAAGACATGTTTATTTCTCAGGTGCTAATCCTAGAACATTGATGGAGAAGGGGGAAAAATAATTTTTCAGG
The DNA here is from genome assembly GCF_000147115.1 of Myotis lucifugus. Lineage (NCBI taxonomy): Eukaryota > Metazoa > Chordata > Mammalia > Chiroptera > Vespertilionidae > Myotis > Myotis lucifugus. The sequence goes on from NW_005871114.1 coordinate 2,178,018, forward strand.
ATTTTTAAAAACAATGGATATGACAACATTTTGGAAAGTATAAAATGCTTATATAAATATCAAGTAACTTAAAGATCAGCAACAACTGTAACTACCTAACTTTTCTGGGTGGTATATAAAACATGACTATGGACTCCTGATGGGTAAGGTAGCCAATTTATCTGAACTTCTCTATCATTGCATAGTTAGCAATTTAAGAATCACATTAGTTTTTATTCTATTATTGCTACTGGTGCCCTACTTGCCAATATTTTTTTTCTCCCCAAATTAAAGTATTCTGATTGGACAGAGGAGACCTTGACATCAAACCATACCTTGTTCACTAGGTTCTGACTGAGACTTTCTGACAGTAAGGTCCAGAGGTGAGTCTTGGTCAGCCATGAGAAGTTTGCTGAGCACAGGGTTCTGAGTAGTTGCAGCCGTGGGAGAGGTGGTGACTGGAGATGCTTTCGGCAGGCTTTGGTTCTTTGTGCTATTGGGCTGGCTGGGGTCCTGAGTAGAGCTATTTTTTGAGGTATATTCAGCAGCAAATTGTTGGATCATTCGCTGCATGATCTCACGGGCCACTAGGGGAATATTGGGGTCGGAGACCCAGGGACTGTCTGTAAACAAAGATTTATTTACTTTTAAAGTGGGACAATGTACTTAAAAAAAAAAAAAAAAGACAGCTTTTAAGCAAACATAAAATTTCATTTTATTTTTTCTTAAAATGCAGTATCCTAAAATAGCATTTCCTCATAATTATATTTTTAATCTCTAAGCTTATGAGCTGCAGATTTTAAAAAATAACATTTTCATAAAATTAGTTATAAACATCTCCCCAAGATTACGAATCAAGTAAAAGGATAACAACTATTTGGGGGGCAAGAATCACTTACCTGATACAGAAATCCCCCCAACACTCCTTTTATAAAATAATTACTACCCTATTTACTACCTCTAGGTCATATCTGTTGTTCTTATCGGCAGTTTCTTCCTAAATTGCTGAAGCATGGATTACTCAGTTCATGAGTGTTTACTTTCTGTTAAGGACTGAAGACATAGCAAGATTATAAAAGGAGATATTTAATATTAAGACCAATGATAGGCTAGGGCAATAATCTTCACACTTTAATATTCATCCGAATCACTTTGAGAGCTTGTAGAATCAGGTCTGCCTGATTCTGCAGTTCTAGGGTGAGGCCAAGGCATTTCTAACAGGCTTCTCGATACTGCTGGTGGAGGGGCCACAACTTTAGAAGCCTTGGGCTAGAAGTTTAAATGACAAATCTCATATTTCCTATGAGTTCTTTAAATACACTGTGCCAACCCCTAAACACAACAGCTAGGGAAGCAATAAAAGAAACATCTAAGTTATCATTTTGTAATCAATATTAATTTTAAAAAATTCAATTTTCAGCACTGGAAAAAGACCTTGAAGGTCAAATGGGTTAAAACAAAAGGCAAAATGTTTTGCATACATATATTATCACACCTGTATCAATACGGATCATATCATCAGGGAGTCTCAGCTTCGCCAGAGATTATGTTTATTCACCACTGTATAGTCAGCACCTAATATAGCCTGCTGTTAAGTATGCATTCATATTAGTTAAGTAATAAATGGATCAATCAAATCAATTGCCATTCAATTGCTGTGTTTTTTTAACAAATGAAGGAAATGTGCTCTAAAGATCAAGTGGCCTCTTCAAATTTGTATAGATGGTTAGTGGTAGACCCTTGATTAAACCTCTCCCCCTGCCCAGCTGGTGTGGCTCAGTGGTTGAGCATTGACCCATGAGCCAAGAGGTCACTGGTTCAATTCCTAGTCAGGGCACATGCCCAGGTTGCAAGCTGGATCCTTGGTAGAGGGTGCAGGAGGCAACCAATTGATGTTTCCATCTCCCTTCCTCTCTCTAAAAAAATAAAAAAAATAAATCAATAAAAACATATTTAAAGAGGGGCAATCTGGCTCCTGAGGCCACCACAGTACACTGCCTCACCACATATTTACCAAAAAAAAAAAAAAAACAAACCAAACAAACAAACAAAAAAACCTCTCCCCCTGATCTTAATGTTCCAACCATGATCTTTACTTCTCCACGATACTTCTGAGGTTTTAGAAGATGGAGAACCTAAGTTTCCTTGGTCTTTTAAAGATTAACTATAGAAGATAAATTACGTTACCCAGGGGCTATAAGGAACTTAGGTTGATTTACAAATTTAGAAAAAACTGACTCATAATTAAAATCTAATGTTATCACAAAAAACACACACACACACACACACACACACACCTTAAAACCTCACAGGACTCCTAAAAACAGACAATTCTTTTTCCTGAAGGACAATATTCAATACCAGAGAATGATTTAAAGTCAGAATATTTATTTAATTCTCTGGAGTTTAACAAGGTTTTTGTTCTACCAATAACAACATTTCTATTCTACTAAAAAGTATTTTCCACCCTAAGTTTCCTCTCTATAAATAAAAACTCTGAGTATGCCAGAGAGTATAGAAATAAAGATACTCAAGTTAGGTAAGATTCAGAAGTGTTTTTTAAAAACATTTTTATTGATTTCTGAGAGGTAGGGAGAGGGAGAGAGATTGAAACATCAATCCTTGATCGGCTGCCTCCTGCACGCCCCCTACTGGGGACCAAGCCTGCAATCCAGGCATGTGTCCTTGACTGGAATCGAACCCAGGACCCTTCAGTCCGCAGGCCAACACTCTATTCACTGAGCCAAACTAGCTAAGGCGGTAAGATTCAGAAGTTAATATAATCACTTAAAATGGTTCCTTAAATGTTTTTAATAAACATTTTAGCTATACATTGCTTTAAAAATCTCTCTACCGAATGGGTTTTCTTATTAATATTCATTAAACTTTCCACTTAAGATCCATTTTTTTCACGTAGCATACAATCCTCTAAATACAAGAATATATATATATGTATATATATATACACACACACACACACACACACACACACACACACACACACACACTGTAATTTCAAGTTTTAATGTATTAGTGTATATTTTCCCCCTGAAAAGTTGGAGAATATGTAATACATAAAGAAGTTTCCAAACAGGAAGCAAAATGAAGTAATTTATGAAATGTCTCTTTGTTTAACTAGATTAATAAATGTAATTAAAGATTCATAGGAGTCAAAGGTTTTAGGACGAATAACACAAATTGCTACCTTTGAGCTTTAAATGGCTGCAGCATATTTTACCTTTTTGTTGCATGAATAACAATCACAAACCACAATTCATGTTTATGAATTGATGACATCTCTGCATTTGAATTTCTGTCTTTTGAAAGCTTCTTCAACACTTTTCATTCCTTCACTTTCTTAAAATATATCTATAAACCGAGTCATGTCTCAGGGAATATGCACAATTGAGTCAAATAAAAAACAGCAAATCAGATCAAAATTAAAACTACAGAAAAACATGTAAATGCTGCCTCATAGCCATCTGCATATTTCAAAAATGGCAATCTAACATTTAGACAAGTATCATATTTCCTTAACACAAGTGACAAAACACACTGAAAAGAAATATGATCATGACAATTGCAGAAGGTATACTGTCCTTAAATTGGAATTTATTATAAAATCCATACCACAAAAGCCTACTTTTATTACATTAATGTTTCTATTTAGTGATATAATTTTTACATACTCAATTATTTATAACATACAATTTGCAATAGTTGGAAACAAAGGACTAAATCCAAATATCTGAAGTAGTTACTAAAAACAAAATAATCACTTCAGACTAAATTGCCTGTCATATCTCTGGATAATAAACATTTTAGATATTAATTTGAAGACTATTAATACTCATCTTTGAGATGTTTCCAAGATGATTAATAAAATATCTAAAAATAACAATATTAATAAATAAAGCAAGGTAGAAGGAACTTCCAATTGCAAAGCAATAGTTCTTTTTCTGAGCATCATATTCCAGTATACAAAAATATATAAACTTAACTTTACATACAAATTTAAGGAATTCTCATCTCTTGAAGTTTATTCAAAGACTGATTTCAAGGTAATAATTCCTCCCCTAAAGGTTATGTTCTCAAAAGTTTAATTTCTAAATAAAATTTTATAAAAGTAAGCTAACTCCCTCCAAGCTACGAGTGAATGAAAAGTGGTTGCTCCATGTACATCAGGTAGAGTTCCTCTTTTCATGAAAAGTGGTTGCTCCATGTACATCAGGTAGAGTTCCTCTTTTCAGATAATGACATTTGCTGTAGCACTAGACCCATGATAGACCTATTAGTCATTTACACTTTAAATGTGAATTACCAGAACTATTTGTCATTTATACTTTAAATGTGAGTTATTTTAGTAAAACAATCAAATGTTCATAAAATGAAATAACAATATTACTGTTTTGAATGTAATTTTGGAATTCTGGGTACTTTATTGAGACAATAAGGTGAGTCCAAAAGCTTCAGTTGGGAGCTTTAGTCAGAAAGTGCAAGAAGGTATTATTTAAAAGAGAAGAGAGGATGTACAAAAGATTTAATTTTGTCTAGGGAACTGATAGAAGAAATTTTTTTTTAAATGCCATTGAAAACAATAATCTTGTGAATTCCTTTTTCTTTCTTTTGCATTCCTTAATTTTCTACTACACTTCACCTCATACACCCTTTTGAAAATACTAATTACATTATGCAGAAGCCCAGCTGGTCTCCAAATGTAACCAACCCATTAGAATCAGCACTTATCAGACTTTTAACCAGTGTACAGGCGAACACCAGCTTTTAAACTTAAAAGGGAAGAAAGAAATTTCCAGAGGAATGACAGGTGTAAACTAGAACACTGAAGAAATATTAAAGAAAATGGAATCATTGTGTCTGCTGAAGATTAAAAATCTATTTAGAAAGACTATCTTGAAGGTAAAGACTCTTCACTAATATGGCTCATGAATGGAAACTTCCTGAAGGTCTTGGCTGGTAGCAATTATTCTTTGAGGATAGAGAAATGTAAAACAAGCCTACAAAAGTTTCAAGGAGAAAGATAAATTGAAAAGTACAAGAGGTGAAGCTACTAAATGCCACCTCAAATGTATGGGGGAAAGTTTTATTTTATAATAATAAATTTCTTTTTCTAATTTTAGTAAGTTAAAAAGCTAGTGAAATAAGACTACATCAAGGAGAAAAACTGCTTGCAAATCTAATTTTAAGACATAATTTTACATTTTTCTCTGCAAACAATAGTTCAGTGAGAAATTACTAGAAATTTACAGTTAGTTTTTTGGTTATCTGTGATAAAAACAGTAACTGTTTATGTAAGAAAATCTGACTAACAATATATAGAACTACTGAAACCTTGCAACTTTCAGACTTTCACAATAATTTTAAGAATTATTTAACTAAAACCTATCACTTCAGAGTAAAAGGAGGGAGTGGGGTTGCCTCACCTTATTTCAAATTTAACTTGCTAAAGAAACATGGAGAATTATAAAGTGTATTATCAATAAAGAAAAATACTTTTTAAAGTAACTCTTTAAAAATGACATTGAAATTAAGAAGGTTAATACAAGACAAACAGATGCTAAATGTCATTCTTTACTGGAACCAACCTTTTCTATAAAAGACTGCATTGAGGAACTCTTCTGCTTGTTTCTCGAATCGAATGATTTTTGCTTGCTCTTGTTTAAGCAGAGCTTCCCGCCCAGCTCCTGAAGCTGGTTCATCCAGACCGACTAAGTGTCCCTGCAAAAAATTTGGTGACATATTTGCACAAGTATCTATCTCCATTCAATATCAAAAGCATAGATGTTAAAAAAAAGGAACATTAAAAACAGATAAGACAAATTAGCTTAATACAATTAACATATTTTAAAACTTCAAATCAGGATAAAATTTATCTCCACAAAAGTATAAAAGCAAAGTGAATATGAAAATATACTTTGGCTCTGGCTGGTCTGGCTCAGTGGTTGGAGCTTCATCCTGTGCACAAAAGGGCTGTGGGTTTGAGTTCCACTCAAGGGCATATACCTGTGTTGCAGGTTCAATCCCCAGCCCTGATCAGAGCACGTAGGGGAGACAACCAATCAATGTGTCTCTCTCACATAGATGTTTCTCTCTATTTTTCTTCCTTCCTCCCTTCCTTCCACTTTCTCTAAAAATCAATGGGAAAAATACCCTCAGGTGAGGATGAACAAAACTTCTCTCTCTCTCTCTGGCTTTTAATCCAAGTGTGTGTTTTTTTAAATTATGAGTTTTGTTTAAAACTTACAAATAAACTCTAATTAATCTATAATTATTAAAGGGAAATTTTTTGAGCATTCTATATAACGGTTCTTGGGCATCTTTTCATGTGTGTATTGGCCATGTATACTACAGCAATAGTTCAGACAACTCAACTCAGTAAAAAAAAAATCTTAAAACTCCAAGTCTCATTTGTGAATCACATCTGCCTTCCTAGTACAAGATCTGTTTTCTCCAGACACAAAACAAAAATTTGTAAAGGGCCGTTTGGAGGTAAAACTCAAGAAGGATGTATTTGAATTCACAATTCTGTCCCTAGAATACTATTTTACAAACTGAAACTTTCAAATCTTTAATGGGTTGTGAAATTAACAGGTCAAAACTCACACTAGAAAAAATAACTCAAAAACAGAGTGCATCACATGCTTTAAGGGGAAACATTTCAGTATCTTAAGGGGAAACACTTCAGTATCATATGTCATCCCACAGACTGTCAAAACCTGCTCTCAGACTGCAGGAGTATTGAACTTGGTTAACAACACTTTGCACTTCCACCCTTGTAGCTAATAAATAAAGAGGAAACTATGATAATAGAAAAAAGATTATAAGGAAAAGCAAAGTACATCTTTTAAGTGTTCTTAGAAACAACTATTTTGTTTTTAAATACCAGTGTTTAAAATACCAGTGCATGTAACTTACTTCAAGTTACTACAATGAATCAACACATGCATTTAGTTATATAATGGAAAATTTTAAAGTGCTCTAAAGAAGAAGATGGGGAAATACCTTGGCACAATGTCAAACAAGACACTAAAGGCATGTTATAATTCACAAATGATTTCCTCAAAGATTTTAAATACACTTAGTGATATTTGCAACCATCACCCAAATTGTGTCAACAGTGCAATAAAAATACATATTTTTCAAAGATACATTTAGCATCAATTACAAATCATAAACAAACTAGAGGCCCTGTGCATGAAATTCGTGCACGGGTAGGGTCCCTAGGCCTGGCCGGCGATCAGGGCCAATCTGTGGGGAGACTGTGGGGTGGTCAGGGGGCCCCCTGCTGGCACCCACCTTGGCCAGCCTGGTGCCACCTGCTCGCCGGCCCCCCGCTGGTACCTGCCTGGGCTGGCCTGGGGGCCTGCGGGAAGCTCCCGCATTGAGTGTCTGCCCCCTGGTGGTCAGTGCGCGTCATAGCTACCGGTTGTTCCACCATTGGGTCGATTTGCATATTAGGCTTTTATTATATAGGATAGTTTAATATGAAGAACTCTCTTGCATACTCAAACTTAAACAATGGTGACTTGACAATTCCATTAAAGACATGCTAAGTTTGCCACATTGTTTAAAACTTTTTAAACAAAATATTTTAAGTATTATAAATCATTACAAAAGCCTTTATTATAGTTGCACTTCCCAACATTCTCTCTCATGGACTAAAAAATTATTAAGAAACTGAATTTTAAAAGTGAATCACAAATAATTTAATTTTGATATAGATTTAACATCTAAAATGTATTAGGAACAGGTAGATATATATACCTTGGAAATACTTCAGGTTTGGTTCCACACCACCACAATAAAGTAATTCGTAATCTTTTTGTTGGTGGAGGGCCATGACTTCAATTTGTAAAAAAACACAACATCCATAAACCATAATAAAGCAAAGTGCAATACAACAAGGTATGTCTGTATTAATTAAACAGTCCAACAAAATCCTCAACTATTGATGCCATTTCATTGTTTAGAGATTTTTTAAAAACAGACATTAAATGGCATAAACTGGACTTAAACTTAACTCTGTAGCCCTACAGTCAGTCAATTCAGTCAGACCTTGAACAAAATATCTATCCTTAAACTATGTTTCATATAGCATTCTGTGTTTAGATTAGAAAGCTACTTTCTAATCTAAATCAACACAGAGCAACTAACTAAGCATTCTGTAAGGCAGGTGATAAATGTTTTTTTCTTGAATTAAATAATTAACCATTTTATCAACCTGGCCTCTGAAATACACATGACTTTAAGCTGGTACATATCAATTATGGTCACATCTATTTCTTTTTTGTTTTTAAACAGTTTTATTGAGATATAATACATATACTATACTATTTACCCATTTAAAGGGTAAAATTAAATAGATTTCATATAACTGAAATCATATACTATTTGTGGGGTTTTTTGGGGCAAATGACTTTTCTTCTAGAATAATGTTTTAAAGATCATCCAAGTTGTGGCATGTATTTACTTCCTTTTTATTCCTAAATAATATTCCACTGTATGATATACCACATTGTATCCATTCACCAGTTGATGAACATTCGGGTTGTTTCTACTTTTTGGCTACTATGAATAATGCTGCTTTTAATATGTGTAAGTTTTTGTGTGGATGTATATTTTTATTTCTCTTGGATTTATATACTTAGGAGTGGAATTTCTGGATTGTATGTTAACTATGTTTACCATTTTGAGGAAGTGCCAAACCATTATCCAAAGCAGCTACTCCATTTTATATTCCCCACAGCAATAATAGGAATTCCATTTCTCCACATACTCATGAACACTTGTTATCTTTTTTATTACACCATCCTAGTAGATGAGAAGTTGTAGCTCATGGTTTACATTTGCATTCCTGTAAGGACTAGGGTAATTGAGCATCTTTTCATGTGTTTGTTGGCCATGTAAATATACCTTCTTTGCAGAAATGTCTATTCATAAGCTTTGCCCAGTTTTTAATTGGGCTATTTACCTTTTTATTTTTGAGCTGTAAGAATTCTTGACATGTTCTGTATACAACTCTACTATCAGATATATGACTTGAAATATTTTCTCCCATCTGTGAGCTATCATTTCACTGATGCTACTGTTGGCAATACAAAATTTTTTTTTAAATATATATATTTTATTGAATTTTTACAGAGAGGAAGGGAGAGGGATAGAGAGCTAGAAACATCGATGCGAGAGAAACATCCATCAGCTGCCCCCTGCACATTCCCCACTGAGAATGTGCCCGCAACCAAGGTACATGCCCTTGACCAGAATCGAACCTGGGACCCTTGAGTCCACAGGCCGACGCTCTATCCACTGAGCCAAACTGGTTAGGGCAATACAAAATTTTTTAATTTTAATGAATTATAATTTATTATACTCTTAACATTTGTGCTTTTGGTATTGTATCTGAAAAACTAGTGGCTAATCCAAGGTCATGCAGATTTTACTCTTATGTTTTCTTCTAAAAGTTTTATAGTTTTAGGACTTTTAGGTCTATGATCAATTGAGTAAATTTTTGTATAGGGTATAAGAAAGGTCCAACTTCCTTTGTGAAAAACCACTGGCCATAATTTTACTTCTGGACATCCAATTCTATTCCATTAATCTATATATCTATCTATCCTTATGCCAGTAACACACTATGTTGATAACCATCATTTTGTAGTAAGTTTTAAAATTGCAAAGTGTGAGTCCTCCTAATTTGTTCTTTTATAAGACTGTTTTGGCTATTTCAGGTCCCTTGAAATTTCATATGAAAGAGGCCAGCTGGGGAGTTTGATGGGAATGCAGATTCTGCAAATCAGTTTGGGGAGTAATGCCATCTTCATAATATTAAGTCTTCCAATTCATGAACATGCGATGTTTTCCCATTTATATACTTAGATCTTCAATTTCTTTTAACAATGTTTTGTAATTTAAAGTATATAAGTCTTACACTATTGTTAAATTTATTCCTAAGTATTTTATTCTTTTTGATGCCACTGTAAACTGAATTTCATGTTCAGATTGTTCGCTGCTAGTTTATAGAAATAAAATGAATTTTTAAATAATGCTTTATTCAGCAGCCTTGATCTTGTTGTGTGAAGTCCTCTAGAGATGTTATGTCTCGATTCATAGTGTTGTTCAAGTCTTCCATCTTTGTTGATGTTCTGCCTATTGCTGAAAGTGGGGTGTTGATGTGTCCAACTATTATTGTTGAATTATCTATTTCCCCTTTAATTCTGTCGCATTTTGTTTCACCCATTTTAGGACTCTGTTGTTGAGGATTTAACCCTTTGCACTCCGCTGTCCCCTCTCAGGGGACATCGGAATTCTAGCATATCACTCGGATGTCCCCTCTCAGGGGACATTGCAGTTTATTAGTGATTACGGGGAATTGAGTTATTTCAACGCAACTTTTTGAGACATGCATGTTTCCCTGAAGTTTTATCTTGAAATGGCACAAGAAATTAAATCAAAATATCGTAAAATTACTAAGATATATACAAGAAATGTCAGCGGGTTTTGTGTCGGATAAAACAATAAACTACATATTCCCGATGTGGGACAAAGAAAACGGGACTGCATTGTGTGTTCTAACAGGAAAACACCTGGTGGCAGGCATCAAACCACTTATTACTGTCAAACATGCACTAATCAGCCTGCAATGCATATTGGGGAGTGTTACAAAACTTATCATACTGTACAAAATTATAAACAATAAAATATTGTTTTTTTTGCAAATATACATTCCTCGATGTCACCCAATTCATATAAGTCCAATATCATTATAATACGTTACTTGGTTCCAAAATTATACTAAATAATACGAGGGTCTGTAAATGCACGTTTCCTCCGCAAAGTAGCGTTGAGTAGCTGGTAGCCAATGTCCAGAATGGTTTGGAGTGCAAAGGGTTAATTATGTCTTCCTGATAAACTGATCCTTTTATCATTAGAAAATGTCCCTTTTTACTTCTAGTTCATTGAAGTCTACTTGCCCAGCAGTGTGTAGCCTCTGACACCATTTCTCAGAGGATGCTGTCTTGAGCATGCACAGTCTCTCTGTCCACCAGGAATGACTGAGGTTTCAGTTGGACTCTGGCAGATTCTTTCTTGGGTCTTCCTTTTATAAGCTTCTGGCTGATCTGTCTGTAGTGGTACCATACACCGAGCTGTTAGCCTCTACTAATTGTTCTATTGTTTTTGCCACACCCTGGGGCATACATAGCACCAGTCTGATCCTATAAAAGTGGGGCCTCTCTGTAGGGGTAAGGTGTTGCCAGTCTTTGAGACTTGCTCCAACCCCTTTGCTATCTTTTTAAAAAAATTCTTTTAAACATTTAACTTGTCTGCTATTTCACTAGTTGCTCTAGCATTGGGGAACTACCAGCATCCTCTTAATTGTTCACCACAAAGATTTTCAACATCTTTTTGCCAGCTCTATTCCAAAAAAGTCAGTTCCCTTGGGAGAGCTAGTCCCCTTAAGAATTCTCTGTTCTCGCCCTAACTGGTTTGGCTCAGTGGATAGAGCATCAGCCTGCGGACTGAAGGGTCCCAGGTTTGATTCCGGTAGGGGGCATGTACCTTGGTTGTGGGCACATCCCCAGTGGGGGGTGTGCAGGAGGCAGCTGATTGAGGTTTCTCTCTCTTTGATGTTTCTGATTCTCTATCCCTCTTCCTTCCACTCTGTAAAAAAATCAATTAAAAAAAAGAATTCTCTGTTCTTAAGGCCTCCTTCTTCCTTCAGAAGAACCTCTGTGCCACGGCACAAATACTGGGGGCTGGCACAGTGTCTCCCTTATCTGAGTAAGACCTGTGTTCTATGAGTGGAGGTGCTGAATGACTTGTCCCTCCAGGCACCAGAATTTTGCCTTATGAATAAGGCATGGCCCAGGACAATGTTCTCAGCCTGCTGCACCTAGAATGCACTTTCACTCAGTAAAGACTGAGTGCTGAAAGGAATCCCAGGAACAGTAGTTCTCAACCTTCCTAATGCCGCGACCCTTTAATATAGTTCCTCATGTTGTGGTGACCCCCAATTTCATTGTTACAAATTTAACATAATTAAAGCATAGTGATTAATCACAAAAACAATATGTAATTATATATGTGTTTTCCGATGATCTTAGGCGACCCCTGTGAAAGGGTCGTTCGACCCCCAAAAGGGTCGTGACCCACAGATTGAGAACCGCTGCCCTAGAAGAAAGCATCAGCAACAAGAGGCTAGAAGGTATGAGAAATGCCCTAAATCTGCTCCTCCTGCTTAGAGAAGAGCTTCCCTCAAGCCGAGCTAAGGGAGGTGGGTGGGAGTGAATCATGGTTTGAATGCCACAGATTCTTGTTGTTTGTACTGAGATTTAGATTTTTAAAAAAATAAATGATTCTCCGTTTGTTATATGCTTAAGTATTTCCAGAGTTCAAACGTTGTTTAACAATAATTTTCACCAAATGATTGTTTAGCTTGTTTTCTATCCAAAATAACCGAAGATAAAATATATAACACAAAGTCATATACCTTCTTCAATTGAATCTGTTCCCCATGTTAAAATTTTATAGCAAAAGCCCAGCTGGTTGAGTCCATCCCATGCACCAAGAGGTCGCCAGTTTGATTCCTGGTCAGGGCACATGGTCAAGGATTTCGGGCTCAATCCCTATTAGGGATCATGTAGGAGGCAGCTGACCAATGTTTCTCTCTCATCGATGTTTCTATCTCTCTCTCCCTCTCCCTTCTTCTCTCTCTAAAAATCAGTAAGAACATATTTTTTAAAACAGTTATAGCAATGATGTATATGCACAATATAGCTCATTCTCCCTTACTGGACATACCTGTACCAAAATTAAATGAACCAAAAAGAACAAAACTGTTCATATGACAAAGAGCTATAAAGCTAAAACAATCACTAGGAGATAGGAAGTTAAAGAAAAACAATGAAATGTCATTTCCCATCCCCCACGTCTAAATTCTAGAAGGAATCATTACATACGGTATGGCAAAAAAACAACAAAAATGATGTGACATAATAAAAAACAATTGTTCTTCTTTTGCTTTATTATCTAGAACTAAAAAGCAATCAAGTTGGAGATTTGAACTGAAATCTCCTATGAGTTGTTTCCTTCAGGATTCAGGAATTGGTTCACCTATATATACATACCTGGAACATACTCCCAGAGCTTTGATTCTGTAGCTCTGGGTAGGGAATAGTCATTATGTTTTTTAAAAAGCTCTTTCCTTAATAAAGAACTAAAAAAAAAAAATCAGTATCATACTGTGAAAATTATTTTATATTTATAGTAAGTCTTGGGAAGGCAAATACCCACTTATTTAAATTTTCTCAAATGTCCCAGCCATTCTAGCTTTATTCTTTCAGATTATACTCAAAATAACTTAAATTCTGTTCTTACCACCACCAGCTCCTCAGAGAAGACAGTGTTTTTTCTTATTTTTTAAAAAAAATCTAAATAGAATTATACTTATAATCAGGAATAAGTAACATACTTAAAAATATTGTCTTTTATAGAACTGCTTGTTTTATATTTATCCAAGTGGGTATTACTGAATCTCAATTAAAATTCTGTTGTTTGTTAATATTGTTCCCATGCATTTATTTTACACTAGT